>NC_087562.1:4680804-4993506 GCF_036250125.1 Pseudopipra pipra
TGCCCAAATAGAGAGCATGACATATTCCTGGGTGATAAAAAAGTGCTGCATTAGCAAGAATGTAGCTGTCAGGTTAAAGAAGTGCTTGTTCTTTCTGCTCTGTCAGCATATGTGAGGCTGCATCTGCGATTCCTAGTTTTGGGCTCCCCAGTGCCAGGAGTCTTTGAGTCCAATGAAGGGCACTGAGATGGTTGGGAGTGGGGGCACAGGACACATGAGAGAAGGGTGTGGGAGCTTGGTTTGTTCAGTCTGGAGCAAAGAAAGCTAAGAAGGCCTCCAACTGCTGTCTCCAGCTATATAGTCAGTGGTTATGGAGAGGGTGTAGTAAAACACTTCCTGGAGGTGCCCAATGACATGACAAGGGATAATAGCCACAAGCTGCAGCAAGAGGAATTCCAGATGGACATGGAAAAAACAGGGTTTTTTTCTCCACAATGAGAGTAGTTCAGGGCTCCAGAGAGGCTGTGGAACCTCTGTCCTTGGAGATACTCAAAACTCAACCAAACAAGACCCCGAGCAACCTGATCTAACACCAAAAGAGGGGGTTGGAACAGAAGCCTTCAGAGGTCCTTTCCTTCCTAAATCATCCTGTGATCCTGTCACTTCTGTCCTGTATGACTGTATTTTAACAGATGTTATAATTTCCCATTCTGTACTAAATAAGCCATTATTGTCCCCTAACCAATGGCTTTTTACAACAAAGAACAAGGCAGATTATGTGCTTTCTGGGTGGATGTCCTGTGGCAGAAAGGCTTGTTGGTTCACAAGAGGGTGATGCAGACAGGAAATTAGCAGCTAGAAAGGGAAACTTAGTGCTCAAGTCTGCTGGATTTTATTAGAGAGGTATCAGAAGAAAATCCTATTGCTGACACAAATCTAAGCCCTGAAACACTTACAGGCTTCATGAATATACTCATATGGGATAGCAGTTTCTAGCACAGACAAGCTGCTGTCTGGGAAGGGGAAAAATAGATTTATTTCTGCGTAAGTAGCAACAACAAAGGATGCATTAAATAGCATTAGTACATACTTCTCTTTGTGTTCCTGGTAGTAACTGATGTCTCGGGTCCCAAGGATTGTCCTCTTCACAAACACTGACAGAGCACTCCAGCTAATCAATATAATGGCCATCTCCAGGAGATTCCACTTGCTGTGGAAATATCTCCATCTCAGACTCTTCAGCAGTTTCCCCTGTGAAAAGAGGAGTTTTACTGTCTCAGTCTCATGACTCCAGATCATATAATACCTCTAAAGATTAGGGCAATTCCCTCTGCAATAAAACAGACTGCTGTGCATCAATAAAACTACAGCTTGCACTAATTACTCATTATCTTTCTCAAAAGAAGCATTCCAGCCAAATCAAGTGTTGCCTTCCCATTATGGGATTTAATCTTCCATTGGTGTGGCAACAGCAGTGCTTCTGAAATCAAGTACAGTCACAACGTTTTTGTAAGTGAAATCCCCCCCAGACACAAGGTGATGCTGAACTTTCCACTGGGCTCACCTGTACTATCATGTAGTACACAATAAAGAGGAAATAAATCCCTTCTGCTGCAACCACAAAGATGTGGAGGCTGTTGGTGTAGGGGTAGAGCCGGACACTCTGCAGCTCTGCACTTGTGAAGAAGGCTCCTGAAACACAAACAGGGGTCACCTCAGGGCTCTGACAGTCACACCTCTGTTCTCATTCCAACACTCAGTTCACCAGTCAGACTTCTGTACTTGCTTTCACATCAATGTGAGCATGACTCCAACTATCAAACTGAGATTTAGACTGGATTATATGAGTAACCTTCTAAGTGTTCTTTGACATTTTCCTCAAATAGGCATTTCAGGCAGTCAGTGGCTTTCAGAGTGGTAGTGCTGTCTTGTGTCATAGCACAACACTAATCCCAGCAGGGCTGAGTTTGGATTGGACTGCAAATGCACGACTGTAGCAGGAGGACTTGGAGATGTAAAGCTGAATCTTGTTCTAAAAGGAACATGAGCTCAGTTTTGCAGTCAGTTTTGGCATTTTCCAGCACCAGGCCAGACCTGAGGGAGTCTGCTCCCAGACCAAATGTGTTTTTTTACAGCCTTTAAACCAGAATATGGTTTCTCTGTTCTCTTTGTTGTATCCAGGTTATGTATTATATGATTACACAGCAATATACTGGAAGTCATCTGGAACAAAAAAGACAGACTGTTATTTGTGCTTTTTGTCTTAATATTGTATTGATTAGCTGAAGAGATTAGGAAACATAATTTTTTCCTGTTCTTGTATAAATTCTGGAGGATAAGTTTCAGTGCCATGTTTTCTTCATCAGCAGGTGACCACAGCATAAGCAAACATAAGATATTCCATTTTGGTCAGTATTACTGTGATGCTGCATTTTTCCTTAATGATTTATATAATTTGCATTGATACTGTCATGATTAGATTTATTAAAACCCTTCTGTTTACTGAATAAAGAACTAGGAACACACTGACAACATATAAATCCACCTTCTATAGGTGCACTGCTTGCTGTCTTCACAAATGTGTAACTTAAAAAATATGCTCACCCAAAGCATTGCTCTCAAACATCAGGCTTATAATGCAGAACAGGTTCACATTGGCATTGTAGACTGTAAATTCAACAAACACTGCTCTGGTGAAGGTGTCCAGCCAGGCATTGTTGAAAAGGTATTGGAGAATTCTGCCAAAAAAATGTAAAGCCAGTGATCCAACTCATCCAGGATAGAGACAGTATCCCAGGGAGGAGGCACTGATAACTTACAAGAATACAAGTGGTACCTGGAGGCATTCCCAGGCTCAGTTCCCAGGTGAATCACGTATCCCCCTCCACTGTAGGTGGCCAGTTTACCCCAGCTGGGCTGCCCTCTCAGTTTGGACTGACTCTGATACTGCCACGCTGAGCTCAGGTCAGAGGAGTTATCAAAGACTGAAGAATTCCAGTGCTCCCCATAAACTGCTGTATCTTCTGTCTGTAGGGAGTATGGAGCATGGCATTCCTCAACTACATGCTGGAGTTTGGGAGAAATAGGGCAGGTGTCTCCTTTCACTCTTACTTGGCGAATTCGAGCACTCCCCACCAGCTTGGAATTGCCATCTGTAATGAATCCTAAACAGGAGATGGAAAAGAGCAGCACTGGCAACATGACAGAACTAATAATATTTCTTCATTTCGTTTATGATTCACTGATGCGTTAATATTTTGCTATATATTCTTTTCTCAGAAACACTGTAAGCAAAATAGTCATGGAAATGAAACATCATGTTGATTGGAACTGAGTTCTTAAAGAACATCCATAAAACCAGAGTTCACTATCACTACCCATCTGTATTTTATACAGAAGGAAAATGAGGCCTGGGGGAGAAAAGTGACTCACTTTGACTCCCACAGCAGAGTAGCTTTATGCAGTGTTCCTGTGGCCTGTCATGTCCAAAGAACAACTCTGCTAATGTATTTCAGTATATACCCTTAAATGTGAGCTGGAAAACGGGTCAGATTTTTCTGCATGTGGCTACATAGAGAAAACATGGTGATATTGCATAATTTGCCTTCACATTGACCCAAGCCCTGATGCAAACAACTCTCCTGAGGAAAGCTTTATGGTGCCACCTGTCTGCCGTTCTCTTTTCTGGGTTATGGAAAGCAGCTTGTGTAGAACTGAGGCATATATCTGAATGTCTGCAGTACCTAATGTAAAATGTGAAAAATGTAGCATTATAGTACAGAACTTTTGGTTTATATTAAATACAAGGAAAATATCAGGGCACATTTGACCTGTAATCAAGCTGTGGGGATTTTGTTATCCACTAGTATTCATATTATCATATTATAAGAATCCATGCTAGCCTTGTACTCTGACATCTCTTTCTCCACTCAAATACACCTGTGAAAGTTAGGGATATGTATAAAAGATTATGCTTCACAATCTGGCAAGCTGATGGGAAACAATGTGACTCTGCACCTTTATATGATCCATAAAGGTTTTTGAGTAAGGTGGTGTTTGCCCACGTGAAGAAATCCTGGTAACTGTAGACATCGTGGAATCCAGCTGTAAAGCTGTCCTCAATGTGTTTGTTCAAATAGTAGGAATTGGGATCTCTCTGCCCATAGGCAACCAGTAACAGCATCCATAAAAACCCAATATAGGCTGGGAAAAAAAACAGGAAGAGACAGCACATGTGAGAGCTGAATTACCAATGCTGTTCAAAACACACTGCAGGAATGGTTACTGCTGTCAGGCCAAGGAGGTGCTTTGTAGACTCTGGGTGACCAGTGCCAGTAAATGTGCACAAGCTGCTGCAGTTTAACTGTTTCACAACTGGAATGTGAGCAGCAGTCAAGAAAGCAAGAGGGAAGGCTGAACAGCAGTTCAACAGCTCTAAATAAAATGAGTAGTCTAACTTTGTTCCCAGTGAAGTTGAGGTAATTTTTGCCATTGATTTCAGAGGAAATACAACAAGAGCACAAATCATGATCTATAGATACTACTGCTTTTAGAAAGATGTCCTTCCTCTGCTCTTTGACTTCACCTTCATTTAACTGTTGATCTCCTCATTCTGTCCTATTTTTGTTTTAACCTCTCATGTGTCTGTGACGTGTTTCTTTACCATAAAATCAAGACTTAGCCACACTTCTACCTCCAGCTAACATTCCCACCTCCTTGCAGCTCCAGCTGCCACAGAACAGCCTGTCTCTACATCACAATGGCTGGCAGAAAGCTGAAGATGTGCCAAAACTTTGTCACCCAAGAGAACAATATTTTCACTGCTGTAAAAGTACTGATGAGTACTACTGAATAAAGCAAGTAATCTAGGTATGGATACCCAGGATTTCTCGGATGAGGGCAAATGCTTTCTGCTCCTTCATGCAGCTGATTTTCATTTTTTCCACATCAGCTGCAGGAGGTGGCCGGTAAATGTTGCTTCTACTGTCCCTTCGGGCTCCAAAGAGAGGGTGTGAATCACCTGAGAGGGAGAGCAGTAAACCCTGGGATTAGTAAACAGATCATCCATGTCCTGCTTTTTGTTTCTTTGGACATTCAAAGGAAACATTTCTATTTATTGCTTTCCCTTAGGAAACAGTTCTGCAGGATTTATCCAACCTATACATACAGTGGTCTTTATTTTTTTCTGCAGCTGACACAAAATCAGTTATTTAGGTTTGTTTTCACTTCCACTTGATCTTGGGAATGCTAATGGGTAGGTAGGTAGTCATAATGCCTGTGGATTTAGTGATTTCTGCTAACATTGACAGCTAAGATTCAGGTATGTAAAGATAACCAGTGAAGTTCTCAGCTGAGCTGAGTCACACATTTATGCATAAAGCACTCCAAAAGCTTGAGAATGCTGCACTTTCTTTAATAATATCTCACTTTACCAGCACTTACCTGGTGCAGATAAAGGCCCATCAATAGCTGGGTTTTCTACATCCTCATGTTCCACCTTCTTCAGAACCAGAGCAAAAAAAGCAGCAAATCCCAGCACCTGGAAAGAATCAGCTATAACTCACCATATGCCCATTTCATATAAAGAAGTGCAGGCCACTGATCCCTTTGGATCCAGGCACTGCAGAGAACAACTGCTCTCTGACTGTTGAACTCCTGCAGCTGAAGCCCTTAAACAAGAGAACAGTGCACAGTGACACATCTTCCCTGCTCAGAAACCTCATCACCTATTAAACCCTGATGAAAAAAGGGAGATGAAACTAATGGAGGTAATGTCAGCAAAAGACACCAGAACTCTGCAAACCAGCTGCTAACTCTTTGTTAAGGGCAAAGGCCTCTCATTTTATACCTTAGATCCCGTGGTTCTTTAGAACGTGCTACACTGCCTTCCTGCAATGGTAGTAGATGAGCTGATCTTGGCCAGTGGTTGTATTTCTGAGGATCTCACCTTTAAGGGCTGTGTGATGAAAAGACTTTCCAAGAAGGAGATGACCATGGAGATCAGCCACTTGATGGAGTTCTCCTTGCCATAGTGCAGCCCATAGAGCATGGTAAAGAACCCGGACACACCACTGGTGGCTGCCACCAGGAACCACCCGATGAACACAAACCACCAGGGCAGTCCTTTGGAAGAAACACTCTTCTTGTCATCACCAGAGAAGTTTGAAGTCAGGGACCACCTTGAGAGTCAACCAGAAGAGAAAACATCAGTCTGTGGTAGAACAGGAACCAAAATCACAACCATCAAGTTCACTGGGAACAGGCAACATCTTATGATTTAAAACCTCAATCAAAATATTCTGACTTCTTTTTACTAATGCAGCTTTGTAGGATATATGGATAGCAAAAAGTATGGTGAGCAAAAATGAGAGGAAGTGTGCAGAGATCAGCTAAAATCAAAATAAATACGATGGGCTTATTTACTCCTCAGTTTATGCATAATTGAACCTCCAGTAGAATTATTGACAAAGAAAACCATGACTGTATTTAAGCTGCTGGATGTGTCTCTTGTGATCAGCATAAAGGCCAGGGAGATAATTAGAGCAATTGTTTTCAATTCTTCCAATTTAATTATCATATTTCACTGCACTATTTTTGTCTGCTTATTACTTTTTCTTTATCCATACATTTTAAGAGACTTCTGTGACTTTGGAGCTTGGTGATTATCCCAGCCCTTTACTATCATGTGGCATTGTGTTGTAACTTTCCATTTTGGAGGCAAAAATAACAAAGAGCAATGATCTGTCATTATTGCCTTTGTGTGCAGTTCACAGTGCGTGGAAATTTCTTTTCTACAATGGTATAATAGTAAGACTTATTTTTACAGCTATAATAATAGTCATCTAGCACATATTAAGCAGTAATTATTTGGGCTCTGTCATCCTGACCAATTTTGAACTCATGAATTTACTTATACTGAGAGTGAGATGAGAACCAGGTTACCCCTCACTGGTGGACGCTGACGAGCACATTCGGGGCTCCAGGAGGTTCTTCATGTGCTGAACCTGATGAACAGCTTGTGTGTAACTCTGAGGCACCTGGAATTTATGGGGCCCCAGTAATTCCAGCTCCATCTCCACATGCTGGAGTTGTGTGTACAAGCAGCGATTGTAATCGCTGTATTTCGGTCGCTCACAAATTCTCTTCTCTGGACTTGGGCTTCTTGTTTTTTCTGCAGGCAAAGAATTATTTATTTACTTATTGAGAAAAACTATGCCTAGATTAAAATAGTGTTCAGTACAAAGGGTAGTAGAACTGGAGCTAATGAATGTGACAAAGTGAAGAGTAACATGTCAAGGGATGTGTAAAACCAGCTTTAGTACTAGAGCTTAATACTCTTCTGCTGGAATTGTTGCCAGAGGGCAACTTAGTTAAACAGGTCCTAAAACCTTAATAGAGAAGTCAGATCAGATCAACTGTTAATTTGTTCATAGTTTCCCTGTGCAATTAGTAGCTTGGTAGACTCATTGGAAAAGACAAATATGAGTCTCAATGAAATCAGTTAGATTGTTTACTCATATATTCTTGTTTAATTGAAGATAAATAAATGCCTGAGTTGAGAGTCAAACTGAAAGGAACAACAGCACAAGACCAAGAGGAAAAAAAAGACAGGTTAAAAAACTGATATTCATGAGTCTTTGTGCTGGTAGATACTGATCCTGCTCCCAAGTCAGACTGCAAATATTTAATTCTACAGTGTAAGAAATAGAGATTTCACAGTTGTCTTTACTCAGTGGGTGCTCCGTTGTGCACAGTGAAAGGACAAGAGGCAATGGGCACAAATTAAAATATGGGAAATTCTTTCTGAACAGGAGAGTATTGTGAGGACTGTTGGACACTGGAGTAGGTTGATCAGAGAATTTGCTGACTCTCTGCCCTTGGAGACATTCAAACCTGACTGGATTTGATCTTGGGCAATCCTTCCCCAGCTGCCCCTGCTCTGAGCAGAGCGGTGGGATCCAGAGATCCCTTCTAACCTCAGCTGCTCTGTAATCCTGTAACTGCCTCTGAGTCAGAATGTAAGAAGAGCTTGGGTCATCCCATCCAGTGCTGTCATCATTTTCACTGCAAAGGCTTCAGAGGGCATTTCACAGTCTGTTGTGTACCTTGCATATCCATAGAACCTAAAGTGACAATTATAGGGCCATCCTTCTTGCTCCCATCATAAAACCCTTGCCCAGCTCTGTTCTGCTGGCAGATGATGTCCTCAACCAATGACAGAAGGGAGTTGATGTTTGTTGCTTTTCCAAGATCTGATGCTGAGGTGAGAGGTGGAGTCTTCAGGACTTTCAAGAGTGAGTTGGCAATTCTTCTTATGTCCTAGGGAAGACAGAGCAACACAGCAGTGACTCTGGCTGCAGTGGCTTAAGCTGATGTGATCTGACAGCACCACTGGCTGGGAGCTGCACCGATTGCTAAAATCTCCAGAATGGATAAGAATAGCACATCCTACACTGCTGGATGTGACGAGCAGGTTTCAGTGAGTTCAGTAAGACGGCTTTCAGGGTTCAAAAGGACAGCTTACCTGCCTGGGGACCTAAGCTGAGAAAGATGGGGTCTGTGATACCTTTCATCTTCACTGTCTTGCTTAGTGTTTGCTTTACCCCTGAACACAGTGATTTGGTTGCCCGGTAATTGTGCAAGGGCTGGGACGTACGAAGGCAGCTCTTAACAAAGTCGTGGATGGCATTTAGGTGGGCAAATGAGAGCTTTGCACCCGTGGCAATTGGCTTTTCTCTTCAGACTGGCTGAAGGGCATCTGACAGGGAACGTTTGTGCTGTGGAGCCGGGGAAGCCGGTAGTGCGTGGCACCAGAGGGCAGTGCAGGACTCGCAGGGACTTGCCTTTGTCACAGCCTCTGGAGTGAGCGAGGCAGCCTGGGTGACCTCTGGGGTGAGGGGTACGCTTGGGGACACTCGGCCATTCTTCCCCGGCTTCCTCTGTCTCCCCTCCTTGGCTGGCCGGGGTCGTGTGTTCCTGAAGATCTGCACAATGAGCAGGTTGATGGGGAACATGAGGAGGGAGCTCTCAAAGCCAATCATCACTTCCTGCCATGTGAACTCGATCTTACCTGTCAAGGTCAAACAGAGGGGAGGAGGAAAAATAACCCCATGAAAAATAAACCATTTATCTTGTGAAAAAGCCCATTTGTTCAACTCTCCTGCTTCTACATTCTGCTGTCTCTCTATTTCCCTGCCCAAGCAATGGTGAGGTTTGTTACCCAGATCCATTTTCTGCTCGGCTGGGTCCTTTGGCACACCCCAGAACATGATGCTGGTCAGCATGGTGCACAGCAGCAGGGAGAAGCAGCACGACACGCGCTGGGCGCGCGTGAAGGAGCTTCGTGGGGAGCGGCTGAAAACAGAGTACCAGATGTGCCCGTCCTGGAAATCCCTGGAGGTCTTCATGAAAAACAGATTGCTGGGAAGGAGGAGAGGGAAATCAAATGGATGCTTAGAAAGGAGAGGAAAGAATAAAACTGTAGTTCAGTGTCCTGACCTGATCATGCTTGTAGGTACTGTCAGGAGGAATAATAACGTTGAGAAATTACTAAATATTGTGGTTTGATTTGCATAGAGTGGTCATAGCTACTTATGTCCTTTCCTTTTGCCCACACCATGGAGGGAAAGTGAATCAGTTCTATTTAAAAGTGAGCAGTTTCTATTTAAATTGTTAAGGAAATTACACATAAGAGAAGATGTTGGGTTTCTGTAGGTCTTGTCAGGCTATCCTTCTTTAACACTAATATTTCCAGTGTGGTATTACTGTATCCTTCCTCTTTTCCTTGTTCAGAGCCCTTTCAGAGCACTAGAAAGGCATTTGTCTAGGGGTTTGGTCTTTCTTTTTCATGCTTGCTCTTCTAGATTGATTGCTATCAAGATTAAAAATGTCCATAAAATAAAAGGTACCTGAACTGCTTCATGTCCTGTTCTGTAGCTACCGGGAACACTTTATCTAGGACACATTCTCCAATGTCAATGGCTAGCCAGGAGTTACAGAGGAAGTACCATTTCTGATCCCATGCCAGATCATGGACTAACACTCGATTCACATACCTGTTGGAAAAACATACAGGGCACAATCACATGTGAAATTCAGAACTGGACAGAACTTCTGGAGGACAAACTCTGGCCTTTGGCTTCTTAGGGTGTGTCTAAACTGTAAGGCACAGAACACATCCCATCCTATACTGGACATGGGATATGGGAAGCACTCCTGGTCCTGCAGTTTAGATTATGATTTGACCTATTCACCAGCAAAAATGAGAAACTAACACTTCTTTTCTTTCTAGAACTTTGGGAAGGATAATTCTCAAGTGCTAGAAAAGGAAAACTGTTATCATTATAAAGAAAAATTTGTGGATCTTCAGATCTCCACTTACCAGGACGGGCTGTCCCCTGAGTTATCATGCCACAATCTAATACTCTGCAGTTCCCCAAGAGGGAAGAAGGTACAGAGAAGGAAAACATCCACTCCTCCACGTTCAAACACAGGGGTATCAGGATCAGTTAGATGGTGGGGCTCACTCTCTCCTTCCATTCCATAGAGGGTGAGAGTCACCTGGAAAATAAGATGGCACAATGAAGACTTGCACTTCCCGGTCCTACGTACGATTATTCCTCTGGAATGCTCCTCCAGCTTCCATCAAACCTAAGGACTTTCTGGCTTAGATGGTGCATTTGAGCTGTCCTGTTTAACAGCCTCAGGCACTCCATTGTTCATCCAGTTCCCCAAATGGGTGCACAAACTGTTCCCCCACACAGTGCCAGGAATACCTTGGAGGTTGTGGCTGCGCCACGGCGGTGTCCTGTGAAAACTGTCACCAGGTACCGATACTGAGCAAAGGGGTCATTGTCTTCCAGGACTGTGATTTTCACCTGCAGAGCAACACAACACGAGCAGTGTGTCAGCTGGTCTGGAAGTGTGGATTCCTGAAAGCTGTGAGCAGGAATTTGTCATCCTGTGAACAACGTTTACTTACCAGTAAACAGAGTTACAGGGATGGGAGCAGAATAAGTTAAAGACTTCCTATTAACAGAGCCTTGGCATGGTGGGAATTGGCCTAAATATATTCAGTCTTTATTAGCTGAAGACTTACTTTGGCATCATCCTGAATGTCTTTCCTTCGAGCCCAAATAACTACGAGCACATATATCAGAAAGATGCATCCTACAGTTGTCACCACCACAGGATTGTCCACAAATGTACCAAATAGCTGTGCAGTTTTGCTGACATCTATGGCATTGGGGATGACAAGGAAGGAGCTCCCAAAGAAAGTCAGATGGTTGCACAGGCACTGTGTGCTTCTAGGATTTGTTTTTGGTCCTACCTGAAACCCACAAAAAAGAATCCCAATAAAACATTTGGCTTTAAAATATTAGATGGCTTACCAAGCAAATGAAAAGACAGTGCTGAGATTGGTGAGTTAGTGCAGAGAACTGCTGTACACAAAAGAATAGTTCAAATTCCAATAAGGAACATTAATATGTAGCCAGTAACAGGCATTATAACATAATATGGCCTTGTCAAAATTTTTCATTTCTTCTTGGAAGTTCATCCCAAGAAATAGAAATGGAAATGTCATTTGAAGCTTAGTTCAATATGACTAAACTTCTTCAGTTTATTAAAACATCTCAGAATGATCTTGTTTTAAGGTGGGAGTTCAGTGCTATCATTTTACTACAAGGTGGTGGTTATAAGGGCTGGCTTTGAAGTGTGTAACAGAAACACTGTTTTGTTTTGCTCGACTTACATGACATCCATAGCTGTTCCAGCTCCCCTGGTGCTCATCCCAAAATACACAGCGGGATGCAAAGCAAGTGACACCTATGGTTAGCCCAGCATAGACTTTGGAATCCATTCCCACATCTTGCAAAACCATGAAATAGTAGGTTCCTTCTCCAAAAAAGAGTTCTTCCGGGCTAAGAACCCAGGTGTTTGTCTCACCTTGAAGATAAACATTTTTGTTTCAATGCATGGAGAAATGCTAATTCAGAAGTATGCAGCTGTATTGCATGTAATAAACAAACCAAAGAAACAGATATAAAATAATTTTTAGCAACTGGTTGTTCAAAGCAGCCCACTCCTTTCTCCTGTTGGTGAACACTGCACACTAGAGACTGGAACCCTGAAGCACGACAGACTGAAACTCCTGTGAGAGGTTTCTTTCCAGCTGGACATCTGAACTCATGGGCAAGGCTCACTCTGCAAGTTCATGGGTGACTAAACATTATCTTACCTTCAGCAGCTTTCTTAGAGAACAGATGTTTTCTCATATCATAATTAGTCTCATTTGGGTGATAACCGTACCCCAAGTGGAGTATTAGTGGAATGTTGTGTTCAGATTCCAGGTAGATCACTATAGATGTGTTTTCTGAGGTAACATTGACTTGGAAAGTGCTATAATTGCCCAGATTCAACAGAATCTTATCTTCCTGAGTTGATGAAAGCCTTGGTAACATGATCTGTTTTGAAACAGAAAGACAGAGGTTTAAATACAGCAAAGCACTTTGCCCCTAGCATGCAGCCACGTGCTAGATTATCTTGGTTCATAACATCAGGAAAGCAGGGCCAGCAAAAATATCAGCTTCAAAGTAATTTTCTTGCTAATGTCAGCTAACCTCTGAAAACATTCATTCTCACATCCATTTTAATGAAGGGTAAGATACCTCCTCTTTAAGAAAAGACAGAAATATTTGTTATTTCATTCATCACATCACACAAATCCCCTCATCACAAATGCAGACAACATCATCCCATTATCTAATGTAATCTACACTGCAGCATTTGTTTTCACCTTACAGAAGATGATGACACAAATGACAGTTCATTAATGGTGAAAGGAAAAAATGGGAAAAGAGGGAGAGGGATAGAAAATAGTGGATTTACTTCAATGTTCTCTTTGAGGTTGCTGACTGGTATGATCAAGCCATCCAGACCAGTAAGACTTAGACCCCCCACTGTTCCACTGATGTCAAAACTGGTGTCACTGGAGAAAAAGGGGTTCACAGCAAAGCTCACCATCTGTCAGCAAAACATTAACAATCAGACAACTGAGATATTGTCAGTATTTCATTATATTCCTACGCTAAATTGCTGAAGAGTGAAAGGTTGAGCTCAGACCCAAACAGAACTGAACTTTCAAGATTTGTCTGCATTCAGATCTAAATAAGAATCTACCTTATCCCTAAGGTAGGTCAACACAAACCTTCAAAATTATTTTGATTCTGAAAAGTGACGTGTACAACAATCTTTACTTTTTCCATACTCTGTAACCCTTTTTTTAGCAGAGTTGGAAAAGATGCAATGAAAAAAAATTATTGCAGGTATTATGGGGCTCTCCTGAGAGGGCCAAATCAAGCAGAGAGGCCCTTAGAAAATTTATAATAAAAATATGACAATTACATACTGTCTATTGTTCTGAGGAAAAAAACCACCATGTTCTAATTCAGATTAGGAAATGTGTTATTACAGGACATTTGTCTCCTGCAGGATCTGAGTGCCTCATGTATTTCTAGCTGGGATGAAGGAGGGCTGCTGCAGTTTAGTTGGAATGTGACACGGCCTCTGAGCTGTTGCATCCTCCTCAGAGCATAAGGTGTAAACAAACAGCAAATAGATTTATAGGTATTGATTCATTCCATTGCCTTCTCTGGCTGTGTAAGTGTATGTGAGGGGATGATGGGATGGGGAAGTTCAGCTTTCAGTCCTCCTTAGCTTGCTGAAACAACCTCATGCAATTAAGATAAATGAAGACTTCTTTGACCAAAAATATTTCAAATTATTGTCATGACAGGAGGGATGACTTGTGTGCTCGTGTGTTCATTGTAAAAGGAGAAAAGATTCTAAAACCATTATATTGGGAGTGTAAGTTGAATATCAGACTGAGTCAGATAAAAGCTGTTTACTTGCCCTTATATCCACTGTTTCATCATCAAGTCCTGAAACACTGAGAGAGGAAGCAGGTGGGAGAGTAAAGCTGGCAGAGCTGGAATTGGAGATGTTAATGGATGTGCCATCCATGTTTTCTGTTTGTAATCTGTCCAGTTAGGGTTGGACACAACAAAGCAGAATAAAACAGAAATAAGAAAAGAAATAGAAAATAAAGGGGGAAAAAAAACCACACCAAAAAAAGACCAAACATTAATAACATGGACTTCATAACTAGAGAAAAAGCTTTCTCTTTTCACAAGTATATCTTAGTTGCAAAACTATTTCTAACTCTGCCAGTAAATACTTTGTACAATAATCTGTCCCTGACGTAGTACTGCACATAACACTGCCATGGAATCATCAAAAAAGGGGTGGAATTGGCATATCTGGAGAGGAAGTTGTGCCCAAGGTGTGCTTCTGTGAAAGACATGTGTGGTTTCTGTGGGAACGTGCTCTTGGTTTGAATGCACAGTGTGAGGGGGATGAAAACCAAGCTCTCGGGGAACAATTTAGGGATGATTATCAGGAATGGAGAGTGCTTGTCAGGCTCCTCAGGATTACATTTGCTTCTGCCAAGCTGGTTACAGTTCTAAATAACATGTCACTATTGGCAACTTGGAAAAGAAACCCTTAACTGGCATGACATGAGTTTTCTACATCATTTCAAAGGTAGGTGACTACTGCCTCTCCCAGGAAATAGTAGTAAATTCTCTGCTGGTTAAAGAAGACACAGCATGAGAAATTCTAGGGTGATGTTACTGGAACCCAAGCTGTTCTCACTATCAGGTAGTAATGAAGCCTCATTGCACTGTTGAAGTTGTCATTGTGCTACAATATTTAGTTGGGTGGTTCCATTTAAGCACAATGGAATTAATATTTGGAGCAAATTTGATTAACAAATTTGATTAACTCTCAGCTGTTACCTGTGCGTGTACATTGTGGCAGAAGGAGTGGTGAGCACTGTAGGTTCATCATCTGGGGCTTTCCCAAACAGGAGGGCACTCTGGAGATTTTCCACTGTACTCAGGAGCTGGTGTGACACCGAAACCTGGGAAAGGATTAGAGGAGGAAACTTGCAACACAGGTACTCAGAATCATCAAGCTGCACATCATTTGTCTTTGCTTCCTTTAAATTTCAGTGTCTTCCAAAGCTGACAAACTTGGTGATGTGCTTCTTAATCTCAGGAAAAGTTATTCTATCAGCAATTCAGTTTCTCAGTTGAAACACTGCAGACAGCAAATAAATGTCTTACAGATTTTACTTTTATATTTTATTATTTATAACTTCTACACATTGATGTTTGAAGCACTGCAAACATGACATCAATCAATATATTCGTGCACTTCTGTGCATTAATGCTCTTTAGCTGCACACTTTAGTGTTTGGGTACTTGGAAAAGCAAGACCTAATTACATATCAATTGTGTGTTAGTAGTGTGTTATCTTGGGGGAGCTTGAGCAGTTCATAACCTTTTCTCTAGGTTAGATTTATTTCATGCCCTATTCCCTTGCAGTGATGAAATTACAGTATGTTCAGCCCAGGGAGCACTCAGATCAATTCACATCTAGATAGGAAAGGGTGGGACAAAATAAACATGTTGCATCAGAGTGGGCTTTCTGGAAAAGTGAAAGCAGGAGCCAGAGTTGATTCCAGTGGTGGCAATCACGAATATTGAATACCTGTGGCTTCCTTGAGTTAAGGGGCAAAAGGAGGGGATAGAACCAAAGCTGAAAAAAAATCTTCACGTGCTTGTCATCCATTAGAGGTCATACACTGATGCTCCAGTGCCCTGTCCTGTCCAGCTTTAAATGTAACAAATCTTTAGAGGCTTCTATGCCCTTCGTTAGCAAATGTTCAGTGTAACAGGTCTAAGTGGGGAAATGTTTTTTCTCATATTCTAGTCCATCATGGTGTCTCAATGAACCCTTCCCAGTGCCAATTTAAAAACACAAGAGGCAGCAGAGCTCCTCTCAAAAGCAAACATGTTCACACACAGTCCGGTACAAACTGGGCCAAACCAAAATTACCTGTTCTGCCTCTGGCACTGAAGAGTTTGCAGCTCTGATTTCTACAGAAGCTTTAAGGACATTGCTGACTGCATTAAATAGATGGTTGGCTGCTTCCTTTAGGTTCTGATCATCTCTGCTGTCCTCTGGGTTTACAGTGAGCAAGGAAGCACTGACATCTTTCAGAGTGTTGCTGGCTTCCACCTGCATGAAAAACACAGGGAGCAGTTTAGATGTGCTGGTACCACAACTGACAGGGAAGACACTTCTGTCATTTACTGAATATTGCAACAGCAGTAATCTCATGGCACTATTACTGGCTAAGGCTGTTTTTACTATAATTATTTGTGCTGGGGTAATACCTCCGATGCTAATAAAGATGATATACTAGATGCTATACTAAAATGAAATACAGACCTGAGAAATGCAGCCTGTTTCTACAGATTTCATCTGTAAAAAAAATCTGAAGGAAGCTTGTCTGTCAAACACTGGGGAAGGATACTGCTAGGATGTACAGTAATGTAGTAAATTAGGTTATTCTTTTGGGTGATCTGTCTAAAAAATACCAGGATATTGCCAAGCACATCCATGTTTCAATCTTAGTTCCCACAAACCCTATTGAATTGCCAGCAAGTGATACCCTTGGCTTTGTGCCAAGTGCCAAAGCAGGATGAGTTGTACAATTTTTATTTTGGGCCTGAATGCAGCCAGTGGTTGCTTTGTGAGTGTGAAAGCACTGGCCAGCTTTTAGCCCAGGATGGTGAGGGAGCCAGGCAAGTTCACTGCAAGCTTGGACACATCCATTCCCACAGCCTGCAAACTCCAAGCAGCCTCACTGCAGGGGGAGGGCTGAACCTGAGCTATGCTCTTGTCTTGCCAAAGTCAACCACATAGTGCTGAAATGCTCCCAAGCCGTTGCCTGGCTCCAACCCTACAATAGATCAGAAATCAGAATAGCTCTTTTTATTGCCTGCATGTTTGGGAAACTTCCCCAGTGACAGTTTGTTCTCTCCTCCCATGTGCTCACACCTTAAGCTTAAATAGCATCATCTGCTAATAATGTCATGGTGCCAGATAAGATTCAAGAGATACTTTTGTGAGACCCATCTGCACATTTGTGCCCAGTTGCTCTGGGTGCTGCCCTGTTTCTGCCTCACTGACAGCTTGCCTGTGTGCATTTTGGGCAGTGCCTGGATCAGGGACAAATGAATGTGGGAAATTCTATAAAAACCCCTCCTGGACAGTTTTTCTTCAGGGTTCTAAAAGTGCTTTACAAGATAAAGCAACATATTTCTGACTAAAAGTTAAGGTTTCTATCTAAAAAATATATGAGAAAT
Organism: Pseudopipra pipra; assembly: GCF_036250125.1. Taxonomy (NCBI): domain Eukaryota; kingdom Metazoa; phylum Chordata; class Aves; order Passeriformes; family Pipridae; genus Pseudopipra; species Pseudopipra pipra. Next base: position 4,698,021 of record NC_087562.1, read on the forward strand.
GTAATGGTCGTAGCCTGGATTGCAGAGGTTGCTGAGACAACATCTGAGAGTGGAATTTTCTTACTCTAAACAGCAAAATATATTCCCTCCTGGTCAAAATAGACATGCTGGTAGAGTTGAAAATATGGGTCAGAACAGACAACTGTAAGGCACTGAATCTCTTCCAAGGTCAGTGGGATGCAGTAGAGTCTCCACTGTTAGTGTGAGGAGATGGAAGATGAATTGTGTCTTACCTGTGCTGAGACAGACAGCTCTTCACTCCTGGAAGTGATTTCTTTCAACACCTCTGACATCTTAAGAGCAGCCTGCATTGATGTTACATTAACAGCAGAGAGAGTTGTCAGCATCAGCCCTCGGAGCTTGGGATGAAAAGGGATAATTAGGCAAAGGAACAAGATACTAATTAGGACTGTGCAAGTAGTGCTGTATATTGACAGCCAGGCTTGCTGTAAATTATGAAGTAGAGTAAGACTCCACAACAAGGATCATTTGAAGTGATATTAGGCCTAGTGACAAGATGCCACTTGCCTCAGTAATTGTATAATCCTGAATTTTATGTTACCTCCCAGCACAGAGAATTCATAAGCTTCACATCCATTAAGAGCACGGAGAGTTACTTGTGAGAATTTGTACTAATGTATGTGAATGACTGTGTAAATGCCACTTGCAGAGAAAGCAGAGCTATGTGTGATTGATGTTATTCAAATAATGAATCATAATTGAAGGATACATTGCGTTTCTCTCGATCTTTTCATCTGAGGCACTCAAAGCACTGTACAAATATCAGTTTACAACTGAAATGTCAACTGGTAGCTGAAATGGCCAAGAGAAAATCACCTGCCATCTAGTGCTTTTGGGGAAAATTGGATAGGGTATTTATCCCACAGGAGAGGCCATTTTAATGATATTGAAATTGTTTGTGGAAAATTGGGGTTAAGTTAACTACTTTAAATTAATGCAATAACGAGAATTAATTGTTTTACTGGTGGGTGGTAAGACAAATTATTTATGTAGGCAAATAGTGAAAATAGCTGAAAGCTGTGCCAAACACTGAGACAGATGCTAGAAACTTGAAACCTCCATTGATTTCAGGTGGTGATACGTGAGCTTTTTATAACTTAAGAGTTGTCAAAGAATACGAAGAGTCCATTATATGACATTGTACTGCAAGAAAACAAGTGTCTGGCTGACCTCTTTTCGTGTATTTGTCTGCAAAGACATGTTAAAGCTTTCCTCTTGGGTCTGCTGGTTAAGGACAGATGTCAGTGATTTGTACAGCTGGAAAAGGCTCATGCTGTTGTTCCCATCTTTTAGGATGGTGTTTGCCTTCTCAGATACCATGCCCTGCAGGGTCAGGTTCCCATCCATCCCATCTGCAGGTCCAACCTGATGAAGAAATCAGATATGCTCTCAACACTGTTATAATTACCTTTGAACAGCTTCCACGACCGTCTTGATGACAGCCTAGCTACAGTGGGACATAAAACCTCATGTTCCCAGTTTTAAATGTTTTATTTTTAATGGCCTGATAAGGATTTTCTTAGTGGGGCACTGGGGAAGAAGCAGGAGTTTTTTGGGGCCTACAGAATAACTCCAGACTCACTAAATACATCTTATGCTGCCCAATGTCCAAACAGATCATCTTTTAAACTTCTGTCCTAGAAAAAGGACAGTGGAAGATACTTCTGACTGCCTTGAGCACACAGAGAATAGTCTTTGTTAGATAGGAAAATGGTGATTATGGCACATTCAGAAGGAAGTGATATGTCAAAAATAGGAACAAGCTCCAAAAGTGAATCATGGGTTAGGTATCATCTTGAGAGTTCTTGAAAAAAGTAATTCCACTGTGTACCTTCACTGAAGCATTTGTTTGAACTGTATCACCAAAGCTGTTGCTAACAGTGATTGTCACATGTACAATAAAATTATTTTCCTCTTCTCCAAGTGGAAGATAGGCTGGGAAGAGTTCAGGATCCGGGCTGCAGTCCAGGAGAGAATCTGAAAGAGGAAAGAGGGGGTGACCTACCAGACAGCAGCCAGACACCTCCTGCTCTCTGCAAACAGGGGACTCCGGGCTTGCTCTGGGCAGGCCTGGCTGAGTGGGGATCAGTCTCCCCACAGAGAGGGCAGGTGACACCTTTGCTTTTGCTGGTGAAGCAGCAGTGCTTGCTGGAACTGTGCAGGAGCCAAACAGTTCACCTGGGGACTCACTTGGTTTCAGGTAGAAGCAGTACGTGAGCTGCCTGTTGGCACTGGGTTGGGATGAACCCACCGAGCCGGGAGCGCTGCAGGAGACTCTGAAGGTGGTGAGCACGGATCCCTGCTGGGGAGACACGGCACAGGCGGGGATGCCGGGCGGGGACACGGTGCTGACAAGGTACATCCCCTCCCCGTAGCGGCGCTGAGTCACTGCTGGGAGCGGAGGGAGCAGAACGTCAGCAGTGATCGTGCCCCGGCAGCACCGGGCACTCACCGTGCCCACTTAGCAACGGTGCTGCTCCTCCAGGCACCACAGACACCAGCCTGGGCCTAATTAGAAATGAAATCCCGCTACTGAACTTTTTTATGCTTCTTTTCCATAAGAGGAAAAGAACTATTAAAAATATGGTAATGCTTGCATTATAAAGCAAAGCTGTGTTATTTGATCAAGGTTAACATAGCTTCATTTTGGATGAGCCTTAAAGTTATTGACAGCTTGCAGTAAGATAACTGATTCTGTCCTGCTGTGCAACAGCCCAGAAAAAACTCATCTCTGCATTATTTTAAAGAACCCACATGCAAAGTAACAGCTTTCAACCTGTGGACTAATTTTCCTTCATGTTTGTCAGCGAGACTATGTGTGTGTAACGTCAGTGTGATGTCATGACGGCAGAGATTATCTCAAAGGAGTCTGAAAAGCCCTAAAACCCTGCTTGTCCCTACCTGTTACTTTAATCTGAAAAGCTTCTCCCTGTGTCTGCAAGAAGGAGCTGTTCATTCTCAGCACGGATGTGTTGCTTTGAAGCAAATTCAAAGAGTTCTGCCGGAAACCAGTCAGGCCACAGGCCAGGGGGAGGGTTGTAGACTGGAAAATCAGACAGAAAAGAAAACATGGCAGTTTTCTGGACAGCAAAAAGGCTCTTTGCTCTGCTTTCTGTTGTGATTTATCAGGAGCAGGGTGGCAGTTTGGTGCCCTTCATTATAACCCTTCCCAAACCAGGCACCCTCTTGTCTCAATCTTCACTCGTCCTTTCAAAGCGTCCACTTGACAAAGTGTCCCTCTGTGGCTTTCCCTCAGGGTGGGCATTTATCTTTGTGTGTGCAGTATTCCTGGCAAATCTGGTGCTCTCACCTTGGTTTGGGATGTGTTATCCAAATACCAGTTATAATGTATGGCCTGGGAGTCCTTCTGTCCAGAGACACTCAAAACAACTTCATTGCTAATATTCACTGGTTTGCAGTTTGCCTCACACCTGTAAGGAAGTAAGAGGGGAGTTACATGTAGTAACTGCAATGAGATGTCTAGTAGAAATTTCAGACATATGGCATTTATTCCTATAGTTTCAATGAGCTTGCATATGGAAATCTCCAACACTGAAAGGATGTAGAGGAGTCAAAGTGTTTTGGGAAGAATATTACTCACTTAATAAAAGGATTATATTCAGAAATGTGGACCGGAAAACAGCAAGACAGCATTTTTACAGCTGTAAATGGATTTACAACAATAAGTTTTCTTTACTCTAAGGGCAGTGAGGCCCTGGCACAGGTTGCCCAGAGAAGCTGTGGCTGCCCCATCCATGGATGTGTTCAAGGCCAGGTTGGATGGAGCTCTGAGCAACCTGGTCTAGTGGAAGGTGTCCCTGCCCATGCCAGAGAGGTGGAACAAGATGATCTTTAAAGTCCCTTCCAACCCAAATCATTCTGTGATTCTATGACTCTAAAAGTACATTATCACTTTATTATCACTATTATTGGTAACTGTGGCCTTGCACTATATTTGTGCAGTAATAACATTAACCAGTGAATACTGGGGTTTAAAAACAGACCTGATTTCCAGTTGCAGTTCTTGTTTTGCAGTCACATAGAGACACTGCTCGTCCTGCCTCTCTTCACTGCCGTGGTTTCGGACTGTAATCCTGACAGTCACTGCTGATTTCGGGGGAGGAAGGCAGGAAGGTGGGATTTGCACCTCAGATTGGTTGGTTAGGATTATCTGTTGCAGCACACATTCATTCCATGCAGGCCAGCAAGCTCCTGCACAAACATTTCCTTTATAATTAGAATAGTACCTTATAAAGGACTTTCCTACTATAGGTTTTAAAGAGCTTGATAGAACAAAAAAAGTTTCCTGAACCCAATTTATAGAGTTGGTAATCTGGGTTCAGAGTATAGGTTGACCTCTTCAAAGTAATGTATGAGGTCAAGGATAATTATGGGGACAGAACACAGATGTCCTAATCCAGTTTTCAGCCAGAAATGTTTTTGCATCATGTTTAATACTAATAATTGCTGTTTTATTGAGATACATGTAGCTTGCAAATGCCTAACCATGTAAGTCACTTGGGTCTAATCCCTGACTATGAGGGTGAAAGCTTAGAAAAGGCAGACCCTGAAAAACTGAAACCTCTGGGAGAAGGCAAAGCTGAGTATTGTGCCATGACTAGTTTGGTGTTAACACCAGGGTAAGGTACAAGGACATTCTTCATGTACAGTGAGTGGCAAACTTTAAAGCCAGAAAACAAACTATCCTGTAGTCAGATTTTCACCACTTGATCTGACACAACAGTGAGTTTGTTACTCATCAAATAAAAGCTGGTGAAAAAAGTTCAGGAAAGTCACATACCACAGGACCAGAGAAAACTGGAATTCCTGTTGTTGTCTGGCCAGCCAAGTGTAACAGTTGTGAAAGGATCCACGTGGCGACTTGGTTTAACAGAGATTTTGGGTTCTCTTTTGTGATCCTAAGTAATAATAAATGTATCAGTTAGGACAGGAGTGTGTATAAACACACACAAATCTTTATAATGAAAAAGATCTGAAAGTTTAGACCCCAAGTGACTGGCTGAAGATCTGTGGTTTAAATGGTCTTTCCCTGATCAGAGGTAGGATGGAATAGAAGCTGTGGGAACAGAAGCCGATGGCACAGACAAATCGTGTGCTAAAATTCTCCTGAATGCAGAAGTGGCTTGGGAATGCAGGTCCCAGAAAACTAATTCCTATTAATTCTTGACATCTGGAGCAAGACTTCTAACCCTTGGACAACCACTTGTTTTCTAGTGCACCTTCTAGTACATCTCTCTTTTATCTGAACTGGATACAATACAGTTATAGATAAAGAGAAGAGGGAGGTAGCTGAGTTTGTCTTTCTGGGCAACAAACTGTAATAAACTTGGTTTAGAATTAGATTTATATTCCTCTGATGCAATATATTCCTACAGGCAATCTGTAAAGCATGATGCCTTCTTGTGAAGCATCATATCTCCTGTTGCAGATGTCTGTCTGCCAGAGTTACAGTCACAAACTAGACCTCTAAGATGATAAAATATTCAATCTGGCATTTTTATTCTTTCAACTTGGACAGCTGCTAGCGATTGATGTATCCTTAACTTCTTAGTTTGCCATAAACTGGATTTTTTTTCATTGCTAAGTAATTTATACATTTCAATACAGAAGTGGAAAACACTTGGAAACAATATAAAAATATATTAAATTCTGCTTGAAGGATCACTCTTCAGGGAGAGGTTTGCAATATCCAAGTAGATTAATTAAAAATTAATCTAAACAAATTTCAGCTTCCAAAACTGAATTGCTGGGAAAAGTTCGTTTTCTCTAATACTTTTTTATGATTTGTAGATTGAATGCCTGCAAACACATTTGCCTCCAAGACTTTTGGTGTAGGTTTTGTGTTAAACCATTTGGGGCACAGAACACCTAGTCCCTTATCTACTAAGACATGAATACTTCTCTCCAATGTCTTATGCAGCACTTTCAATGGCAAGAAAAATTTATATGCATTTCAATTTTAAAGAAAGATCCTTGAATAATACTTACAGTTGCCTTTGGGATATTTGTTTTGTAGCTGCCTTCTTCCTTAGCAGAACCTGTTTAATGCCAAAAAGAGCAGAATATTTTAGTGCTACCTGTAAAGCTTTCAGACATCCTCAGTGAAGATGACTTAAATCCACAGGGTTTGACTACTGACAGTGTGAAAGTCAGGGCTGTAAGAATCAGACTCTAGAGCAGTCAAGTTAAAGAGGTAAAATTGTAACAAAAAGCTCATCACAGACTGTAAACATGATCCTGATTCTTCAAACATAGTGGTGTAAATCAAAATATATTCACAGAAGGTGATGGAGTTTCACTGCTGTACAAAGAAAAATTGGGGGGAAGCACTGGGGAAGTTTCAATACAATTAGAACTAAGGTTACTTTGTTCCTGGTATAATCTGATTTTGTAAATGTAAGGATGAGCCATCTAGAAGCATTTACTGACAGCAATTATGAGACTGCTGTGATGCAAATATTTTCTGGTTTCAAAGCTGTGTCCTGAGCCATAAACTCCCCTAATTATTTCTAGGACAAACAGCAAATGAGCAATGTGTAGCATATACAGGCTGATGCTAATTTATGACTACTTCTAAGTCAGGGAATCTGCCTTCATCAGGAAGAAGCCTCCACAAAACTTTTCAGCACTGTTGCTGGAAGGAAAGCAATTACTAGATGCAAACCATAAATATTCCATTAAGGGCTCTGACTGCAAAAAGTGTGGTCAAAACCAGCACTGTCAGATTAATGCCATTACCTTTTTTATGGGAAGTGTTTGCCAACACAGTGATGAATCCAAGATCCAGACTCATGTTTGAGAAGGCATTCTTGGCCACCACTTTCACTAGGAAAATACCTAGAGAAGAAAATGGCCAGTTAAGAGTAGCAGTGGGACCAGTCTATCAGGTTTGGGGAATAACATCCAATTTGTATGGAAAATCCTATTCTTTTCTGTTAAGAGTTTTCAGGGGGTTTTCTGATAGGTGTCCTCTACTGGAAGGTTTTTCAAGGAATATTCCCCTTTATCTCAACTTCTGATAATCCATCTGCCTTTGTCCTAGCCCTTGCCATGCTGTTCTTTGCCAGCTGTTTGTATTATCACACAGTAAACTAGAGGTGTAAAAATATTGAAGTCCAAATGAGTTCAGGCATCTTGAGAGAGCAGCTGTCTCGTTTGAAAATTTCTGCCTCAAAGAATGGGATGTTCAGATGGGTACAGGAAGACCTAATAAAACTTTTAATATTGAATAATTTTAAAACAGCAAATGAAATTATAATTAGCTTCTACTGTTCCAACCTTGGCACGGGATTGGAATAGTTCACTGGAGGATGGAATTTTTTTATCTTCTGCCACTGAATTAACTCCTAAGTACAAACTCCTTAATTTCACATTTTAAAGGCCTTGATTACTTAGTAATGGAAAGAAAATATTACTTAAAAGCTTGTTCATAATTGAGTCCAACAAAAACTACATGTTAGAAATGGGCACACAGAAAAGCTCCCCTTTTCTTTGTATCTCTACTGAGAACTCCTCAGATTGTTAATTACTTCAGTGTAAAATGCAGAGGAGTCTAAATTGAAATGTTATACATATGAACAAACAGGAGGAAAACACTTTGTGATCCAGGAAAATGTCCTCATTTGTACTTGAATCAGATTGTGTCATAAAAAAATAAACCCTATGTCTTTTTTCTGTGTCTTTTCCATGGCAAGGCTCAGGTGAAGCCTTTCAGCTCCCTTACAAGTCACTACGACCGTGCTGCTCGCACTGCTCTGCAGTTTAGCAGTCAGAAAAGCCACCAAATTCAGCTGTAATTTTTTGTCCCCCAGCCCAGGATGCTGTGAGCCTTTCTGTGAACTCTACTCAGCTGTGAGTGTTTGGGAAGCACAGGAGGTGTCAGTGCTGTACCTTCTGAGGGCAGGGGAACCACGTACGTCCGAGGTTCCCCACGAGGCCCATCCTCTGTGTGAGAGTGAGTTCCGTTCGATCCCATCACCTCAAACGTCACCTCAGCTGGGGCACCACGAGACACAGAGACATTCACCTCCAAATTCTCCCCCAGCTGCAGAGTGTGGGAAGCCAATGCAGCCTGAAGGCCAGATATTGGCTCAACTAAGTGAACAGCAAAAGTCTCGGAGATCTCTGACGCCGTCGTGTTGCTGGACGCTCGGATTTCCAGCTGATGTGTCCCTGGGCCTAGCAGCTCTTGAGAGGCACTGTCCAGTGTCAGGTTATGAGGGGCAATTCCTTCCTTTATGCTGGATTCAGCCAGTGTTATGTTATCTGCTGACATAATATAGGTCACTCCACTGCCTGCAAAAACACACACCGAAATTTCTCACAGCTTGTGTAATAGGCCAACCAATTCCAGCTGCTTTGTGCAGCACTCCAGTATTTATGCAGGAGTCACAAGAACTGCAGCAATGCAGTCTTTTTTAATAAAATCACTTTAGGTGACATTATGGAAGTCTATCATGTGTTTCCTGCTGGTACTATTTGGGCAGCCAAGAGAATTCATACACCACTGAATTTTATTTTCCTGCATAAATGTGGCTTCCAGAAATGTGAAGTGAGAAAGAAATGTACACCAGCAAATGTGCCCAGCTCAGCATGGAATCCTCTTACCCTCAATCAGAGAAGCATTTCTGTGAATTTCTAACTTCAAATACAGGAACATTCTGACTGGCATTCTGTGGATTTATGTGACTAAAGTTAGAGTTCGTGTTCTGACAGAGCTCATGCTCTGTCAGCTTTGTGAATAGGAAAAAATCATTCATACTTATGTTTTAGGTGGTGAAATACCTCTGAGAAAGAAGCCCTACAATGCAGCTGAGAGCATTCAGCTGCAGGAATGAGAGGGAAAGCATTCTCTAAAAAGAAGGATTGCTTTGCATAATGAAAATCTTGCTTCTGTCCCATGGGTGGCATAATATTTATCCTGCCCTTGAAATTATGCAGAGAAATTACCCTCACCTCTACTGAGTTCCACCTGAATCCACAACACCTCCCCATACAGTGCCCGGCAGTGGGAGCTGTTCCCAGTTTCATACTGGCTGTAGCACCCAGTAATGCTCAGCTGGTCCATCTTGTCTTGGACAGTCACCTGCCTCTGTGCCATCACGTGCCATTCGCTGGTGGTGCATTCCACAAAAACAGTGAACTCTCCAGGAGAGGAGTATCTGTGTGTGATGTTGCTGACCAGTCTGGAATAGAAAGAGAACAGCTGCTTGTTGTGGCAGCCTGTCCTGGGGAGTCCTTCACCCTACATGGTAACACTGGTCACATTCCCAAATTTCTGACCTGGCTCAGCAATCCTGCAATCACTGTAATCCCTTGTTTATTTGCATAGAATCTGTGGGGTTGAAGATTGTCCCCTTCTTCCATCTATGGTGTTATTAGGGCTGTATATCAGGGTGGTCATTCCCAAAGCACATTTATAAGGGTTGGTACATTTAGGTAGGGAGATGGCAGGTTTTAGGTGCAGCTGCTCCTGACCTTGCCCGTGCCAACAAAAATGTCTCTTCAATCCTGGGTCTGATGCAGCTCCAGTCAGGACAGCAGTGGGAGGTGAATGGCTGTGGGGGTTGCTATTGTCACTAACACACATAGGGAGATGGTGCAAAGAGCCTAAGATACCCTTCCTGAATTACAAACACCATGGAAGGCAAAGCAGTAATATTCCCAACACTCTTCTCTCTGAACTCCTGAGATTCTTACCATGGTATCACCCAGTAAATGCAAAGGACATATCACCCCTGATAATGCATATTTTTCATTAGGTGTTTAAATGAAGAAACAGGTTTCACTCTAACTGGACTTCCAAAACATGCCAAAGACAAGATCAGACCCAAAAAGGCAATTCCTGTAAGAGTGGGTATCAGACTGGACACAGAACACAGGTGAGCATGTCTGTGAGCTGTTTAGTAGGTGAAGTGCTTCCCATAAAACCAGCAAGCCTCTGCTTACAGCTGGCAAATATATTTTACATAAAGATTTTCTTTTCAAGTTCTTTACAGCTACAGGCCTGTGTCTGTAGCTCTGAAATAAATTTTACTGTTTCTAGTAAATTAATTCTTTTTGGTTTTCACTCTTGTACTCTTTGTTTTCCTAGTTACTCACGTAGGATTCCATCACTAGATAAATAAATTTCTAGAGCCCTTCTCTGTCATTCCCAGCACCTGGACAGAATCTGATTTTTAAATCCAACAGAAAAATGTTTGATCTCTTAAAGATAGAATTTTTATGCAATTGAAAAAAAAATAAAAAGTCCAGAATGTCCTTGTTATATTTTAAATGTTATCAAAAAATACTCTTTAAAGTTAAGAAAATAATGTTTGCATGTTCCTTGGCAATTACTGACATGTTTTCAGTAATTTTGAGCCTTAGGATCTGGAATAAATTCTCTTAGAACTAGGAAACACTTGTTATAATAAACAGAAGAAATATTGTGGTTGGCAGCTTGACATAAAATTTTGTAGCAGTTTCAAAAGAGGGTTCTGGGAACATTCAATAAAGTGCAAGCAATGAACTGTAGTGTTTGTCTGATGATCCAGGAAGGATATATCTTACGTTGGAGGGTAGTAAGGATCAATAGTGTGACCATCCCCAGTGCTGATGGTACAGGACAGGTTGCCAGAGTATGGTGAGAGCAGCCAGTTCAGACTGACCGTGATATTTTCAAAGACAAAACATGAATCTGTCACAACCAGCTGCAGACCTGTAAAACAGAATGAAGAACTCCATGCCAGTGTTTGCCTGCATTTCTTACGTAATTTAATTCATTTTCATGCACTGAGAGCCAGTCTGCTCCAAAACAGAGTTGATGCTGCTGCTGATTTGTGTGTGTTAGTGGTGTGACAGGGAGCTGATTCTTTTCCATACCTACTGGTCACGATTCCTGTTGGACATAATTTCATTCTAGTGTGTTTTATGTGTCTGGATTTCCAAGCTTTGTATTCTATCCAAACCCCTCAGTTAGGGCAGGGAATCTACATTTTCATGCTTATTTTTAGTGGTCACTGCTATTCCAGTTTCTTCCCTGAGGATGGAGCAGTGATTTTTAAGATAAATATCAATGGTCACAATGTTCCAGCACAGAGCAGGGCAGGCTTTTGGTGTTGCCAGCCCCCTCCCTCTTACCTTCCTTGCAGTGGTATTGAATAGACAAATAGCTTCCCCAAGCTGGACAAGGATCTCCAAAGAAAGTGCCATCTGCTGTCACCTGGCAGGCCTGGAGACCGTGACACTGGCCTGGAAAGAAGGAGAGCTTTATATCAACTGGTGGGTTTTGTCTTTGACTGTCACAACAGAGGAACAAAAAGCAGAGGAGAAGCAGTACCATGTCACTGAGTTCTAGACAAACTTCCACATCACTTTGGCTGCAGTGTGTTGCTTAATGCCCCATTTTATTTTATTGGAATAAAGCTGGGTTAGAGCAGGTAAAAAAGCCCAAAGAATCCCCACAGGGATGGGCCATAGTCACTGTTTAGTCTGGGAAGCAGCAGAGCCCTTGGCCCCAGCGGGGTCGGTGCTCCACACATGGAAGGGAGCAGCAGGTCCCTCCTGCCCTCATGTTCCTGAGGGTGTCAACCCTCCTGGGTTGGAGTTGGGTTTGTCTGGATGTGTCCTCTCCCATCTCTGCCAACCCTGGCATCTCCCATTGAGCTTGTCAGGGTGTAATGTGCCCACATACTTTCTTCACACTGCGAGAGGAGCCAGGTGCACCCTTGTTCTCCATTTGCTCCTCCTCTCCTTCTCTGAATCTTTGCTCCTCACAAAGTCCCTCCTTTTGCTCCTCCTCCCCTTCTCAGAATCTTTGTTCCTCCCAGAGTCCCTCCTTTCCATCCAGCCTCCTGTAGGAACCTCCTCCCTGTCAGTTCTCTGTGATCCCCTTCATTTTAGGAATAATCCACTTTCCCATTCCCAAACTCCACTGAAATACAAGATAAAGTACTTCAGGGACCAGGAACTTTGGCACATACTCTCTGTTTCTGACAAGCAGTGCCATAAATTACCTGCTACTTCATCTTTGACACTGATCCAGCTGCAGCCTTCATCTGTATCCTCCTGGAGTGGAGTCTCAGACACACAGTAATGAGGGGTCTTCCGTCCATAGAAGCTCTCTCCAATTTGAATAACTTCTCCAGATCCACACTGCACAGTGGCATTGTAATTATCACAAGCAATGCTCTGGCCAGATTCTAGTAAGGAAAAAAAAAAAATCTAACTTTTTGCATTTCTGAAAAATCCTGCTACAGTTCTACTGCATGTCCCCTTTTTTGTTTCTCTTTCTTCCCTTTTCTCCCTTCTAAGCTAAACAATTAAGAAAATGAAAAAAAAACCCCACAAACACTCAAATAATAACTAATTTATTTTTTAAAAGTCAAAATTAATAGATTTATGTTTTAACTGCCTTAAACAAAACATTGAGGACATTTTCAAAAACCAAAAATATTTTAATCTAAAAAGTAAACTTTTTGGGGGGGAAAAGTCTTAGCAATTTTTTGACTTGCAATACTGGAAGGTTTAAAGTTACTCTTTCCTTCCAAAAGAGCCTTGTGGCGGTGTGTGATTTGCATAATCTTCAGGTAATTGCTGAGGAGAATAGTTTGCATATTAAGTATGATCCCATTTCTGCTACAGAGACACCTTTGTTCCTGTGTGATATTTGACTGACTTCATTCAGCAGGACTGATGAGATGAGTAAGGTCATAGCTCTAAATGCATCCACCTCATTCTTTGATTAATCTAGGACAGTTAATTATCTGTCAGAATTCTTAGTATCCTGTAGTAATCAGGATACTTAATACCCTGAAGAGGAGGATGTGAAAGACTGCTCCCATATGGGAGTGTTGTAAAAGAATGTTTTTGTTTCAGCTGTCCCAGGTTTAAGTAAGTTGTCCTCCAGTTGCTGTTTGGATCATTCCCCTCAGGTCCCTCTATTAACTGTGCCAGTGTGTGCACACTGCAATAATTGTGTGCTATTGTTATTTAAAGGCTAAGGCTAAGCCTGGCTGTAACTATAGCAACATGATCAGTTTACAGATTAGAGCTCTCTAAATAAGCTTGAAAAATAACTTGCTGTTAAATTCTAGTCCAGACTATTACCTCGTGCATTTTTTTGGTTCTTTACTTTATATAAAGATTTCCTGCAGTATTTGCTGTCTCAGCAACTTTTACCTGGAAAGGTGCACAAAACCTGATTTGCATTCCTATGTACAGACCCTGGTTCAATACACACATATTTACTCCAATAAATTGCTAACCCACAGAGCACCAAATGGTAGAACTGAAATAATAAGAAACACAAAGAATGCTCGGGTCGATGGGCAAAGAAAGGATGAAGACAGAACGCTGTCTGGTCAGTTGGTTGTGCACATATTCCTAGCTCAGATGATCAAGTAGACAAGTTCCCAGGCATCAGAGAGATTAAATTCAAATATTGGTACTATATGGAGCCACTGTTCATTTCAGTGTTCGTGAGCACCAAGCTCACAGTAGCCATGTATGAAGCTGTGAAGTACCACTACATCCATTTGACAGAAAAACTGAGGCACTGTCAAGTTATGGGAATTTCCAAACATTTATCACCCAGAGAAGCTAATGAAAATATTTCCCATTTCTTTGGGATATTGGATCTAATTCCTTGCATGCAAAGCTGGTAAAAGAGGACTCTTTTACTCATGTGTGAATGCACGTGGGCTGGAGATACTGAAAACAAGGCTATAATTGCCTCAACAATCTGCTTTCCTGGGTAGTGGAATGATGGATGTAGTGTAGGATATTGTTGCCCAATAATGCAAACTCTCTTTGAATTTAATGGGCTCTAAGTCAGATCCTATGGTAACAGATGATAGTTTCCTTGCAAGCAGACAGTTGTCTACCGTGGCTGTAATGGAAAAATAATTTTAGTCTGTTTTTGCAAGGAAAATAAGCTTAAGGGATTGTGCTGTCTGCCAATTTCCTCTCCCCCAATCATTTTTAATGTTAGTCATCTTCAGCCAAATTTGATATAAACCTCAAAACACCCTAAAATTTCATGAAAAGCAATTGCTAGGGAGAAGAGAAAGAGCTACATCATCACCTCTATTAGGACTAGGGATTATAACCCTGTTTATCTGTTCCACAATGTGGGATTCCACTGGCCAACCCATACAGCTGGAGCTCTGGGGTAGCTGCAGAGCTGCAGGGGAGGGAGCTGAGGGAATGAAAAGTATTTGCAGAGGTGGGACATGCTGGGGATTTGGGAGTGAACTGGGAGTGCTGAGGAGGAGGGCAGGGAGGGGATGTGGAACAGAAAATCAAGAGAGGAAATAAAACATTATTAGCTTTGCTTATTGCAGAACAACTTGGTATTAATGTCAGAAGTAGAAGAGTGCTGGACCAGGGCAGCAGCACTTCTAGGGCTTGTGGAAACCTGTACTTGCATACTTGATTCAAAGTCTTTTTATATTAGTGAGCCCACAGCCAGACTGTCCTTCCAGTGCTCATGACCTCGGTTCTAGTTACAGTTTAAAGTACTTCTGTGCAAAGTGCGAGGAACACAAATTCCCCTCATATCTATATGTTGAATGGGATGATATTGCAGGCATTCCTTTCCAGGACTGTTTGTTCCAAGTCACAATCTAAGGGACACAATGTCTGTAGATTTTCTGCCTGAGCACTAAAATGCCATCAGGAAGCACAGGTTCCTGTCTGGTTCCTTAACCCGGGGATGCCCTTGAACTTCACCTGATGGAGGGGTCTAGGAAGAAACAGGAAAAACCTGCTCGCACTTTTGCTCACTCCAGGCTGCCAGGAGTGGTTTCTCTGGAAGCCTGGCTGTATTTTTGCTTCAGTTACAAATGGAAATTATTTTGGCACACATTTATGATCAAGAGTGTCTTTACAGGGCAGTCATACAGGTCCCACCTCGCTCCGGTGCTGTGAGGATGTGGGAGTTTATTCTTGCAACCATGCTTTAAAGTAGCCAGCTGATGTCCACTATGGTCATGGACAGCTACACATGAGATTCACTCTCAGACCCATTTCTGCTTCACTAGCCCTCTGCTGGCACCCTGGACCTCAACAGTGGGTTGCTGAGCACCTGCATCTCCCAATAATTTCTGGGTTCTTCTTTCTTTGGATCAAGTCTTACAACAGCACACTGGAAAAAGAGCAACTGCTGGGGTTATATTTTGCTTGTTTGCATTTAATAAGATTGATGAAGTTGTTGCCCAGGTACTTTGAAAGCAACAAGGCAATTTATGCTCAGTTGTGCTATTCCAGCTCTTGTGTATCTTACCAAACTCACAAATGAAGTCAAATTCCTGGCTGCAATTTTCAGTCACACCCCACTGATACTTGGCATTCTTCAGGATGTACCCACATGTAGATGAGATGGAAGATGGCTGATCCTTGTACCAGTTAGTGTAGCTTATATTTGAAGTGTCCAGCCAAATCATCGACCCTGTGAACAAAGAAATTGTGTCCTGAATGTTTATTTTCTACAGTAATTCAATTAAGAACCTGCAGAGCAGGATTGTAGCCCTGCTCCTACTGAAGCAGAGGTGGTTTAGTCTGGGTAAGGATCTTCAATTACATTTTATATTGAACCTGATGCAATCATTAAAACAGACAGTGCCACTTTGTCCTGTGATCCCAGCCTCAAGATTCCACCCTTTCTCTTGCATCAGGCCTTGCAGCACTTCCTCGTGGGATGAATTGGCTCAGCCTGCTCTTCCACTGGAGACCTAACCCAGCACATTTGTTCCACTGGCTCAGCAGCTGATCTAATAAACCACATGTTCACACAACCACAAGACCCAGTGGAAAGGGGGATAATATGCAATTGGGAAGTGAAGCAGGCAATTAAAAACATCTTACTGTAGATCTGAAGATACAGCAACAAAAGACAGAGGCTTCTCAGCAGATATCTACAGAGGGACTGATTGCATTTTCCAGCATGTTAAGAAAGCATCACGGGCTGATACAGATTTAAAGATGTGATTCTAAAACCACCTACCGTCAGTAGTTTCATTCTGCAAGGAGTTTGAGATCAGTCCTATCCACCACTCCTGATCCTCAGCAATATGTTTTTGCAAAAACTCTTGAGTTTCCTCATTTTGAATAAAGACAAGGTGCCCTCCTCCTCTCTCACACCAGCTCTGGGCACTTGTGAAGGTTTGCTGGAGTCTCACAAACTCGTAGCAGGAACGGTTGAAAGCTTGCTGGTACTTTGAGCAGGGGATTCCTTCATCATCAGTTGCTTCCTCCCCAGCCAAGCATCCAGCAAGAGAAACCAGAACTGCAATCCCCAACCACATTCCCAGCTCAGTGCCCTGTGTGGCACTCGTCCTGCTTACCACACCACCACTCCTTTTGCTGCCTTCTTCAAAAACTTGAGATGTCATCCCTGTCACGTCAGCAGCATTCCTCCCCTTTGCTGCTTCCCACAGCAGCAGCAACAGAGCATGGAACAGGTTGCTTGCAATATATAATGGTGATTGTGTCTGAGGAGACACACAACAGGTGCTGGTGCTAAGCCACTGCAAGGGCCTTGTGAGGCCCATTGTGCAAATGTCACATCCCAGGCGGGATCAGTTTGAAGGGAACACATTAAAGCATTGCTTTCCTCATGAGCAGACAGGATAAAGTTGATATATGCTGCTGTTGGACACGTGGGAAAGTGAGATAAAGCTCCTCCATCAAAGGCATCATTGTGCGAATGTTAAAGCTGGAGGTCTTTATAACAACAACAAAGAGATACAACAATAGGAATGAGAGGAGAATGAGGAAAGTGAGCAAAGCAAGGAGTTATGAGATGAGAAAACACATACTGCTCCTCTAGATACAATTTAAAAATTTTAAAACTAATGGTTTTGCATTGCTTTATTTTTAACAATTGTTGTTTGAGGTGCTTCTTTTGGATGCTAATGCAATGTCTATCATTATTGGATCATATTCATCCTGCCCACCTGTTTACACATATGCAGGTTAATCTCAGCTGTTCCAAGAAAGTTTCATTTTGAACTGTTGTGTCTTAGAATTCCACACCCCAAGTGAAATCCTCCTGTCATCCCTTAAAAGCTAAGTTGCTCAACTTCATAGAGCTACAGTATTTATACCTGCTGGGAGGTAGAGGAGAAGGCCTGAAGTTAATATAATGATTTAGAAAAGATGAAAATATTGCCTTAATCATCAGAACTACTTGGGAGCCCTATGTGCACATTCCAAAGGCTGCTGATGGACTTCAGGAAGCAAGCCCAGCAACATTTAGGAGCTGAAATCCCTAAGTGCACCTCAGCTTCCCTATGAAAGATACCCATCAGGTTTACAAAGCCTCAGAAACACAGCACAAAGAAGGATCTGTAGCTATCATGATCCTCCTGCCCTTGGCATAAACTCCATTGGATTTGATGCCATTATTACTAATTTATGGCACCATAACCCAAAACTGAAAGAACATGCACTTATATTTAGCCATGGACCAGTGAGCCAGTTACTGCATCCCAGAGGTGCAGGAATCTGAGATGCTGGATGGATTCCTGCATTGCAGAAATGCCTCCTGCATTGTTGCACCGGGGAGCTGCAGGCAATGCCCACACCTGCACCGTGCCAGTGCAGCCCCAGCTTTAAAGCTTCCTGCCAAAGTCAAGTATGTGCACTGCATGCAGTCAAACATCTAAGAGTGATCTTCAATCCCAAGACCTTTCTGGACCTCCAGTTCGTGGCTGTCTTGCTCAGCTGGATAAAGCAGGACTATGAAGAGGGTTTTCAAGATAAAGTTCATGGGGAAGTGTTTAATGGGTAGGACAATTGTGAGGGATGAGAGGAAAGGGGAAGAAAATGCACTATGATGCCTCCATAGACACTGTTCTGGATGTTTTCTTTCTCACCACACCTGCGAATCAAGACTTCAGTTGTGGAACCACTGGAGCAGATCCCACATGAATTAATGACTGATTATAGGGAGAGCTTATGGAGCAGCTGAGATGTGACTATTCCAACTGGGTTTCCCTGCTCAGGAGAAGGCCAACCCATATTTTAATTATCTGATGGATCTGGCCCAGACACCCATCCCCTTCCTGGAAGAGACCATGTAACTATGATTATCAGCTAGTTTTGCTGGGAATGTCTACAATTTAGGAATCCCTTTTGGGCCACATACAAAACTTCCCAGGCATCAGTTTGGGAACCCCCAACCCCACCGTTTTACATCCAAGCTGCTGCAGCAGGCAGAGCTGGGGGCACCTGCTGTTCAGTCCATTGGCCACTGTATATTTGCATGACATTTTCTTCAGAGTCTTTGCTTCTTCTGGGGCCCTGCTGACCTGCCAGGCTCTGCAGAAGCTGGCAGCCAGCCCCTACTTTGGCCTTCAAGATATGAGAAACACAGCCCATTCCTGCAAGCACAGGTGTGAGGGAGGAGACTCAAACATATCAGGCTTAGTGACACAGCCTGTGCATTCCCAGTGGGTGCCTTTGGCTCACTTCTGTGAGGAAAGTGTTCTGTAGCATCATCCAGCTCTCCCTCTGCAACTGGAAGTTTGACTACATGGACATACTGCTAAAAATGCCAGAGCTGGGGGGTGCCACAGGCTGTCCTCTGGGAATCTGCTCCAAAGCCATTGAAATTAATGGAAGTCTTGTCTCTGGCTTCAACAGATTTTGAAACAGGCCCTGAAAAAGAACAAATCATGTTTGGAAATGTCTACAAATAAAGCCAAGCTCTCCAAGTGAGTCTACTGTTGGCAATTTCTATAGCAATGTGCATTTTTTTCCTAATCTACGGTTGCTATAAGTAACTCTTCAGCTGCCTGTAGCAGATGGAGAGTGCAAGAAAGACAATTTCCCTCCTTTTGCAGTTTGTTGACTTCATATATTTTAGTGCCAGTAGAGCAGTCTGTCAGTTTATTCTGTTTACCACAAGAAAGAGAGAAGCATTTACACGAAAAGAAAATACCACTTTTAGGCATGAAAATTAGGGTGTTCGGGAGGAGAGAAAATTCTGAAAGCCTTTTCACTCATAAGTGAAAAATGACTGGATGTCAAGTAGACTGTGCTCCTTGAACTTACCTTCTTGTGGGAAACCTGCCTTTTGCATTCTTGCTCAACAGAAAGACTTTCTTTTTTAAATAGTTTTCTCAATATCTTCACACCCTCACTCCAAGCTGCGATAAAGCTTTGAATGGCTCCTTTGTTTGTGAGCTCTCTTGAGTCTGTTGGAATAAGACTTTCATTTTTTCTCAGAAGTGTTTTAGGGGGCCCTGCAGATCTCTTACACAGCCCTAACTTGCCCTCAGGAGTGGCAATCGAGGGAAAGTTTCTTCAGAAAGGCCTTGTGCTATATAAAACATCACAATTGACAATGATGAATTATTTACTCCTGGTTTTCAAATGGATCCTTCGAGGTTTATTAACTTTTTGTTGTTGTTTTAAGTAGAAGCTGTCGAGGTGAAAGAAATCTGAAGCATATTTTATTTGCAATGCTGTAAAAGTTATTAGGTGTTAAAAAAAATTGGTGGCCTACACTGAAATTCTCTAAAGGAGCCTTCTAGGTGCTGTTCAATGCTCCTGAAACTGAGCCCCTTAAAACCAGCTCAAAGTACTCCTAATCCCTGATTTCTTTCTTTTTAATCTAAGTTTATATATATAACTTACATGGCATTTGGAAAGTTTAACTGTATAAGCCAAAATTCTTAGGGCCCAGGAGATGAGCACACACAACACTTACTAACACGTGTAGGGGCAGTAGGATTACCTTGACACCTCCTCAAATCAGCCTTTCATGCCCCAAATGAGGCATCAAGCCTAATTGCAACTTTTGAAAAGCACAAGCCTGAATTCTTGTTCAACACAGCCAATAGCTCAGGGCACCCTGAATCCAGCTGCACATTTCTCCACGACAACTGAAGCTGTCAGGACAACACGTCTCGCTCAAAAGACGTTTCTGTGTCCAAACTTCAGTGCCCCAGACCTGAGGAAAAATCAGTTCCAGAGTTTCACTGGGCTAGCAGAGAGCTGGGTGTGCAGCCAAGGGGGACAGGTAAGGTGCCCCCACTGGCTCCAGGGTGCTCCTGTTCTGTACCCTAGTGCAGATTATCTGCACCATGACAGCCTGAGAACCTCCCGTGATTCCAAAGGGCACTGCAGCGCTGCAGAAGAGCTCCACAACCCATAGCAGAGGCCAGAAAGTACTAGACTGAAGAATTAAGGAAGTGAAGAGCTGCCAGTGGGAAGGAATAAATCACACATTTTGGCTGTTGTTCATTTGCCTTGAGGAAGAGCAAGTAAATTTACTCTCTATAAGTGGATATTACCATCTTTACATTCCTGAGTATTACTGAATGTAATGTATAGATTTTATCAGGAATAGAAATAGATCTTTGTTCTATTAATTGAATAAACATAAGAATGGAAACCTGATTTACATTTCTTTGGCTTTAAGGTAGAAAAAAGACTATTTTCAGGTATATCAATAAGTTAAAATCATGAATAGTCCATTTTACTGTGTCACGTAAAGTTCTTCAGTGTGAAGAACGTTATTACCTGAATAGGTAATAACTGAGACCTGAGCAGACTGTCCAGAAAGGGATGGAGAAAAGCCCCTAGGTACACCTACACCTTTTCTCTCCTCAACTGGCTTTAAAAATGCCCATCTGCCAATTAGTTTAAGAAGGTGGGTCACAATCCCCCTTCCTTCCTTGCTGCTCTCCTGTGCTGCTTGTCCTGATGGGGAGATCTGGTTATTTGCTCACTGAAAAGGGTTTGGCCTTGTTGTTGCTTCCACTGTTTAATTTTCCATGAGGCAACACACTGAACTTACCAGTGAGCCGTGCCAAGTTGCAATTTTGATGGTATCTTGTTTATAAAAACAGGGAAAACAATTCTTATCTCATATAGGGCGCAATAATTAAATTAGACGCTCATGCCTGGCAGGATGGGGTCAGGATGAAGATAAGCAGGATTGCATTCAGGAGCTGTTGGGTTGGACATAATTTCTGTTTATAGGATGGGTATGGTTACCTTCTGGCACAAACATCCCCTGGATAAGTCCCTGAGGATCTTTTCCTTTGGAAGCATCTAATACTGCCTTTGGTCTGTAGCTGGACTTTCCTCAGCTGCCATACAGCTGATGCCTCAATACCTGCCTCTTTCCCAGCTCATTCCCATTTGTTATTGCTTTCCACAGCAGAACTTTGACTAGTAGGAAAAGAGGGCTAAGTGTGCCCTGGAGTGAGCTGGAGTTATTGATGGCCAAGGTTAGCCTTGAGTTCAGCAGAAAGGAGCAGAACTACGTGAAGAACCTGATGACACCTCCTGCATCCTTGTGATCATGTTTGACTAAGTGGCACAAATTACATGTGCCATTGCCTTAATATCTTAATTAGAGAACTGTTCAAATCATTAAAGGTGCCCTCTTTGAGTAAAACATTAACTGCTGGATACAAATAGACTGAACTTTGCCTAGCACACACAGAGACACAAAAACAATTTGCTTGGATCTGAGTTTTCTGGCATCACAACTTTCACTGGTGTCATCTGCCAACTCTCCATATTTCTGTAGATTGGAAATCTCCCTTTTCCATAAGATTTGTAAGCCATTCCAGCTTCCACCTCTTCATTTAATTTTGTTTCACATTTTTCTTCTGCTTGTTGTGAGCTATTTCTGAGCTTACAGGACGTGAAACCAGAAAGAAAAAAAGCTGTATTTCAAGGATTCATTAATAATATCTCTTATCAGCAGACATCCAACACCTTAGAAAAAAGATGAGCTTCACAATCCCCATAATGAGAAGACTGGAGGTCCAGCAGCTTCACCATTTTTGTGTTAAGCCCTCTACACTCAGCTGCCACCTGACTAAAACCAGAAAGAAGCTCTTTAGAGTTTTAATTTATGTTCCCCCGAAGTTGTACAGGAGGCCACAAGGTAGGACAGTGTGTAGCAACATTAATTCTGTCCCTGCACACACGCCTGTGACCCCATTTCTACACCTTCAGCCCTGGAAGTGAATGCCAGCCTTCACATTGTCATTCTGCCCACTTGAGAACACGCGACTGAACTGTGTAATATCACATATTAAATCATGGAAATCCTCTTGGGATGTTGAAAGGTGCAGATAAGGTTATAGAAGCCTTACAGTGAGGAAGTTTATGTGGCTGTTTATTTGTTTTACTCTCTAGTGTTTAAGTATTTGGGCATTATGATCACTGGGCAGGCTCAGCTTGGTTGAAATCTAGTGTGAGTAGGCCAGTAGTTCTGTGCCTAAGCACTTAAAGAGTTTTAACACTAAGTTACATTATACTTTTATTTTAATGAACAAATCAGTATTGTGGTGATATGTATTAAAACTATGACTGTATATAAAAGAATATAATATTTTTACCAAAGAAATTGTGAAATCTCACAAAAATCCCCCCCCCCAAAAAAAATTAAAAATCTCATCGAGGACATTAAAATATCACAAAAATAGTTATTTTGGTCCAAACAATACTGATCAAAATAGTGTATGATCAAAAGTGTATTGATCCAAATACAATCTGGTCGAAATAATATATGGAAACTATTGTTATTTAAATTTGAACAAACTGTATTAGTCATTTGTGTTTGCAATTGTATTGGGACAGTGCAAGAGACACATTACTAAATTATCTGGTGGTAGTTTTGTGAAATGAGATCATGTCAATAAAACAATATTTAACAAAGATAAGAGCTTGTGTCTCCAGCAGATGAGATAGCAATCAGTGTGATTTCAGCAAGAACAACTCCTGAGTTCATATCAGGTTTGCTGTTGGAATTTTATTTGGTAGTAGGAGATAACAGTTGTAGTTGAAAGTTCTTAGCAGCGCTGAAAGTCGTATTCGTCAAGTCAATTTGACCTTTGTTAATGGGCTTTAATTAGAACTCAGACTTTACAAGCAGAAGATTAAAATAAATTAAGTACTATAGAGATAAGGAATTATATTGGTGTCTGAGTGATTTTTAAGGCAATGATTTGCTTCTTGTTAAGTGAACCAAAAGTACAAAGGTGGCACGCAGCAGTGACATCCTTGTACCAGAAATGTGGTCGACCAGCTTTGCTGTCCCTGGGAAGTACCACCAGACTGGTGCTGGGCAGGGTAATTCTTTGCTCCAAAAATGTCTTCATGGCACTTTTAAAGTTCGGGAGAGAAGCTCAAGGCACTCAGAGACTGGAGGGAAGTGAAAGTGAGAAAGAAGTGAAGAGGAAACAGCTTGTAGCCTTCACCACAAGTTGTTTAGAGCAGAAAGAAACACAGTGAAGCAAACCCGCCCTTGGTGGGGAGCTGATGACTTCAAAAATGTTGCCATGAGGGGTGAATAGAGAGAGGAAACTGGAGAGAAAGGCCAGATTTGGTTGGGGGAAGTTTTATAGTCAAAGGGGTTTGCAACAAGAAGAAACGCTGTGAATTAATAAAATTAGACAAGTCACCTGATCCACATCTGCTGGTGATAATTACATATAATTGTAAATCAGTGCTTTGATATTTCTCCATTTCAATGTAGAAAGGGGGAAATGACACAGTTGGCAAGAAAATTCATCTCTCTATACCTTACTAAACTGCTTATTTGTCATTTATGTGAGGAAAACAACAACAACAAAAGTGTTTTGTTGGTAAATGATGTATCTTTTACTAACAAGCAGGAAAAATGAACTCTGCAAAGCTTCCTTATTTAAGTTGTACAAAATATGAGACAACACTTTCAGGCATAGACATTTGAAATTAGCTAGCAAACACATTTAGATTGATTTCAGAAGTTGTTGAATATCTCTAGCTCCTTGTTCTTCCACCCAAACATTTAACAGGTTTCCAACTATCTCAACTTGGCTGACCTTTAAACTACATGAACAGTCATGGTGGAGAAGGCAAAAGAGGTTTGAATTAATCTTTTTATTTCTTGCTTGCTCTATGGAAATCTTAATACCACTACAGATAAGACAACTCCCAGGTCAGATAATGAAAACTGCAGCATCAAGAGCTGCACACAGCAATGGAGGAGGATAATGAACACATTAAAGCAAACCAGAACATCGTGGACAGAGAAAATGTCCTCATGGCTTAGGGAAAGCAGAGTTGGGCAGCTCTGGTTTTTTGCCAGATCCTTTTCAGTCTCTAACACTGCTGAAAAATCCCTTACTTGACTTTGTGTATAAAGTAAGTCAACATCTCAATGCACACACACTCTTTCTCTCACACATATGCAAATCCCCACTTGCACATATATAGTGTACATGTGCATTTATGTGTATGTATCTGCATATGTGGATTTTAGTGCTCTTCCTCTCCTACAGCCTTCTGGTTCATTCCTGCTGTTTATTAATATTCCTAATTCCAACAAGGTCTTATATTTTCTTTTTTAATCTTGTTTCTTATTTTGTTATCTCCTGCTCCTTCAGTGCTTTCCAAAGATGGACCAAGACGTTGTCCTGGTGATCCCCTGGAGTGAAGATCAGCCATTGGACAGGCAGTGGGTTAGGAGAACAATATATAATGAGTGTATCAGAGCAGTCTGTGGCACAAATTGTGTTTTGAATAAAATAAATACGTATATTTCTAAGAGCTCAGTCAGCTTTAAGAAGTGATGTTAAAACATTTTGGGAACAATGGTGATTAAGCTGACAAAATCAGATTTTAGGGTAACCCCATAGGAAATTGCATAATATATAATTGTGCAAAGAATCTCTTCATCCTTCATGGTCAATGGAGCCTATGATTTGCTCTGCAATCACATGCTTTATATTGAAATAATTCTCTTCCCAGAGGATTTTAAAATTAACAACATTGGACTCGGTTAAGTACCTTATCTAGAAACAAAAGCATGAAGTTAAAAATCTGCCTTAATTTAAATGAATCCTGCCATACTTTCAGAGTGGTTTCAGGTCACACATGGGTGAATATGGTAGAGTGACTATTTGTGAAGAGATATTTAATTCAAAGATGTGCCACTCAGCTGACTCTGGAGCAGCTTGGATGTTAAGAAATACAGCCCGTGACTGCCCAGCGATGATAATTTGTTAACTCATAGAATAGCCCAGTTAAAATCCACAAAATGAAAGGATGATCCCCTGCTGTGAAGTGTTTGTCACTCCCAAAGAGCCAAAACCAGGCCAGTGGGGAGATGTTTTTCCTTTCCTCTCCCTACCCGCCGAACAGGACAAGCATGCCTCGCCAGCGTCCATCATTGCCCTGCAAAGCCGCAGGGGTGTTTTATCCACCCTGCCCGTGCCCGGCTGTGCCTCAGCCCCATTCCCGGGAGCACACAGGCGAGGTACGTTTTTCTCACTTTCCCCTTTCAACCGGTCAAAGAGTTAATTTTCATGCGAACGTGCAAGAATTACGGTGTGTGTGCAAGGGATTAAAGATCAGCTATTATAAATTGGCAATCTATAAGCCACCGGCCCGCGTTGCACTTTGACCTTATCTTTATATGTAACAGGAAAAAGCTGTTCTGAGCCCAGACAGAGGGGGAAGCACGGCGGCTGCCGGAGCGCCGGGCACGGCAGGGACAGGGAATGTCATCGGCGATGGAAGCGCTGTACGGCGGCAATAAAGAAGAACACCCAGAGCCCATAAAGGCCGAGGTGCGGGGTAAGTGAAGGAGAATCTGTTCTAAAACGCGCCGCTGTTTTGGTGTTTTCCAACCCGTAAAAACTGCGACACTTGTTCACCCCAAGGCGCTGGAAAGGGAAACCGGGAGAGGGAGATACGTGAGGGAATTTTGTTTAAAGGACTGATCTCAGATAATGTTTGTGACCCTGCTGGGGGCTTTTTCTCACTTCAGGGGCAATTCTGTGTACTTTTCAGAAGTCTGTTTGAACAGGGCTCACTGAAGTTGGTGGTGAGGGACGAGAGCGGGGTTTAAGCTCGGCCGCTCCCTCCTCCATGGCGCTGCTCAGGCTTTCGCTTTCTTTCTCTGGGACTCTTCCCTCCCCTCCCTCTGTCCGCTCCCACTCTGCCCGGGCTCCTGGGGGGGCTCCCGAAAATTCGGGCTCGGCATCAAGTAGCCAGGCAGCAGCACTGGCTGCCACCGGGCAGCGTTAAAAAGAGGGTTGAGAAGTTAATCCAGTAAAAACTGAGGAGTTTCCCTCAGCGGAAGTTTAAAGTGACTCTCTAGGGAGGAACCCTTGACCAGCCTGTTATTTTTCCTGGTTTCTTTTACTTTACAGAAGACTTTTTTTGCTACAGCTACAGAAGAGGTTCGTTGCCGAGAACCCCTGTTTAGTAAATCTCTGCTGTATTGTTTGCGATATGTAGTCCAAAAATGTAAGGACTCTTACACTGATTGTAAAGTCACTTCCCAAGTACAACACTTAAAAAGATGACTATTAAAACTTGCACGACTTCGTTGTTGTTCAGTTTGGTGGCTGAATGGGAAACGATTTTGTGTTAAGTCAGACGAAGTGCTTTGCTATAATGGCCTTTCAATTATTTTATGCCTTTATGGATTTATGCCTTTCAATTATTTTTTCCCTCAAGATAACTACTTATTGAAACATTTGAAGTTGTTTGCAAACAAACCATTTATCAGATCTGATCTCTATTATGCAATAGTTTATTTGAACAAAGACTGCATATTTCAGAAAATAAAGTTATATATATGAAATATTCCTATATATAAAATTTCATCGCTAAAGAAAACTCATAGAGAACCTTGACCTCTTTAAATATTTTGCTAGTCCTGAGCTCTGCCAGTATTTTGGCTCCTTGTTACTCAATATGTACACTGTAAATATAAACATGTACTTTTAAGATCAGCTGCAACTTAACCCATGCTCTCCATGGGAGCCATGTACAGCCATGTCTGAGACTCTGTTGCTACAATAGTTAATAAATATCCAAATATTTGAGGGCCCTGTGTCACTGTTGTGTCCTCACATGGTAGGGAAAAGAATAAAGTCCAGATTTTTAAAGGAATATAACACTTTAGGCTGCTCACTGGTACCAAGTGTGATTTACAAAGTGATTGGTACCAAGTGTGAAATGGTTAATTCCCACTAAGATGAATTTTCATCTGAAAACCTCACTAGCTGACCCTTTGCTCCATGTTTTCCATACTGAAAATATGCCAGAAACTACACTGAATTGCTCCAGAAGTTTCAGAAGCTGTATTAAATCCACAGTGCCTTAAAACGAAGATCCTCTTTTCCCCCTGTTTATCTCTTCCAGCAAAATTATTTTATTGGCCTGTCCTGAAACTTTTTGAGCATCATTACTCTAATACACGGGAATAATCTCTAAACAAAATTTTTAGCCCTAATAGCTGCAAGATGTTGCCTGAATTGCCCATAATATGGGAGAAATAGCAAAGCTTCAACCTGCTACTGCCAGATAACAGGAAGTATAGAAAGGGAAGTGGCAAGAAGAAAAACATTTGTGTTTTAGGCACGTAAAAAGACTCAACTTGTGCAGCAGTTAATGTTCAGTAGTCAACCAAATGAAAATCATGGATTTATTTTGAATATGTACTTTCTGAAGCTCATAATGCTATTCTCTCTGAAGGATTTTTTTTCTTTTGCTAACTGGTGATTTCTTCACTGTCTTCCCACCAGCTATTTTTAGTTACTCAGGTTCATCATACACAAAAAAAGTACTATAATTGTTGCTTTGGAACTTCTTATGTTAGAGAGGGAAGTAAGATTTGGTTTTCCAGGGTCTTGTAGGGGAAAAAAAAAAAAAAAAAGGAGAAAAAAAAATTCTTCATCTGTTGTGTCAACAATTTTTTATCTTCCTCATGTATTCCAGAACTGTGACCCTGATGAAGTTATGCCCTAATGATGGGTGATGGCTGCCCAGTCCCTGGAGTTGTTCAAGGCCAGGCTGGATGGGGCTTTGAGCAACCTGCTCTAGGGGAAGGTGCCCCTGCCCAAGGCAGGGGGGTGGAACTAATTAAGGTCCCTTCCAACCCAAACTATTCTATGAATCTATGATTCTAACTGTGTGGAGGAGCAGTATGTAATTTTAAATGTTCCCTCAGGAGGCATACACAAAGAGAAACAAGTGAGGCTTTTCATTTCATATATGCCATGCTTTTGTTCATCTCTTTAACCCCAATGACATTCTTTAATTGTTGTCATTCTGTGAGTCAAATGGTAGGTAATATTTTTCTTGCAGAGATTTGATGAGGAACATTTCTGATTGAAAGCTCAACAGTACTTACATATTTTCAGTATAATATTCCTACACTTTATTTGTGTACAAAGCACCACATTATGACCAATGTCACAGAAGCACTCCCAAAATGACACTACATTATGCTGTGTAATTTAATTAATGGGATTTTTACTGGAATTAATTTAGCCTGAAGTCTAAATTGATATACTGGAGGCCAGTGCAAGTCATCTAACCCATAAAATATGTTTATTTCTGATAAGCTGTAGCTTTTCCTGGCACGAATAAAAGGGTTGAAATGTATCACTGTAAAATCTGAGTGCAGCAAAGAAAGGTCCAACTTTATTTGCTTCCTGATAATTAACAAATTACACTCCAGCAATCTCATCTTCTTATAGTAATCTCATATAACAATAGAGTCATGCAGAATGCTGCATTTTTGAGCAAGGAAATTTTAGTGACCCCAAACTCCAACATAATTGTGTGGTACTGCAAATCTTAACACCAGTAGTCTGTGTAGCCCTTAGGAAAACTGTCCTGGAATAGGCCCCTCCCCTAAATGAATGGATACTGGTAACTCCTTGCTGTTTCTAGGTCAGCTGCCCACTTGGTTGCAAGGGATCCTTCTCCGGAATGGCCCAGGGATGCACACCATAGGGGACAGCAAGTACAACCACTGGTTTGATGGCTTGGCTCTGCTGCACAGCTTTACATTTAAAAATGGTGAGTTGTTGCACATGACACTAAAAACAGCTCCAGCCCCCATATTTTGGTGCCTTACGTTGCTAATTCTGTTTTGAGCTGGATTAGAGTGTTTGAGGTTTTTTCTGCGGCGTGGCTTGTGTGGGAACTGCTGTGGGGAAGGTCTTTCCAAGCACCCTCCCACCTCCCTGTCTGCAGCAGGAGTGTCTCTGCAGGGCTGTTATCAGGGAGATGTTATATTATCCTTTTTTCAAGAGTGCCAAAGTTCAGTGTTGACAGCACAAAACCAGCTCTGGGCAGGTCACTGCAGGGCAGCCTTTCCCTTCCATCCAGAGCAAGAAAACCTCTGCTGTTTTAAAATGGATCAGCCCTGTAATATCTGGAGATTTTCTGTTGTGGATGAGCAGCCTAATTTAAGGGAAGACTAACATTCCCCTTTGGGGATTTGGTTGCAGCTATAACAGCTGCCAGCAGAGTAACTGGGCCACTGTGTCACTTCACACATCAAACCTCACTTAGGTATATTTGACACCCCTACAGTCCATCCTCCTGCTTGTCATCTTTATGGGGGAAAACAGGCAGCTCCTCTATCCTAAGTAATTGCATTTTTTTGTTTTCAGTTAGAGCATTTTTCATTCATTCAGCTGTTTTACAGTGTGAGGCAGGATGGTTTACACCTAGATTCTTGTGGCAAAAAGTATATGTCTATAAAAAAAAAATGGTATTTACTCCTGCCATCCTCCAATCCTAGTGCTCACTGTTTAGTTTTCATTTCTGTGATTGGAAGCATTTAATGCATTTAATGCAACTGCAGGATCTCCTTGCCTGTCCAGATCTATATCCTTAACAAAATAACCTATAAATAAATGTTTTTTTTTTAAATTGCCAGTATGTTTTAATTATCTAAAACAAACAGAGCTCACTTAGTTCAAGTGTAGGGGGCCATTAAATATTTTAGGGCAGACATTGATTCCTTCAAGCAATTTGTTACTCTCTCATAACTCGATTTTGCCAAAAGAGGAGATTTATCACATCAGTACATGGACTGTATAATTAATCATTTTTGCACAGTGTTTTATTTTACTGGAACAATTTATCCAAATCCCTCCTTTCCCCTCAGAAGTCCCCCAGTACTGCCCAAAAGTGTTGGGAGTCAGAGAATCTTGACAAATTGCTACCCATCTCAGCAGCCACAAAGCCTTTCAAAACAGGGAGTTAGGGGCATTGTTGGTTTTGTTCCAAACTGTTGTTGGCTAAAGGACAGCTGCTTGAGAAACTTTGGCTTTACCTGATTTGCTAATTTTCTGAAGATCTAAGTCTAAAATGTGATGGAAGCCTGTTTGTTGTTCCTCAGGTGAAGTTTACTACAGAAGTAAGTACCTCCGAAGCGACACGTACAACTGCAACATAGAAGCAAACAGAATCGTGGTGTCTGAGTTTGGCACTATGGCTTATCCAGATCCGTGTAAAAACATATTTGCCAAGTAAGCAATGCTTTCCCCAACAAGATTCTTCTGTTTACTTCTCTCCCTGTTTACCCTGACACATCTGTAATAAAATTGGTTCGGCAAATTTACAGTTACTAAATATTGAGAAGGCCTCTGTGGATTAGCCTAAGGCAAACACTGTAAATTGATTTTGTCACCAGTGTTGGCTGGTTTGTTCACTCAGCGCAAACAGATTCTGTAAAAAACAAACATTTTCTTTCTCGTGCTTTTCGCAAAACTTACGATACTGTAAGGGGAGAAGCAGCAAGAGAGGAAAAGATCACAGAATCACAGAATGTGCTGAGTTGGAAGGGGCCCACAAAGGTCATCAAGCCCAACCCTTAGCCCTGCCCAGGACTAAGAGATGGGGAAGGAATTAATGCAAAGTCTATTCAACAAAAAGAAGAGAAGCATCAATAACTGCAAAAATCAGAAAAGCTTTTTGAGTAAAGCTGAGAGGCGAGGTGTGAGCCATCATGTTATCCTTGGTCTTGTAAGATTGGCTGTAGGTATTCCCTAACAAATGCCAATAGCTCACCCCTCTGTACTTCCTGGCTGAACCTTGAAGTGATATTTGGTAAGAAAACATGCAGGAACAGTTCTTGCAGAACAGCTGATAATGTTGCAAGTCGTTCCCCTGAGATCAGATGATTTTCTTCCCTCTTCCAGCACTAATAGAGTAACTGGCATTTTAAGTTCAAAAGGGATATAAGCAACTTTGTCTTGGCTTCCAGGGACTATGATAAAATCCTACACTTATAAGAAAGGCTTTGGAGCCCATGTGTGAAGTTTGATCTTTGAAATCATAATTGTGATATGGGATGACACTGGGAACAAAAATATTCCTTCAGGGAGTATATGACTATCTATTTATGAAGGCATACACTGAAAAACCATCCAGCTTTTAGGTAGGAACTGCTAGGCCAAATTTTCCCAAGGTAGGCACAGGAGAGTGTGTAATTAGCCCATCCTGCTAAAGCAGTGCATGTGCTAGAGCTGACAGCAGGAATGGGCCTGGATGCCCATTTGTGCATGGAAAAACATTTGCTTGCGTGCCCTTAACCCTCCCCCAGGCCAAGGGCATTGGAGAAGTCCATCTCCTTTGCCTTTCCACCCTTTCCACCGAGGCAGTGTGGGAGCTGCCAGGAGAGGGCACAGCAAGGAGAGACAGCCCCAGGTCACACTGCCCGGGTGACTTGTGCTCTGTGCAGGGGAAAGCAGCTCCAGCTTCCAGCCCTAACGAACCCATTGGGAATTTCCCTCTGTACAGGGCATTCTGCTATTTGTCTCACACCATTCCTGAGTTCACAGACAACTGCCTGATCAACATTATGAAAGCTGGGGATGATTTTTATGCTACCAGCGAGACCAACTTCATCAGGAAAATTAATCCACAGACTCTGGAGACGTTGGACAAGGTATAAACCTCTGTCTGTCCTTTTAGTTCCTTGTCTGCTAGTGTATAAAGTTTCAGGCTGACTGATAAGGATCCTTGAACACATGCAGGACACAAAATATTTTTCTTCTACTGTTGCCTTACTTTTGAAATCGTGGCAAAGTGAAATAGTGAAGGTACCAGATCTTTCAAGGACTCCTGAAATCAAATTTAAATCCCATGTGGTTTGGGAAAAGTGGGGCTTTGGGCAAGTTCACTTGTACATAATCTAGCAAGGTTGCAGGAATAATACCACAATCACATGATTATTTTGAATGATTGCCATTATTATGTATCTCAGTTATAAAATTATTTACATAATTATCAAGTCAGTAGGTCAGTTATATGACTACTTTTCAAGAACCTTATGCAAGATATTACTTAATTATCCAAATGGAACCTTGATATATGGAAATATACAATGAGGTTTTTTCTAGCACGCAGTACAGTTTGAGTGCAGCTTCCAAAATTTAAATCAAACAGAAATCTTTTTGCTCCAGCAGGTTGCCAGACCCACAGCCCTGTTAAATAAACTGATTCCAGGGTGAAATGGGAATTCACACAGGAATTTCTTCAGCTGATCCTCCCCTGGTGTTATGTGGCTGCAAGGGAGGGGTGACTGTAATTCAGATTCTGTAACTTAGTTTTAGCCTTGAATTAGGAAATGATTTGACACAAGCCATTTGGTTTAAATATTTAAATTTCAAGATTGTTTGAAAATGGGGTGCCATTAAAGGGTACCAGTGTTAAAAAGCTGATGGATTTGTGGTGTTAGCTGAGATCAATTTTAATTCTCTTACACTTCTCTCAGACCTCTTATTGTATCATTTTCCAGGTTGACTACAACAAATACGTAGCTGTAAATGTGGCAACTTCTCATCCACACTATGACAGTGCTGGAAATATTTTCAACATGGGCACTTCAATAGTTGATAAAGGGAGGACAAAATACGTCCTATTTAAGATTCCTTCCTCGGTGCCAGGTAAGATATCTCTTTTATTGGTATTTTCTAGAAACTTGTTAGCAATTTCTTTTCTTCTGAGGGTAAGGAGGAGTGATACAGCTCATCTAGCAACCAGTGGTGTTCATTTTCTTAATTTCAACTTATTGTGAACTTCGTGTTAACTGCTTAGCCTGTCTGGGCATGTGCTCTTACAAAGGTCCATCCTGAGTACTGTGTAAAGAGGGTATTTCAGTAGGAAGGACCTTACTTTCAGATGAAGATTTGAAAAACAATTTTCTCTATAGGGCAGTATATATAATTGGAAGTTGTAAATTTTAATTTCTTCATAAACAAAAATTCTCACAAAATGCTGATACTGTGATGATAGGGAAGCAAATAATACCTAATATAGAGCAAATTCCTCTCTAACCTGGCTTACACTGGGCCTTGCTGAAACACCATCCTTTGTTCACAGAGCAAATCCCTTACTTTATTTCCTTCAAATAATATTTTGTGTGTGTGTGGTGTTGTTTAAAATCAGCTGCTAATGGGATGCCTGGCCCTTGCTGAACAATCAAGAGGCCTCCAAGAGCTGCAAGATCAGTTTGTAATTTCTAGCTGTAATTTCAAACAAAGTCAATACAGGTCAAGCAGGAACATCTCCTTAGCAGTTAAAAAATACGGGGACATTTGAACTCCTTTTAAAAGCTACTGATTTAAGTGAACACCTTTCTCCTCTATACTGGAAATTCTGAAGGCAGTAACCAGTGGAATCAAATCCCAAGACAAGGGGGCTCTGCCTGAATGGATCTGGCATTGTGATTTCACTGTGTTGCTTCACTGGGATGCAAACTTCTATGTTAATTATACAGTAGTAAACAAACCACTTTCTTAACAGGAAAATGCAACTAAAACTGAGAGGAACCTGTTCTTCTATGCATGGGAGAAACCCAAGCACAAGTTTGAATAGGAACTTATTATAAATATATTTTAATTTTTGACCGTTTTTGTTTATATTCAGAACAAGAAAAGAAGAAATCTTGTTTCAAACACCTGGAAGTGGTTTGCTCCATCCCTTCTCGCTCTCTGCTCCACCCCAGCTACTACCACAGCTTTGGAATCACAGAAAATTACATCATCTTCATAGAGCAGCCCTTCAGGCTGGATATTGTCAAAATGGCAACTGCTTACATCCGAGGGGTGACCTGGGCTTCCTGCCTTGCCTTCAGTAAGGATGACAAGGTATTCTTCCTGATGCTGAGCAAGGGAGTCAGGCAGGCCAGTGACCTCTTCCATGCTGTTCTGTTGTCATCTGGTTCATTAATTTCAATAGTCCCTTGTTTTTTTAAACCCTTGGCTTTCACGTTGCACTGTTTGTTTAGAAGTTGTCTTTTTTTGAATAATATCTCCCATGTCCAGAAATTTCACAAATAAATATGCTGAAGCTCTTGAGACAGAGGGTAGTTTAGAAAGTAGGTACTGTTAGAAATACTGTGTTCTAGCAGAGAAATTCCAACCTGCACCAGCACCTGAGACACTTTCAGTTGCTCCTGGCCCAAACAAAATGCTGTGGATGAGATCTGCTCTGGGGGCATTGCATGTGATAGAACCAAATTGGTGGAGCAGCCTGCACTGAACAAAAGGAGAGTCTTTCACTGTGGCAACTGAGG
Organism: Pseudopipra pipra; assembly: GCF_036250125.1. Classification (NCBI taxonomy): domain Eukaryota; kingdom Metazoa; phylum Chordata; class Aves; order Passeriformes; family Pipridae; genus Pseudopipra; species Pseudopipra pipra. Next base: position 4,732,393 of record NC_087562.1, read on the forward strand.
GAAAAAACCTGTTTTCTGAGGACCATGTTTCCACTTATTGATGCTCTGGCCATCAATAAATGGGACTTGCTGGGGTACAGGGCATCAGCACAGAGCAGTACAGAGACCCTCAACCAAGGCAGATTTATTTAACTTAAAAAGAGAGCAGGGGATTTTCCAGGTTTTACTGGAAAATTTCAATCCTCAGCCCAGCCCAAAAGTAATTTGCAATAGTAAAAGGAGCTTAAAGCTCTTCCACACTCATTTTATTCCATCATTTTTTGGTCTTCAGGTTGGAACCTCTTATCTCCCAGCAGCAAACCCCCAGCTCTTACTGTGCTTCAGTAGACAGACAGTGATTAGAATGGTGATGGTTACCATTAGAAAACAGTTTTCTAAATAGCTATTTGCTGACTATGAACAGTTTTCAATAACATTTTTTTATCTTTCAGACTTGGTTTCACTTTGTAGACAGGAAGACTAAAAAGGAAGTGTCCACCAAGTTTTATACTGATGCCATGGTGTTTTTCCACCATGTAAATGCTTATGAAGAGGATGGCCACATTATTTTTGATATTATTTCCTATACAGACAATAGCTTATATGACATGTTCTATTTAAAAAACTTGAATAAAGACTTTGAAGAGAACACCAAGCTCACCTCCATCCCGACCTGCAAACGATTTGTCGTTCCTCTGCAGTTTGACAAGGTAGAAAGAAAATGGCTGTTTAATGTGTTCTTTGATCAGTAATTTCAAATACATCAGTGTGATCAATGGGTGAATTACTAGTTGCCAGCCTTTATGTGCAAATTTCTGATTCTGGGATACACCAAATGGGCAGGAGGTTTGTTTTGTGTACGTATTGTGAGAAATGGCAGCAAACATCTGGGCACAGTTACGTGGATCCAGGTGCTGACACCATCCCTTGTGGAGAACAGGGCTATTGGGAACATGGCATTCTCTTACCAGGGAGATTATTTGTTAAATGCCATCAAATACAAGCAGATATATCACCTTGGCTGCTGGCTGCAAGGGCATGTGTGAGGTTTTTCACAATCTGTTTACTGCACTTTACTGGAAGCCTACATTTAATACACACACGCTCCCAACCATTGCAGTGGTTATATTAAAGTAAGAAGATTTCATTTAAGTGTGAGATACACCAGGAAGAGAAAAGATTTTATCTTTCAGTTTAATTTAAAACATCATTTTACATCATTGTTTGCACAGAAGATCTTATACTGCCCAGCAACTTGGGCAAGTTTCTGCCTGATACTTTTGGAATGGATATTACTTTTTCTTTCTACATCCTGGAATCTTGCTGCTTTGTTCATGTTTCAGAAACAGCTCTGCAGCACTGACAAAGGACGTGTTGGATCACACCAGCTGTTCAAACTACCCTGTGCAACCTTAAGAATTCAGCAGTAGCACATTAAAGAGTGTATTACACCTATTTTTGCACTTGATTTTTAGCAGGTGCAAAAACCTAACATTGGTGACTTCTAGTGGGAGTTTGATACCCAATTCTTTGAAACCCATCTTCATTCATTTAATTCACAAATTTGTTGTACTTTTGGAACATAGCCACATGTATCTAAGGACTCAGTGTGATTCAAAATGATTATTCTATGATATACTAAAATACTATGAGTATAACAAGATTTCTCATGAAAACCTCACAATGTTACAAGATAAACACCATAAGAAGGATCTTCTTGAAAGCTGATTATTTGTTTACTCCCCACATTGTTTATATTAATATCAAACACGATGATAAATCTAAATTAGAAGCATATCCTAACAGACACAAGGGTTTTCAGTGTATATCTCTTTCAGGACGCTGCAGTAGGTTCTAATTTAGTCACAATTCCCTCCACTGCAACTGCTGTAAAGGAGAAAGATGGGATCTACTGCCAACCTGAAATACTGTGTGAAGGTGAGACATGACCATTATACAGATCTCAAATACATTCTCCTACACACACAGAAGTGTGTTCTCATAATGCCTGAGAGCTGCTCATATATGGAAAATCTTTATAAAGCGAAGGGAAATGACACTTTTAATAACCATGCTTAGTGTAGATATTGACAGTATATTTTTTTCTTCTTTACTGCCTTCCTCTGGGTCTATCCAGTAATACATGACCCTGAACATTTAAATGCCTGATGTTACATCAGTTTTGTGTTAATACAGGATCCCAAGTCTGATGTCACATCTATTAATAGGGCTTGCAAATCTACCTGTTACAAGAGTCATTTTAGTTAAATGGGTCTGTTATAAATAGTACCTTCAGTTTTTACTGTATTTTATAATGTTTGCCTTGAAAAGCGGATTTTTAACCTTTTTTCAGGGGATAATAACAGGAATATGCAAATAGTATATATTTAGCTAAAGTGAAAGTAATGTCTTAGAATGGTAGCCTCCAGTTTTATCTCAGTTGTTCAGGTCATGTATTTATGAAGAAAGAAAAAAACCCACACCGAAAAAAACCTTCATAAATTCCAGTATAATGAATCCCTAAGAATGAAATATCATCAGTTTTTGAACTAACAACCCTGGCTTAATTATATTAACACCCATCTTCTGCTTCTTAGAAATTTAGACATACAAACTCTATGCAACATCTTTATTAAACAGTGTCAGGGTTTTCCACAGGGCAGAACTTCCTGATGATTGCTATATGCAAATGTACATTTCAGTTATTTTTCTTTTCTTGTTCCTAACTCCTGAACTTTATTTTACCCAGGGATAGAACTGCCTCGCATCAACTATGACTATAATGGCAAAAAACACAAGTATGTCTTTGCAACGGAAGTGCAGTGGAGTCCAATTCCTACAAAGGTATAATTAACATTTACAAAGTCAGTGTTTTCCCATTTGTGTGTCAATCACATGCAAAGAAACACGAAAAGCCTGAATTCTTATGAGGGTAAGCTCATGTTGTAGCATTTCCCTGATAAAGTATTGATAAACTCAGGCATCTCTCTCCAGCTTTCTATTCCCACAAAGTCTCTGGAATAGTTACTGAGACCCTCAGTTTTCTGCTCTATTGGGCTGAACCTTCTGTAATGTGCCAAGAGCTACAAAGGAGGGAGTAGGAAGAAGTAGTGATAGATGTACATATTTAATACTATTTTCCTTTTCAAAACCTAACTAAAAAAAATAAGATATTGCAAAGCTACCTAATAAACTTGAAATATTAAAACAATATCTAATTTTTCAGAAAGCTTTATATTTTATTGGCTGGTTCTCTCTTAGAGGGTAGCAAATGCTTTGTTTACCTGTGCATGATGGCAGCTTTTCAGGAGGCAGTCTTTAGTGTTAATATTTGAAGGTAAGAATGTTATACAGACAAACTCACTCTTTACAATTCTTGTTCTGTGACTACAAGGCAGCACAAATTGAGGTCACTGTTGGTTCTTGTATATAATTACCACAACTGATTACAAAATAAAGCTGGATTTCTGCATGATGCAAGAAAATTTATTGCAGCATATCTGACAGAAGCTCAAACAAATCTGCAAGTTTGTGATTTCCAGTGTAGATAATCCCTGATTGACTTAAACATAACAAAAGATGCTGTTAGGAGATTTTCTTTTTTACATCAGTTGCACTTTAATGAATGCAAGCACAACAACCACCACGTATAATCCACATATAATCCAATATAATAAGGTAAAGTCTGTCAGTGAAATTGCTGTAATCTTGAAGTTAGACGAGAGAATTCTTCCAAATTCTCCCTCCACTAATCAGAATAGTTTCACTTTTGTGTATACATATTTTTTGGCTTAAGATCAAAAGGGAAAAGAATAGAACTGCATCTGTGTGGGTAGAGAAGAGGCCTTAATGGAATTGAACTGAAAATGCCAGGCATCCCCTCTGGCAATTGGTTTAGCCACTCAGTGAGATGAAAATCCACACTCTGCTCCTTCAGTAAATTCCAGTGTCTGCCCCACTGGTTTAATCTTTACCCCTCACTATGAATAGCCTTGGTTCTGGCATAGGTACCCTACTGCACAATAGGAGGCCTTGAGAAATAGGGAAAATAATTCACAGGATTAGAAAATGTTTTCTGCTCTACTGCAGAATCTCAGTGAATTGGCACAAGGACTTAAATGTCCTGGGCCTTGGACTCTGTAGAGTGAGGGCATTATTGACACTGAAGATCTCGTGATCTGTGTTTGTAAACTATAAATGGAAGGTGCAATCGTAATCCAACGAAATGAAAAGAACGTTGTGTGATTATGCAGCCACTAAATATGACTCCAAAATTTAACATTTTCCAGGTGTTTCCTTCTTGTGCCTTGTTGCTCCTTAACCCTTAGCATTGGTGCCCCCTGCCAGCTGTGTGTTCACATTGTACCTTTGGAAAAAGCTACTGTTGGGGTCACTGACATTTTTCTTTTCTGGTCACAACAATTTAGATTGCAAAATTTAATACCCAGACAAAGGAAATGCTCCACTGGGGAGGGGAGGACTGCTGGCCATCAGAGCCCATCTTTGTTCCCAGCCCTGATGCAAGAGAAGAGGATGACGGTAAAATAACGACAACATTCCGAAAGCTGGGGTTACATGAGTTTTGTATTAAATCTTACAAGTTTTATTGTTCTTAGTCAAGAAAGCTGGGTTCATGCTTCCACTGGGAGATTAAAATTAGCACCAGCCATTTTATTCCTGCAGACAGAAAACCAAAGTAACAATAGACCAAAATCAGCTTCGTAATGTCTCAACAGAGCCATAAACAATAAAACTAATGCTTAGGATTTTCCAGAGAGCCACTCAGAGATGGATTTATCAACAGTGGGAAGTCAGTGATGTTACCAGTGAGAACCAATGGCACTGCAAATACTCCTGTAATCTCCATCCAGTTCTGCTCTCAGCTGAGCCCTTGCAAAGCCAAATGGCAAACAGCTGAAAGGATGAGCCCCAAAAATACCAGGAACAGTTTGGTGTTGGTTTGCTTGTTTTCCCTCCCAATGAACTGCAGGCAGACCAGCAGAAAGCACAGAAGAGAAGCATCCATTAGTTCTTGAGCACTCTCAGTAAAGTACTCGATCTAAAAGCACTTAGTATTCTAAAACTCGCAGGGAATAAGAACTGTTTCCTGACAGTGTTATCTTTCCTGCTTGGTGTAACTATTATATGCTTCTAATTCTTCATTTGTACATCACAGGTGTTGTTCTGACCTGTGTTGTGAGGACTGATCCAGAGAACGCACCCTTCCTACTTGTCTTGGATGCTAAAACATTCACAGAATTGGGACGAGCCACAGTAGATGTAAAAATGCATCTGGACCTGCATGGAATGTTTATACCAGAGCAAGATTTGAAGACTGAGACTGAATAAAATGCTCTTTGTCTTATTGCACAGACCAAGACAACCTTCTACTGAATGGGGGAAAATATCCTTCAGGAACAACCTTCTCTTATGACAAGAAATGACTAATTATAATCTCTTCAATATCTATATATAATCTCTTATAAGAGATAGCAATGACTTTTGTTACAAATTCTTATATGCACAACTGGTCTATCACTGTTCCAAAAGAAGAATTATGAGTATGAAGTGCTAATGTTTTATACAACTCACGGGGCAGGGAATAGGAGACAAAGGTAGCAAGAAATGTTTTATTTGAGCAGGCTCAAGCTTTGTGAGGCAATGAAGGACTGTATTTATAGGGTGACGCATGGCATGAGTCACAGATGGCTGCAGGTCATGGAACTTCCATGGACTGTTGCAAGACTGCAGCTGACAATGAAAGTTGTCTCCTGCCAGAAGAACCTCATGTTAAACTATCTACTATATTAATAATTCATGACAGTGTATTCTCTTGGTGCTTGATTTCTTAAATTCCACCATAACCAAAGTATTACGTTGAGGTGCTACATTTTTCTTATCCAGAATCCACAATACTGCAGCTTTGCTAGTCATTTCATGGGGTATTTCTCACTTTTATGTTGACAAAACCAAGTAACTTTATTGAAATAGAGTATATATTTTTATGTATCATTCAATTATACTTTAGTGATACTCAGTCTTAAGCACTTTGTATTTAAATCAGTTTTCCCTGAGGACAATATCTGACATTTCATGTAACTAGATGATTACATGTGTAAAAGATAAAAAAGAATTGCAGTATTTATTAATATTGCTACTCGTGTCTGTTAATAACAGTATGTATGTGAATGAGGGCAGTGTATTTCTAGCAGAACTCAAGACACAGGAACAACAAACTGTTTAGGGAAAGAGTGAAAGATCTAATCTAGGTCTCATCTGAACCACACAGAAGCTGAAACTATATACAAGCTGTTGTTGCCAGAGCTGAGCATTTGCTTTATGTCTGCTTAGGAGCATCCATATTCTCACATGGCTTTATCATTGCCTGTACCTGATGCTTCCTAATAAAAGTGCCCAACTCTCACTAACAGGCACAATTAAAAAGTGCATTTCAACATCAAGTTCATAAAGTGCCAAGTACAGTGGGACTGGTTTTTGTTACAGGAATGGCATTTCCTAATCCCCTGAGTGTATTTCTGTTTCCCTGTTCAGGGCATTGATTTTTCTTTAAATGAGAGCTTTTTTGCTTTGAATTGTATTTTCCTGTTGTACATACATTTACTGTTGGAGGCATCTTTACTGACAGAGAAAACCAGGTGTACATCCATGCATTTAGGTGTTCATCTGGTCTGTCCATATCACACACAGCTCAGGTATCTCTCACTTTTATACACACATTCTCACAGTGTCTGTGCTGCTCATGCTGTTTTACAGGTAGGAAGCAGAATGAAATCGTGGTCATTTACTATCTCCCCATCACATGAGAATCTGGGCCTTGGTGACTTGTTCATGGTTACCTGAGATGTTTAGAGCAGAGCAGGAACTGCACCAACATCAGCCACGGTTCCTGTCTGCTCTGTAACAACTAGGACTCAGTTTCTCTGCTTAAGTCTTTGCACTTTATAAGTATAAAGAATATACAGGCTATTTTTAGTGTTTAAAAAAAAAAAGTCACTGTGGTCAGGTTTAGTTAAAATATGCAGTTTTGGGCATTCAGAGGTTTACATGTTCCACAGAATGGAAATAAATACTTCAGTAAGGTGTGTCTGCAGAAATAGTCACCTCTAGTGTTTCCAAGGCATGTTAACACTAGTATCTAAGAGAAGTTTATCTTCTATAGAAGAAATTGAATTCCATTTTTGTATGTAATATGAAGCTGGTATGGAAGGAAAGATTAGTGATATTGGCAAAAGACACCAGCTCTGGAGTTGTTCCTTTTGATCTGAAAAAGTTTGGATTTAACAAGTGCCCACAAATATTTCTGAAACTCTAAGATGGCAATGAATCAAAAGTCTAACCATTATTATAGATTGTATTTTAAGATTTTTTTCTTCAGAATTTCTTCTGTAGAACTCATGGGGTTATGGTTTTGGATGATCATGAGTTTGGACACAGGAGTTAATTGACTTCTGAGGAACTAATTCTTACTGGTAGAGATGACACGATAGGGGAACACTCACCATAAAAGCAACCTGTAGTCTAAGAAAGTAAACCTGTTATTTACATTCATGCAGAAATAATGTAGAAAATAAATTGTAAGATCTTGTCTTGGGTATGATTTTTTAAACAAAATGGGCCACATTCCCTTGGTCAGTATTACACAGGACTTGATTAGCATCAAGTCTGTAGCCAACCTGAAGAGAAAAACAGTGATGTAAATCTGGATTTGCCAATCCCAGTATCCTCCTGCGGCAGAGACAAGAGGGATAATAAAACCACGTGGCTAATCACAAATTTGTTCAAGAATGTTTTTAGTGGTTGCAATACTAATCTGATGAAACATCTACCCTGAATATGGTAACACACCATATCATTTCCAGGCTGACAGCAGCACAGGGAATGTAGATAGGCTTTGCCAAGTGGCTGCATGGCTTGTGGGTTTTTTTGATGTGGCAACATGGCACGTGGTAATGAGTGTCATTTGGTTTGCTGCTGACAAACTGTGAAATCTCAAGGGCAGAAAGGTTTGAGTCTTCTTTTGCAGAAATTTAAGCCATAAATTAGCCCAGTAAAGCTCATGGAGTTATTGGAATGGCTTAAAACAAATCTAGATTGAGTGACTGCAAATAAAACTAGTAAGGATAGGTATCTCAACTGAAAAAAGTATATACTAGAGTGATAGAATCAGGCCATGGGTATGAATCATATCATTACTTCAGAGCTGTTACAAGTGGACCTTGGTAGAGTGGTTTGGTTTGTTGTTGTTTTGGTTTTGTTTTTTCTACCAAGACTTTCATTAAATCGAACAAATAACAAGGTATAATAAATAATTTGTTCTCTAAAAGTGGGTATTATCTGTTACACCTTGTCCTATTGCCCCACATTTGCAGCAGGAGGAAGCAGAAACACTGTTTACTAGGACGAGTCAAAAACCAGAAATACAACAATGTTTTCCTGTGTAACAGGAGGCACGGAAGCACACCGGTGTCTTTCTTTTTAAATAACCAGGCCACTCAATGACAGCTTTTGCAATAATTCAAACCACTGTTCCCCTGGGTATGCAATTACCACAGTATTAATAACAAGCAGTCAAGGTGCAGGGTGCTCTCTGCCTTCATTACCCTCAAAGAGAGTTGGGAATGTGTCCTCTGGATCTGTTGTGCTCCTCCTCATTCTACACTTGACATCCTGAGTAATTACACCCAAGCCAAGAAGAAGTGGCCTTCTAATATTTGTAAATGGGTAGTATAACCATAAGTGTTGCAAAGTTGCTGGTGTTTCATGCACATTAGCATGATTTTAGGCCTCCATGAAACATCCTCTGCTCCTAAAATTCTTGTTCAGAGCTGCGCAGCAAACCTGGAGCCTGGTGCTCAGGTAAGCACTGTAAGCACTGGCTCAAAGGGGGCTGTGCCCACTCCCCACCCAGGCACTGAGAGCAGGGTTTGCACTACGGGGTCTCACGTGTGGATGTCCCAGCTGCAACCTCCATCTGGACAACAAACCAGCATTGTGTCTGGCTGGGGAAGAACAAGGCTGCCTTTGTGAAGGCATTCATTTGGGGTCACTTCCAGATACCTTAATTTATTTTCCAAGTGGTAAAATGGAGACAGCATCAAACTGAACGCAGGATAACGTTTTGGCACATTTCACAGAAATGCAAGTAATAAAAGCATGTGACCCACCACAGCTTTGCTAGACCGGGCCCTCTGAAAATGTTACTGTCCCAGTGGAGCAATGGACAGTGTGATGTCCGTCTGGGTGTTCCACAGCCTGAGAATTCCCAGTCCAGCTGTGCCCAGCAGCGCAGGGAATGCAGTGAGCTGCTGTGCTGGGTCCCTCCTGGCAGCACCAGCTGGGTGTGTGTTTTAGAGCAGATCACAGCTTTTGAAACACTTTCACTCAGAGTGCAAATAGTTTCAGTGCTTAAATAGTGAATGCTGTTAAGAAAGCAGATGGAATCAAGTCATCTCTTAATGTGCAATTAAGTGTGTTAATCAACAGCCTAAAATTTAGCCTGTGAGCAGTCCTGAAGGAGATCTCCTTTGCTGGAACAGGCCGTGTTTCCAGCGGGCAGCTGTGGAAAGCGGCACTATCGCAGTGAGTCTCGCTGTACTTAAATCTGATTCTCTTACTTTTCCTCATGCTAATGCCAGTCATGTTCATCTCCAGCATGCAAAAGGGAGCAAATAAATAAATGTAAGACCAGTTATACAGAATAACAGAATCAAGTGGGTTGGAAAAGAACTCGGAAATCATCAAGTCCAACCTATGACCAGACACCACCCTGCCAACTGAGTGCCACGTCCAGTCTTTCCCTAGACACCTGCAGGGTGTCTAATCCAATGTCTAATCACCCTCTATGTGAAAAAATTCCTCCTGACGCCCAAGCTAAACCTCCCCTGGCACAGCTTAGGACCGTGTCCTCTTGTCCTGTCTCTTGTTCCCTGGGAGCAGAGCCCGACCCCTCCGGCCCTCCCCTCCTGTCAGGGAGCTGGAGAGTGACAAGATCCCCCTGACTCTCCTTTCCTCCAGGCTGAGCCCCCCCAGCTCCCTCAGCCGCTCCTCACAGGACTTGTGCTCCAGACCCTTCACCGGCTCCCCTGCCCTTCTCCAGACCTCCTTTAGCCACATTTCAAAGCCGAGAGGGGACAACACAGACACTCCAGGGATAACACCCACACTCTCGCGGCCGTGCCGAGCGCAGGGTCCCCGCCCCGCCCCGGCGGAGGGGCGGTGGTGCCGGGGCGGGCGGGCCGGGCCGCCCCCGCGGGGCGGCGCGGGGAGATGATGCCGGCGGATGATGTCAGCGGCGGGCGGGCGCTCAGCCATGGTGTGAGGGCAGGGACTGAGCCGGCCCGGCCCGGCCCGGCTCGGCGGCGGCAGCAGCACCATGTCGGGGCCGAGCGCCGTGTCGGACCCGCAGCACCCGGCGCGGCTGCTGCGGGCGCTCAGCTCGTTCCGGGAGGAGACGCGGTTCTGCGACGCGCACCTGGTGCTGGAGGGCGAGGAGATCCCGGTGCAGAAGAACATCCTGGCGGCCGCCAGCCCCTACATCAGGTACGGCCGGGCCGGGCCGGGCCCGCGGCCGCTCGGAGCGGGGCAGAGCCGGGGTTACATAAGGAGGCTGGGCAGGACGGAGCAGCCCGGGAAGGCCGGCGGGGGCTCTGCGGACCCTGCGGCGCCTCGGCCCGGAGTTGGCCCGAGCGCCCCGGGAGGGCGTGGAGTGTCCCCCTGTGGGGACATTCAAACCCTCCTGGACGCGTTCCTGCTCCAGGTGACCCTGCCTGGGCAGCGGGGTTGGACTGGGATGATCTCCAGAGGTCCCTTCCGACCCTAGCAGTCCTGTGTTTCTGTGGGAGCAGCAGCTGGGCCGGCTCCTTCCCTCCTTCCCTCCTTCCCTCCCTCAGGCCGGTGCCGCCGGGCTCCTCCGCAGGAGCCGCCGTGTTCTCGGCGTCAAAGCCCTGCTTTTTCCAGGTCCCAGAGGCTCTGTCACCCACCGGGGAAAAAAATCCCCCTCCCAGCACCTGAATTGCTGCCAAGTGCCTGGCGTGAACAAGCGACCCATAAAGAACGAGCTGTGCGGATGGTCGGGGAGGTGTCCGAGGGGCAGCATCCCAGGGGATGCCGTGAGGAGCTGGGCCGAGTCAGCACTTTAGCATCATTTTTTTTTATCCTTAACGCCTTTTAGCAAGGCAGGGTGCTAGGTGGTGGTTATGTGTCCTGAAGTACATCGGCTTTTAAATTAAAAAAAAAAAAACACACAAAAACAAACCAAAAAACCGTGTTTGTCGCCCCATCCCCCGTGCCCCTACAACATCCAAGAACATCCCTCGGAAATTGCGAGAGGGACAAAGCCCGGCCGTGCCAGGATCGCTGGCAGCTCTTGGCAGCAGGAGTCACCAGCATGTGCTGTCAGAACTGTGCCACTTGACAGCGAGTGCTGGGGAGGACGAGCTGCATTAGCACAGTCATGGTTTCTGATTTCTGGGCTTCTCCTGGGAAACCCAGATCCTGGGAAGTCCTGCTGCAGCCACTGACAGCAGTTTGAACCCTGTCACGCTCAGTGCTGACAAGTCCAGTCACATCAGGTAAAGAGAATATACCTGCCACGAGGTGTTTATGATGCATATCTGCGTGTCAGAGAGGGTAAACAAAATGCACGAGTGGTTAATTTTGAAGGGTTTTTAAGTCCTCTCATTTGCAGGTAATAAAGACATAAATTTTGTCTTCATGTGTAAAGTAGGAGCAGACCTTCAGTACCAGTTAAACACAGGATTATCATAAATCTTTAGCAGACTATTTGTAATGGTCGGGCATTTCTTCCAGGTGCTGCTTCCTGTGAAGTTGTCATAAAATCTGCATTTTTGCCCTAGGTGAGGATGGGGATTTTTTATGCTACTCTTCAAAAAAAAAAAGCAACTTTCTGCAGTGTCATATTATGATCTGCTTTTAGGCAGTATGGTGTTTTGGGTGACCATCGTAGTACAACTGCAACGTTCACAAATACAAGAATAAACTAAAAGTAAATAGAATAGGAAGCTGGTAAATAACTTCTAAATGGTGCTGACTGTGGACAGACTGTGGACAGTTCTCTGCATCAACTGAGCTGGCAGAGCTGAGATATAAAATGAAATAAAATTCACAGAGAAGGAAGATCAGCAAGAATTTGCAAAAAAAGGAAATGTGTACTAACAATAATTTTTTGTCAGTGCTTGTTTTGAGAAGCAGGTTTGGAAGACTGTAGTGGAAAGGAAATCAAAGATGTGAAATTGAACCTTGATTGAATACTCTTCAAAAGGCCTGAATGCTTTTTAGGTCATTGGCCATCATGTTTTAGATGACCATATGCCTGACATTAAGTTTCAGAAGAGCTGCTGTAGGTGGTAAGAGGTCGTGTCCTTGGGAAATCTGCTGTTCCACTGTTACAGCAGGATGAATTTACAGGAAATGTGTTTTTTTTTTTTTTCTGTGAAAAAAAATGCTTAATGAAAAGTTTTTGTAAATTATTCTATGGGGAAGTAGCTCCTCACAGAATTTTATCTTTAAGTATTGCATTTTGTTGATCTCTGGAAAATGTGCTGGGGAAACACGAGTTAACTGTGTGCGAGGAATAAGAGCACCAGACACAACTACATTAGCAACAAAACTTGTAGGCATTAGAGCTGTGGTTTTTTTAAACTCAGAATTCTTCAGGTTCAAATCCCATGAAGGAACTCATTAACTATGTGTGAAAGTAGGTTACATGCATTAATATATAAATATGATTAAGTGTGGGGTGGTTTGTGTGTTTTTTTTTTTAAAGCTAACTCATGTCTTCTCCTCGGGCTTTCAAGATGTAAAGAACCAAAAATACACGGACCTAGTTCTTGTAGGGCACATTAAGAAACACATTTGTATTACCTACCTATGCAGAGCCTAATTTTTACCTGCTGCCTGTCTCTCTTCTTTTTATCACTCCAGGATCTCTCTCTTAGTCCAGCTGCTCTTCACATTGGGTAGAATTGGTCAGGTAGGTTGCCAATGTTGGAGCATTGTGTTTCCAGCCAAGGGTAATGTTTCAGTGGCTCTTTTTGGAGATAAAATTAATCTCCACCTTGTACCTAGTCTATACAAGTCCCATTTATTTTGAGTGTTGGTTTTGCAAAGAAAATCTGTTTAGGTTTCTATATAAAGAGTTATTGCAGGAAACTCAAGAATTTCCTGCCCTTGTATTTTAAGGGTAGCAGATTCCAAAGTGTGCTCTGGTACCACAGGCTGTTACAGACTCCAAATGCCAATTGATTCAGGTTGCTCTCATTTGAAAAATTCCAATACAAAGCTCAGAAAAATCCATTAACTAATTTCAGAGGTAAAAACTGGGAGAAAAGTGAGTGGTTATATGAAACTTGTAAGCGAAGCAGTGGGAAGTATGAGTTGATGTTTTGTGTTTTCAGTGTCTGGCTGTGTCATTATGTGCTGTGGCTGTGGGCAAGTTGGTGGGCGAGTTCAGAAACTGTAAGGTTTGCATGAGTGCTTAGTTTAGGGTGTGAGTAGGAAAATAAGTAGGACCTTGTGAGGGGGTGGTTGGGTGTGAGCAGACTCTGTGCATGCTGAAGGATTTGTGCAGCCACAGAGAGAGGAGCGTTACCTGTTTTTTGGTTTTGCATGGAAGCTGTTTGGCTGACTGGTTATGAGTAGGACACTTGTAAATTACAGTGATGTGTTTTCCCTCTAGTTATTTGGCAACTGGATTATCCATGCAGCTCAAAGATGGCAGCTTCAGTGGGAAGGGGCCACAGAAACACATGGAATGTTGCTGGTGTCGTGAGTCCCATCTGCCTGTCTGGTCCTTAGGGTGGCTTCTGCAAGTACAGAAAAATAATAAATGCCTGTTTAATTTTTAAATGTTCAGTCTGTGGGACCAGTAAGACTTTTAATTTTTGTGGTGGTTTGATTCTTGAGGTCTTGCCTCAGCTGCCTAATGCCAGGTGGCTCATAGCCCTCCAAGGGCAGTGAAGTCTGGAGTGGTTGTGTGAATTCCTACAGAACTGCCTTACATATACAGGTTTATCTAATCCCTCTTTGTGCCCCTGGAGCAAATCCTGTCATTTGCAAAACACAGAAGTCTTCCTGCATATCTCTAACATCTTGTGGTATATTCCTGAGCCTGAGAAAAGCAGGGTTCCTCAGGAGGAAAGTGCCATAGGACAAAGCGTGGTTTGGCTCAAAGTGACGTGCATCCCAGAGAAGTTAAATTGGAGCCAGGTCAGCTCTCAGTTTTCTCTTCTGGAACAAGTCAGCCAGAAGCCTGCACTTCTTTTGTAGCACTCTTTGTCCTGGCACTTGCCCTAATGTAGATCCAGTTCTATTGCCTTGGCTTAATTTATTTAGTTTGAGAGCCCGGTGTAAATTACAGTGGCGTAAGAGGGCTTTTACCAGAACAAACCATGCTTGCACTGGTAAGTTTGGCCTAAGTTGTAGCACATATCCGCCAACCTTTTATAGGATAGACTTGGTCCAAGTATTCCTGGTATCCTCAGCAGTAGCAGCAGATGTTCCCATCCCAACAGATCTGTCACTGTCTGGCATGACTCGTTCCTGGCCAGCTGAAACTTGCAACTCTTAATATTTTGCTCGCTTACTGTCTGCCTGCCTGGATCACAGGGAGCATGTGGGAGCTACCTGAACAAAGAGGATATTTAAGCTCATATTCTTAGACAAACTTAGTGTTGTTAAGCAGGGATTGTGCTGCTCTGTTAGAAATTAAATTAGGACGTTTTTGTTACCTCAGCGAGTTTGGTCTTTGATTTTCACGCATCTGCGTGAACAGATTACAGATGGCTGTTTGTGTTCTATACTGTTCCCCAAGGCTTTTCAAACTCAGTAATGGACCAGTAATCATATTTTCATCTTTCTCGAGATGAGCATAATGTAGCTAAAGGAGAATGTAAATGCAAGGTTAAGTTCACGTTATTTTCCATGCACTTGTAAATAGCTGTAAATTGTAAATGGATTATGGTCAGAAATAACCCTACAGCATTTGCACCTTCTCACTTGTGCTGTTCAACCTTCTGACATCTATAAAACATTGCAGGCCTTGTGAGACTCTGCACAGCCTCAAAATCATAACCTCTTTGCCGATGCCAAAATAGATTTCCATGGAGATGTGGTGGGACGTGCCCCCATCACTGAACTCCTGCCCTTTCCTCTGTGTGCTGGCACTTGGAGCATTTGGAATTGTCCTGAAGGCATCCTGCTGAGACACCATCCCTGTGTGAGTGTGTTTGGGAGCATCCCTGAGTGCTGGTGTGAGAAGTGGGACCGGGCAGTTCTTGTTACACCTGTTGGACAATAAATATTATAGAGCAAGGTCAACTGGAAGCCAGTGCACACCAGTAGCTTCTGCTGCCGATTTCCTGGTAGCTGCTTTGTTTTTATTGATGTCTATAGAGACCTTTTATGGTGTTTTAAAACTTTTGTTTCAATCTGGGACAGGTACTGAAATCAGGAACACAAACAGCAGCTGGAGCTGGGAGGTGTTTGGTTGTCAGGACCCAGTGCTCCCAAGTCCTGGTTTAGCTGAATCGCTCTGTGCTTGTGCCAGGGCTGGTTCCCTCTTCACTGAGTGTGCAGGGTAATGTTGTGGTGACTGCACTCTCAAGGAGGGCTTTAAAGCCATGTTGCCTTCAAGGTTGCTTAAGAGAAGTTTGTTTCTGGCAGTCTCCTGGGAGCTTTGCAGCTTGACCTGTCAGTAGGAAGTCAGGAACAGATCAGGCCAGAATTTGCTTCCAGACTTTCAAAGCTGTTTTTCAAATTAGGCACAGTTTTGGTTTGGTTTTGATTTTTAAAAAATTGAACTGCAATGCTACCTATTATGTTTTAGTGATAACTGAGTTGTAAAGTCTCTGTAACTTTGAGAGGCAATAAATCAAAATAGTTGCCTTGGCCAGAAACTCTCTGCCTGGCACAAGCCAGAAGTGCCTACACACGTGTTATGTTTGGATAAGCAGTTGAGGGGCAACAGTGATAAAGGTGTGTTAAAAGTTTATGGTTTCAAAAGGGATTTAGAAGTCACTATACCAGGCTTGAGTGGGGAGTTAGTTATTTTATTCCTGCTCCAACAAGCCCCTAAAGATGGCCTGAAGGGAGGAAGCCATAAGGCTCTTACCCAGCCCCAAATAGTAAAAAAAAAAATACAGTTGGGCTGCTGCTACACGTCAGGCAAAGGGAGAACTGGGAATGAGAGCACCTTGTTTACCCAGGAGAACTTGAGCTGAAATTTCTCGTCCTTTCTTTGTATCCATGTGCTGATGTAAGAGGCGAGTTGGGATGGAAGGTGTGGCAGGATGGAGCTGCTTGGGATGTCTGGGTAATTCATACTCTGTAGCTTGCCTTTACACCTGCATTAATTGCCTTGTTTGGCAGAACTTTTATTATTAAGAGAACCTTTTTTATTAGTATTTTTCCTTGCTTGGTTTAAAATGTGTTTTATGGCTCTGAAGTTGCCGATGCGTCTGGAGTTGATGAGTCTGAACTGCTTGATTTGCGTTTTGATTTTTTTTTTTTTTGGTGGGTCTTTTTTCTTTGAGCCTGTTTTGTTTGTTTTGGTCTCATCTGCAGTTACAAAAGGAACTTCTTCCTGGTGTAGACCCACAAAACCAAAAAATAACCAAGGGTTTGAACGGATTTGTTTCTTCACACTCTCTTCAGGCTCTTATTCTGTATGTTGTACAGAGCTTTTTCTCTGTCCTGGTGCTGAGTACTAGTGTAGTGTTACCTGTGCACAGAGGAGTCTCCAGTCCTGTCTTTGTCTCCTGTATTTTATCTTTTCCCCTGCTTAATATTTCCAAGAAAACAAAATAAATCACTGTTATGGACAGCTTGCTTGTTGCCTATCAAGGAAATATCTTCTTAATACCATGTGGTTGGTGGCTGGTTTATGTCCTCAGGGTGTTGGTTTACATCTCCTGAACAGTGTAGGCTGCCTGGTGCAGCTCTTGTTTATGGACACAGTTCATACTCTGCATTGGAGACTCCTGTGCTGGTGAAATCCTGGTTCCTTTTTCCTCTTGGCTGTGTCATCACATTCTGTGATAGTCTTGTAGATCCGTGTTTTCCAGCTCTCAGCGTATCCAGAGTTCAGGTGCCTCCCTCATTTGGATTCCAAACATCTTCCAGCTGTCCCACAATACTACTCATGCACTTCTAATTTTGTCCATTTGACTTCATACTTATCAGCAATTATGGAAATCTTCCTCTGATGTGGTGCTGATTTCTCCCATGTGCTGTAAGGATGAGTGAGGTATAAAAACCTGGCTAATACAAGTTTCCTCAGCAGGTTCATTGGTGTTCTTTCAAAAAATGATATTAGTAAGTCACAGAAATGTTTGGGTTATTAGAGACACACTACACAGCATTGCATTTCTTGAATGTTTAATTATAAGCTTAACAGCATGGGTATGGTCCTGCACTTGTTTCTTCTAAAAAGCATTTTTAACAAGTTGAAAAGCAGAGTTAATTTGAAAGAAGATGTATTTTCAAGTAAGACACTGTTCATTTCTCAGTTTAAAACTGTATTCCAGAAATATCTTCCTTTGCTGTTCCAAGGAAGTCCTGCCTAAGAGGTGTAACACTGCTGGAAATCATGAGTTTGGTGAATGGGCTCGAGTGTCATGTGGAGCAGAAAAATGCCATCAGTATGATCCAGTTTTAGTTCAGGAGAGGCTCTGATGAGTGATCCATGTGAACCCAGCCTGCTGCCCACAGAGGAACAGGGATTAGATGTTTTTTTCCCACCTTTTAAAAACGAAGGAAAAAAAAAACAACCACCTTTCTAAATCCAGTGGCAGGTGTTTCTAACACAGGAAGGTACCTCTTAGATGAACAGCCACTGCTGAACCAGATCAGCTCAACCACGTGCACAGGTGAGCCTGAGCTGTGCTTTGTGCTGTGACATGAGCTGTGGGTGCCCAGCAGCTCATCTGTGTTGCTCGTGTTTGACTTGTTTGTGAGCTCAGCTGGTGCTGTTGCTTGGTTGTTTTCCATCTTGGCTAAAGAAAGCCAAAGTGAAATGAAAAGGCAGGTCCTTGGTGCTGCTGAGAAGCTCCCAGGGTCCGTTCCTGGGCACTGTTTGTTGGGTGTGTGTTCTGTCTACTTAGGGCTAACTCACATGTTTAGGCAAGACAGGCTGGTTGAGGGTAGATTTCCAATTTAGATTACAATCTAACTCTGGATGAGCTCAGTGTAATCAGAGTAATTTCAGATTTTCAGGGTAAACAAGCTCTTCACTGAGCAAAGCCCATGAGCCCTGTACATGTCCCCTGTGCTGCTGCTGCTGAAGGAATTGCCTTGTTCCCTTTCTTATGGAGAGGAGGGGAAGCCACATTTTTGCCTGACTTAAACTTTTCAATAGATGAAAAAATTAGGTTATTCCTGGTTTTTGTTTCTCTTCAAGCAAAGCAACTTCTGCAGGTTTTTGTGCTGAGCTGTTAGGTGGATTACTTTGCCTTGAGATGTGATGTTGCAGTTACAGATAATCTTAAGGAGAGAGACGTAGGACAGACACAGAAGAGGCATAGCCAGAATCCTCTGAGAGCTGGCACCCTTTGCAGGGTGTGGTGAAGACTGGCTTTTATGTGTGGTGCTAAAGGCCAGGGTGCGACCTCAAAGGAAACCTTCTGATTTGGTTGTAAAATATCTTTTTGGAGGGTGGCAAGTGGGTGGAGTGAACTGCTGCATCATGTTTTTATGTCTGACCTGTTTAATAATGTGATTATTAAGGGGGGTTTTTTACACGTAGAGAGACCGGCTTTCATGGGAGAAAATATTGCAAGGAGAAAGGCAGACAAATGGAAAACTTCACCATTAAAATGGTCAGTCCTGAGTAGAACTTAATTAGATTTAACATGGAAAGCTTATACTTGAAAGACTTAAACCTACATAAGGAAGCTCAGACCAGGAGGAGACTGAATTGACCTTCTGTTTGCATCAAAAGCAGATTTTTTAAGTTTTCTCCTTACTGATGCAAAATCTCCAAGTACTCACTTGCCATTTTGGGGACTGAGTCATCCTTGTGAGTGTGTTTTAGGTTCGGTGCATGTCTCTGCTGGAAGCATTTGTTGGAGGTACAACTTCATTTTAGAATGCTAATGCTCTCTAGAGAAGGCCAAAACACTGGTGCAGGTAAAGGATATATCATCAAACCCCAATTTTCTTACTCGTTGGTTTGGAAGGATGGCTCTGCTACTTCACTGTTGAGGTTTGTTGGTGTGGCAATACTGGCAAGGCTTGTGTAGACTAGCCCTTACAGTTAATCTGGAGCAAAATCATTAATTTGGCAAGACAGCTGCTTTCCAAAAGCCGAGTGTCTCCCTTGGCTCCTGCAGTCTGCTTCCTGACACCCTGCTCTGGCTGTGGAAGTAGGTCAGGGAACTGCGTTCGCGGCGCGATGACGTGAGAGCAGGTAAAAGTTTTGTGTTGCAAAGCATCAAACCCAAAGTGTCTGTCTCTTGTTTCCCAGATTTTTAGGTTGCTGCTCACTGTAAATATAAACCTGCTTGAGGTGGCTGTGGTCTGGAGCACTCTCACAGGCACAGTCTTTGCAGACAGGTGTTTGCTTTACCTGTTCAGGTACCAATATACCAGCGCTCTAAGATTAAAGCATTCCAAGGGTTGTGCTGCTGTTCTCTTTATAACTTAGGCCACCATTGTAAAAACACACCAGTTACCTTTTCTTAACAGTTCACAAATAAGGCAGAGATTTTAAAGATAAAAATATTCCCAGAGAATTATGTCTGACTCAGGAAAACAAGCACTATTGGTGGCAGCTGAGTTCTTTGTTTGAATTTTCATTTTGTTTGCTGTTAGGTCTGGCTGGATTTTTAAAAAATTATTTTGTAAAAAATTATTATTCCCCTCCTGTAAAATTTCATCTGTAAAATGTAAGAAAACCAAGTTTTCAGACACATGGACTCTTTTTTTCAATGTGCTTGTCATTCATCTTAACTGTCCCACTGTCTGGTGCTGTCACAGGGATTTGGCTATAAGGTTGAAAGGATGATTGTGTTTTTCTTTGTTTTGCTCTTTTAAAATGACAGTAAGTTGGAAGAGCCACCTGAATTTTAACAAGAACTGTGGACAGTCTTAATTTACCTGTTGGTTTGCTTTTTGTTTGTTTGTGGGGGGTTTTTATTACCGTTTGAATTTGTTTTATGCAATTAGATGTGAATTGTTACTCTGGCAATATCAGCATCTGTCCTTAAGCCCTATTTTAATTTTGAGAATTCACCTTGTTTATATTGCTTACAAATACAGAAGAGGTACTGGAATTTTTTTCCTCGTTCTGCCTTATCTTGTGTCATTTGAGATGACTCATTAGGTTTGTATTCCTTAAGTGATGTGGAACAGCAGATTCTAAATTTGTCACACAGACAACATCAAAACACAACATCAACCCAGTTGTTCTGATGCCACTTGCCCAAGGTGTTATGTTTGCCAAACAGTTTTCCTGGGGAGGTACAAGAGTTTGGGGTGGATGTTGAGCATTTATGGAACACTGTTTATGTTACTGGAAGCAATTTCAGCTTATGATGATGATCTTAATTAAAAAATGGAAAATATTGGTTTAAAGCATGTGTGGAGCCAAGCTGTTCAAAATTAAATTACTTGATAGAACAGGATGGAGAAGTTGCCATATTTTATTTCCCCCAGCTCTGTGTGTGTTTCAGTTGTGCTCCACTCCCAGCTCAAGGGTTTTCTGGTTGGCTGGGGGGGTTATTTCCTTCTAAATCTTGATGTTCTGGTCTTCCATCTGTATTAAGGAAGACCGAGGAGCCTTTTCTGCTGTGGTTTGGCAGCTTGGAGTGCTTTTAAAGTGATTAGGAATGTTGTCCACAGTAGGAAGCTGTCACATGCATGTGTCAGAAGCAGCTGTGCTGCAGCTGGGCCCATCTCTGCACCTTGGGTTGCTGATTGCCACTTCCAGCTTTCAGCCACACAAATCACAGGCTGAGTAAATCACCCTGAGGAAGAGTGTGGTGGAAAGCAAGCATCCTCCTCCTGGGATGCTGACAGATTGGGAAGCCTCTGCTTAAGCATATCTAGTAACTTATTTTCTGAAGTGGAATTTGATAGAGGACCAGGGTTAAATGTTTCTCCATGTGCCCACTCTCTGAACTGGGAGCAAACATGGTTTGAAATGTTCTTGTTCTGTCTGTGTGTGTTATGACAAGGGTGCCAGGCCTCAGTTTGCTGGTGAGATGTGGGTGCAGGTCACAGCTGGTGCTGGGTGATGCAAGAGGAGACAGAGCTCCTTGCCCTCCGATTCCATACCTCCTACTCTTCTCTTCTCATTCAGCTTTCTTTCCTTTAGACTCACAGTTTTGTTTCTTACACTTTTCCAGCCCCAAACCTGGTTATAGTATGCCCTTGCATCATGTTTTCCCTCCCCTCTTCCCAACAGGCAGTTGCTGTCCTGCAGTGCGTGCTGTGAATGACAAGGAGCACCTCCAGCTGCCTTTGGGAATGGCTCCCATGTCATAGCTCAGAAGTATTTGTACCAAAATAAATAACCTTGTAGCTTATTAACCAACAAATTAAAGTCATGTGACAGATGGATAACTATTGCTTCCCTTGACACATGATAGGAGCAAAACTTAGTCTGAACTGGGATGCATTTGCATAAGGTGAATGTTTGCCTCCATGCGAGTGTCTGTAGCTGAAATCGTTTGATTTGTTTTCAAGGTTATTTTCCTGCTTTGGCTTTGTGTTTTGGCCCTGCATCAGGGGCTGGGCCCTTTCTTTTCAGATTACCAACTGTTGATGCCTGAAAAAATACACAGTAATTAGAACATCTAGCCTGATAAGACCCAAAAACTCTGAACAACACTTTCCTGTTACCAGGAAGCGTCAGTGTAAAGTCCACGCAATGAGGTGATTTAGCTTGGGTGTGTGCAGGTGATGCTAAGATGAAAGATAAATAGCACTAGTCCTTTCCCTAATCTCCCCATTAGTGCTGGCATCAACATGTTTATTATATACCGTGGGCCTGTTTTAAGCCCCACAGTGTGTTGGACTGTCCAGGTTCTGTGTTTGACCATACCAGCTACTCACAGGTACCTGACACATGTGAGATCCAGGTGCCATCCAACTGCCTCTCTTTTCTTCTGAAGGAAGCCACGTGCTGCAAACCTTGATATATTTTATGTTAAGTGAAAAGAAAAATCAGTTTCATCCCAGGAAACAAGATACAGCTTTTGTTACAAACCAGGAAACCTAAAACTCGTGTGTAAATGGAGTTGGTAGCAGTAGTAAAATTGAAGTGGTTTGAATAGATTTGAAAACATGTATGAAAAAGCCTTTTACTCTGTGTTGGAATTGAAAAGGCCTCTTACCCTGTGTTATATGCTCTGTAATTCCTTTGGAGTTTGTAGGCAGGAAAAGTGCACATTCCACATGGGCAGGGATGGCTCGAGCTGAGGTACATGTTGATCGTGTTGCTGGAGATGTATATTTGGGTTAGAAATTTTCAACTGACAAGTTGTAAATCAGTGTCTGCTATTGCAGCATGTGCTTTAGTGGGAGTCACCTAATTTTCCTAATCTCCTTCCAAGTGTTAGGAAATAAACAATTTCCTAATCCATACCATGTTGTTGTTGTTATTTGTATTGAAACTTGTGCCGTACAAACACCGAGAGGAGCCGAGCACTGCTGTGAGGTGAGGGATGTGAAGACAAGACCACAGACATGATTAAGTAAAGGGCTAAAATTACCATCCTTATTCACACTTAAAAATAGCTCCTTACAGACTAAGGTTTTATTTGATGTGAGTTGTAGCTTATTTTGTGAGAAACTAATTTGTTCTGATATGAGTAAGTAAAGCAGAATCTGCCTTGAGCTAAGTCCTATTTATGTATTAGTGTGAACATGGATAGCAGAACACTGACAAACTGGTCACTTCCAGCTTAGCAAAGCCACAGCTTTTCACATTAAGAAACTAATTCTACCTAAGAATATATTCAAATGAATGTAGAAATGCTTTTAAGGCTTTTGTGTGCTGGGATTTACATATAGATATATAAATATACACAGAGGTAATAAAACAAGTTTTCTGGTCTTTATATAATGTATTCTTCATTGCCTAAAGTGTGGAAAAGAGACATTCAAAATGATCTTTTATTAGCTCTCGTGGCTGTTTGCACCAGACTGGTGGACACTGCTCACTTTTGAATGCTTCAAGTTGTCTTTCCTGGAAAAAGTGTTTGCACAAACAGCTGATGGAAAGCAAAGTGTCTGCTGTGTTGTTATTATTAGTTCCCCATCTTTTTCCCCAGTCCTTCTCCTTGCTATTCAAAGGCACATCACAGTGCTCCTGGTATTTTTAAAGGAATTGCTCACAAGTGAGGTGTCCACTGATGCAGATGAATATTTAAAGCTCTGCTGAGCAGCACATGGGCTGTTTCCTGCAACTATGAGCACATGGCTTGGTTACAGCCAGGCATAGCATTAGGCTGATAACATCATAAACTACACAAAATGGTAATGCAGTCCAAATATTTTTGCTGCCAGTGAATATTCTGATCACATCTGCTTACTCTAATTATTTCTTTCTTGGTAAAATGTTTGGGGGTTTTTGTTTTGTTTTGGGGTTTTTTCCACCTTTAGCAAATAAAATTCTTGTGTTTCATCTGTCAGCAGAGCTGCTGTTCTGTTGGAAGGTCTGAGTGAAGTTTTTGAATGCTTGTGATGAATGAGCTGGGATAAAAAATACTTTGGCTCTTTGATGCCCTGGGTGGTTTGCAAGGCTGAAGTGTTTGTTCAGTTTGGAAATGTGATGAGCAGTATCAGAGACCAGACCTACATCCTTTCCATGCTGATTCAAGGGACAGTTTTCACATCACATTGGAAGGTTTTAACATCCCTGCTCTAGCTCAGGTGACCCACAGCTAGTGTTTGTTTCTTCAGAAACAAATGCGACAGTGCCCAGATTTTTGAGCTTTTCTCTTTTTCTTGTCTCCTCTCTTAGAACAAAATTGAATTACAATCCTCCAAAGGATGATGGCTCAACGTACAAGATTGAACTCGAAGGGATATCTGTTGATATCATGAAAGAGATACTAGATTACATCTTCAGCGGGCAGGTATGGTATTAAAAAGAACTAGACAGCAGCTGGACTGTTTGTCAAAATAACTTGGGTTTTAACATTGTCCTGAAAGATAAACCTACTGAGGTTTAAAGCTTTGTGATGGAACTTCTGCAAAGTGGGGCTGTGCATGTGAAGTAGAGGCAGTAAGCTCTGTAGTTGTCTCTGCTCTTCTTGTGCAGCCGGGGAGGACTTTAAAATGTAGAGTCAGTGTCAAATGCTTGTATTAAAATTGGTGGCTGCCTTCAATAGGCTGCCTTCAATAACCTGCCTTAAAGCATGCAGTCTGTGTCAGGTGTGAAAGAGAACTGGTTTGGTGGTAGCTGTAGAGATTGAGACCCCCTCACTGGCCATTACAGTACATCAGGTGTCCTCCCTCAGTGCCCTTCGTGCCCACCTGTCTGGCCTCTCGTTGCTGCCACTGTGCCCCTTCAGATCTGTGTGCCAGGAGCTTTAGCAGGAATTAAAGTTGGTGTGTCCAGTTTATTTGGAACCAGACTGACATTGCTGAACGAGTTTTAATTTTCAGCAGAAAAAGAAAAGGCAGATGTGGCTTGAAATTCTTTTCTGGACATGCATTTTTAAAAACATTATTTATGTATTGCAGCAAAACTCATTTTAGGCTCCCAGATGAGATGAACAATTTTATGGTTGGTTTCTTCAGGCGCAAAATTCTGCTCGACACCTTCTGCCAAGCAAATGCCTTTCCATCCCTGTGTTCATTTATAAAGGGGTAGCAGTCATATCAGTTTCTCCTAATTTTTACACTGGCATTAATGCTCCATTTTTCAGCCACTGAGATTGAGGGTAATGAATGCGGGCATGTCATGGAACAAATGAGTGATAGTAGCTATAACTTCTAAATTAATTCTTGCAGATCAGGCTAAATGAAGAAACTATCCAAGATGTGGTACAGGCAGCTGATCTCCTGCTGCTTACAGACTTAAAAACTCTCTGCTGTGAGTTTTTAGAAGGTTGCATAGCTGCTGAGAACTGTATTGGTATTCGGGACTTTGCACTGCACTATTGTTTGCATCATGTTCACTACCTTGCCTCAGAGTATCTGGAAACTCACTTTCGAGATGTCAGCAGCACAGAGGAATTCTTGGAACTGACTCCTCAAAAACTGAAAGAAGTGCTGTCGATGGAAAAGCTCAATGTTGGAAACGAAAGATACGTCTTTGAAGCGGTGATTAGGTGGATTTCTCATGATTCAGATTCCAGAAAGGTCAGGACATCCAAATGTTTGTATTTTTGAATGTGGTGCAGATTGGAGTGTTTATTCTAATCAGTGGGAACTTGAAATAGAACTGTTTCTTTCAGGACTAATCTTGCACTTACGGAATTAATTGAATTTTGCCTGGAATGCAGACCATGGGATTGCAGTAAAAGGGTGAAAGCGCTGTGGGTGATACATCATTTGCTGCCTTTATTATTTGATAGGCAATGAGAAATAAAGTACCATTTTGGCATTTGATTATATAATTTGTTTTCGTGGAGAGAAAGCAAGTAGCATGTTTATGGAGAAATCCTGTGGACTCGATGCATTTTCTTAGTAACATTGTGCTGTATAGCTTATCACTTCCAAATATAAAAACCTCTTAAGTATTTGACAAATACAGAAGCATCTGTACTTAGGGGTGCCTCAGTGCTGTCGTGTAAAAGGTGGGTGATTCCCTGGCATCCCTGTCTCCCCTCAGGTTCACATGAAGGATGTCATGTCAGCAGTGTGGGTGTCGGGCCTGGACGCGGCGTATTTACGGGAGCAGATGATGAGCGAGCCGCTGGTGCGGGAGATCGTCAAGGAATGCAACAACATCCCGCTGACACCCCCCCAGCAGGGAGAGGCCATGCTGGCCTCCTTCAAGCCCCGGGGCTACTCCGAGTGCATCGTGACTGTTGGGGGGGAGGAACGAGTGTAAGTGTGCGGTGACATCGCAGGGCTCACAGCTGGTGCCAGAGCCAGCGCCTGGAGCTCATGGCAGTCTGGAAACAGCGTGGAGAGAGCACGTGCACCTGCTACTCTGTCGTTTAAGTTTGGTTTAGGTTGGTCAGATGCACCTGAAATACCTCTGGGAATGATTCAGCAATAAATAGTTATTTTGTTTCTGACATTCAACATGTAGTAAACTCAGGGTAGGATGTGTTGTTTGTTCAGCACAGAACGTTGGAGAAGCACCTTTCTGAAGGTCTGAAAAGCATCTATAACAAAACTTAAATGCAGCCAACGTGTGCTTTTACTGTTTTGTTTATGATAGCCATGGTTCAAAAAAACAAGTCATTAGTGGTGCATCTGAGCTGCCAGATGAAAATTCCTGTTCTGCACAATAATCCCTTTCTCTTTTTGAGTACCCCCTGCAGCAGGGGGGAAGGTTCTGTCCTGTTTAAATAAATTTAGCCTTTAGATGTTAGCTCTTAATAGAAGTGTAGTAAACCACTCAGATAACATTTTGCATGTCAGTTTGTGAATCACTTTAGTCAAACATTACTAATACACTCTGTGAGTTATTTTTAGCTGTTCAGAGTTCTTAAGAAAGAGTACAGGAAGGTACAGTAGGAGTGAAGTGCAGCTGCTTTTTGTCTCCAGTCTGTACAAACTCAATTTACATGTTTGGTTTGTGGGTCTTCTCCTTACCAGGGCAATGCCACACGTGATGAATATACATGAAAACGTGAACAAACAAATTTTGGACACAAGGTGTTAACAGTGAACTTGTAAAACTCTGTCTTGTCTTTCTGTTTCTGTTTGTTCCCTCCCCACCCTGTGTTCAGATCACGGAAACCAACCTCAGTGATGCGGTGTATGTGTCCTCTTTATGATCCCAATAGACAGCTCTGGATTGAACTTGCTCCTATGAGTATTCCAAGGATCAATCATGGAGTATTGTCAGCAGGTAAAGGGGAACTTTGTATTTTTAAAGTCAATATTATGAAAACGTACCAGTGCCTCAAAATCTGAGATACAGCTTATAATAATATATTTTCTTTAAGATTGACTGCACTGGGGTTATTTCATGCTTCCCCTTTGTCTGCCCAAAACTGTACTTGATTCTGTGAAAATCCCTGTCATCCGAGTGTCTTAAAATCACTATTCCCGCAACGTTTTGTGGGAATCTGCTACATCTGTCTCTCCAGGAGTATTTCATGTTTTAAGTAAATTCTAGTTGCTGCATCACTGAACATGTTGAACAGTATCTGCAGGGGTAGACTGGAGTCAGATATAAGTATGTGCTTTGCCTTCTCCAGTCCAGTCTGACCTGTGACTGGTGTGAATCTCTCAGTGAATTCCAGGATACAGCTCACCAGTCACGTTGTCTTGCTCAGTGTACAGGTGTGAGTCCTGTTCTTAAGATCATGTTACATTTTGTTTTACAGAGGGATTTTTATTTGTGCTTGGTGGTCAGGATGAAAACAAGGGAACGCTAAGCTCTGGAGAGAAATATGATCCAGACACCAATTCATGGAGTTCCTTACCACCAATGCATGAGGCAAGATCTCTATCTAACTGTTGGGATTTAAGTTTTTACTTTGGCAAAATGTTCCTTTTCTTCTGCAAAATTTTATTCTGAATCTTCAGTCGCATCTTACACATTCGAAATCATGCTGCAGACTGACTTCCTTTTATATCCTGTTGTTGTTCTTGTGGTCTGATGCTGACTGCTGGATCTGGAAAAACTAAACAGTTGGTGAAGAGCTAACTGTAAGATGAACTACAAAATTTCAGGAGTTTCATAATGCATCAGTCATATAGTGTACTTAATGTTCTGCGTGTACTGGCCTTCTAAAACAAGAGAACTCTGAGATGGACAAAGGGATCGGACTGTGCAGAAAACATGGACAGAGGACTGGCCAACATACAGAACTTGGCTTGCACAGACATACTTAGGTTTGGTTTGAGTTAATGCTTCCTTCTTCATACTTACATTCCATCAGAAAGTTAACAGTTTGTTGTTTGTAAACGTATATCCTTAATACACCTGTGGTTTTATCTTTGTAGATCAGCACAGGGTGTTTGTTAAGAAATTGTTTGCCCCAGGATTTTCCTCTTTGCAGCCTCTGGTTGGCAAAGGCTTGTAGTTTTGGCTACATCTGTAGTTATGATGCATTAAGTTTCCTGCTTACTAAGAGTAAGACTATGATTGTGATGTTCCCTGTTTGCTGTGAGACTGAGGGGAGTGTGCCCAAACATACAAAATAGAGGAGCTGCCTTTGCACAGATAATGAGTCTGAGCTTGGCTGCTATAGAGACCTGAAAGCAACAGCTTCATCGTGGAGACCATCACTGTGCAAACTGAAATAGAGCCAAGCTCTGTTCTTAGATTTCTGTGTGGTCTCTTTGGCTTCTGCTGCTCTGCTTTTTTTTTTTTTTTTTTTTCTTTTAATACCCTTTGTTTAGTTTTGTTGATTAAACTAATAATCTTATGCTGGTGTTTAGGGCTTCACCATTAAAAAAACCAAACCAAAACAAACCCCAGGCATAACACCAATAGCACTTTGCAGACAGATATGCTGAAAAATAAGATTGTATTGATTTGTTCACAGTGGCTGTTACGTTTTACAGTGTTGACTTTATTGGTATTCCTTAGGCACGACACAATTTTGGTGTGGTAGAGATTGATGGAATTCTGTATATTCTGGGAGGTGAGGATGGTGAAAGGGAGCTGATCTCTATGGAGAGCTATGATATTTATAGCCGGACCTGGACCAAGCAGCCAGACTTGACCATGGTTAGGAAGGTAAGAACTACATTGTGTAGTATTGCAATACTTATGGTTAAACAGGCAATTATATGTATATATAAAAATATGTATATTTAAACTTTTTTCTTCAAGTAGAAACTGTAACAAATAATCTCAAAATGAAAAGAGAGACAGCAGCTTCTTTATTAATATACCAAAAGAAAACTCTGGCTGAGGATTGTTATGCCTGGCATTGTTTGACACGTGCTACTGGCAACCTGAATGCCTGTGTGTGTATAGTTAGTTTTGGATATGCTTTTTCTCTTTTCCATAAGATTGGCTGCTATGCAGCTATGAAGAAGAAAATCTATGCAATGGGTGGAGGCTCCTATGGAAAACTCTTTGAATCTGTGGAGTGTTACGACCCCAGGACTCAGCAGTGGACAGCAATCTGTCCTCTCAAAGAGAGGAGGTGAGTGAAAATGGAAGGGGGAACTAGATTGCTGTGTACAGCCTTTTCTGACTCTGATCAGAGGAAATTGTCCTTTTGCTGATGAATGCCTGAAGATGGCCTATGAACTTCCCCATGACTTTCTGAGTCATGGTAGCCTGTAGTTAACACATGGCTGAGGAAAAGAGAAGCATCCAAGCAATAAATACAAATTTTGTAGAAATGCACTCCTGACGTTACAAACAATACTTCCTTGATGCAAAATGAAAATTAGAAATTATAGTTCAGTTGGAACCTCAGAATTTTTTTCAGAGATAAATACTTTTCTGTTTTATGTGTTCTGAATTAGGTGCTTACAATTCAAATCCATGACACATCTGGTCTTGTTGGATATAAAAGGAATCTGTGTGTGTGTGTGTGTATAAATAAAAAAGTAAGAAATGGTGGAAGTTCAGAAGGATATGTGAACTGGTTTTGATATATTACATTAATATTTTCTTTTCATTTGGATTTTCAGATTTGGGGCAGTGGCCTGTGGAGTTGCCTCTGAGCTTTATGTCTTTGGTGGAGTCAGGAGTCGTGATGACAGTCAAGCCAGTGAGATGGTGACGTGCAAATCTGAATTTTATCATGATGAGTTTAAAAGGTAACTGGCTGCAGCTCTAAACATGGAAAATACATGCCTTACAGTCTTCTGCTTGTTCCCCTGCTGTTGGTCCAGCCCTTAAAAGCATATTAGGTCTGTGCTGTGCTCATTTTATTTTTTATGACCCAGTTTGGCTGTTACTGAAGGTCCATCAGTGGCTTTACCCTCTCACATACCAAGCCTAAAGCCCTGGGCCACCATGCCAGTCTTGAGTGCCCCTGAACAGGACAAGCCCCTTGGTCATACAGGTAGTTTGTGGTTCTTCCCCTGCACTCTGCAATTCCCCCAAGTGCAGGGTACTGCTGCCCCTACCTGTGCTCATGCCCAAGGCCTCTTCTGAGTGCTTATTAAAGGTGTTTTCCAGCCTAGATGGTTCCATGATTCTATGCAGGAGTGTATGTATGTACAGGGATATTTCTTCATGATCCAGTCTTTTGCAGCTTAGGGAATTCCTAAGTTAGGGATAAGAAATTTCATGCCTTTTTGCTCCAAGCATTTATAGCTGATGTAGGTTTTTGCCCTAGGAAAGACACTATGGATGCTATACATTCCACAACCCCCTCTACATCCTGTGTGGCTGATCTCCTTCTCTTTGTTTTGAATCTGCTTCCAATTGCTTCATTTGTTGTCTCTTGGCTCTGGTGGTGGAATCCACCTTATTACACGTGGTAACTATTCAAAATGTTACCTTAGGCAGATTTTTTTTGTATAGTCACCTTACTCTCCAGTCATAAGACAAGCTTTGGTTCCTTCAGCAACTTTTTTCTTGCATATGACTATAAATTAGATGATTCTCTTTTATAAACTAAATTGAAAAAAAGACTTTGTGGTCAGATGTTTCAAGTCTTGTTGACAGTGGAGAAGATTAGCATGTCTTTATTAGAAGACCAAGACTGATTTATGACAGTGACCTGTATAAAAGGACACAAAAATAGAATAGTAGATGTAAATTCATTATGTAATTTTCTTGCAAGATGTGGTTGTAAAGAGACTAATTTCTGCATGAAGAGGTCTTCTGTGTTGTTCAAAGTGATGTCTAAACTAGCTATAATCCAATGAGGCTGGAGAAAAACATCCTTTCAAGTGGATATAGGAAGCAGACAGATAAGAGAGGCTATTGCTGCTGATGCTCCCTAGTGTTTTCTAGCCCTGTGGGGGTGGGGGAATGCTAAAAGTTTATTAACAGTTTTGAAAGAGGTCTTTGAAAGGAAAAGAATTCTGGAAAGAAGTGCTCTCCTCTCTCCTACTTGCTATTTTTAGCTGATTCACTTGAAATACTCCCAGGCTGATCCTCATGATTCCTCACCAGAGACTGTAAACCTGTCCCACTGGTTGGTAGAGGGTGAGCTTTCATGGATTTTGGAATCCTCGGAGGTTGCAGCCTTGGTGAGTCCGTGGTGCCACCTGCTGCCTGCAGCACCCACACCTGCACAGTGTGTGCTGTGCTCGTGGCCGTGCTCGGGGGCATCCCCGAGGTGTTACAGGGTTCAAATAAAACTGTAGTAAAAATCCAGTTGTTCCAGGTCTTGCTCTGCCCCCCCGTGTGTGCTGGGTGTGTGGAGTGAGGGCTGTGCCAGCGCAGGGGCCGGGAGGGAGCAGCTGGAGGAGCTGCTGGAGGAGGCACAGGGTGAGGGCTGCCCAGATACATTTGCCCTTTTGCTCTG
This sequence comes from Pseudopipra pipra, assembly GCF_036250125.1. Classification (NCBI taxonomy): domain Eukaryota; kingdom Metazoa; phylum Chordata; class Aves; order Passeriformes; family Pipridae; genus Pseudopipra; species Pseudopipra pipra. The sequence continues at coordinate 4,763,934 of NC_087562.1, forward strand.
CCACTGCAGGGTCTGAGGCTAGGAATTGAACTCAGCTTAAGTGTGTACTTGCACTGCAGGCAAGACACGGGATGTGGGTGTTCCTTTGGAGACTGGGGACCAGGGAAGGCTGGGATGACTCTGCTGGCTGGGGATCGTGCTCCCAAAGTTTGGAAGGTCTCGGTTCAGCCCCGGGAGGCACAAGGGGAGCTGTAGCCAGAAGAGGGTGCAGTGTCCCTGTGTTATGTTCCAGCACTCAGCTCCAGGGGTCTGCCAGTTATCCCAGGTTTCCCTCAGAGATCTGTGTAGGTGGGTGCCTTTCAGGGGGGCTGTGGCAGGGGCTGTGACACCTGAGCAGTTGTAACTATGTGGAAGAGGGAGAAAATGGCCATAAAGGGAATTACCTTCAAACTGCAGTTAGCAAATATTTCTGCCTGCCCAGTGCTGAGACAAAGTACGTCGTTGTCCAGTATTCTTTTCTGAAGTAACATTGCATCTGGAAAATGATCGTAATTTCATTAAAATAGTGTCTCAAAACATGAAATGAAAGCGTATTGACTCTCTGGAAAATGTGAGGGTGTTATTTCCTGGGCTGATTGAGAAATAGCAGAAAACAAATCTAAATCACTTACTTCACTCAAAATAAATAATATGCTTAAAATAAATAATATGCTTTTCTTAAGTCTGTGAAAACCTTATGCTCAGTAATGATGTGTGTTTGATGAGTTTAGCAATTCCACTTGCACATGCTCTGCTGTGCATCAGCACTCAGGAGTAAAGCATAAGTGATGCCATAGACGTTGCCACAGGTGGACAATCTCTCTCAGTTCCTTTGTGCATAGTTACTGTGATGGATGTACAAAGGCAGGTTCTTCATCTTAAACATTATGCAGCTGCTACAAGGTGATCGATTTATAGTTGAAAAGAGCATTTGTTTCCTCAGCAAGGTTCTGAGACAGATACAAGGTGATTAGTCCCCCTTCAAACCAGCAGCTTCAAAAAGTCATCGTGAAGGATCTGAACCCTCAGACTTCACAGCACACACACTTTTTGTAGTTATGGTGGTGGAATAATACTGGAGCTGTCAGAGCTGAAATATCACATCAACAATGTATATGTGTGTTATTGGCAGAAATTTAAAAGTGTTGGGTTAATAGATTTGGGGAAAGGAGGAGTATGTTTGCAATGTGGTTTAGCAGCAGTGGGTCAGAGTGACAGCACATCAATTCTAGCAGTCTCCAACCAAAACTTATGGTGGTTTTTTAATAGTTACATATATCAGTATTCTGTACTTTGTAACAAGCTACGGGCTCTTCCAGCTGTTTTTAAGTGCAGAACTCCATCATGTTCACTTTCTCTTTGACTGGAGAGAACTTTTTGTGCTGTGAGTTGAACCATTGGATACTGCTGGGTTTCAGGTACGTGCAGCAGTGCACACCTGGGTCATCTGCATGAATTTCCATGTGTGCCTCAGGTCTCATTACCAGGGAGCACAGGGTCAGCACCACCCCAGGCACCCAGAGGCTGTGAGTGTCTGACTTACAGGTTTTACTCCAGTGTGTATGTCTAAGTATGTACTTACAGCAGTATATAAACATATTAATTCCTGTAAGCTGCCATAATTCTGGCTTAAATTGGATTAAAGGACTGAACTTGTTTAATATTGTTTACTTTGACAGTAACTTACTCCAGAATAACTCACAGTGCACAGTCTTTCAAAATTGTTATTCTAAACTATGACATGGAGTTTTCTAAAGGCTGGGGATATGCTGAGGTCTTCACACTACCAAAAAAATAAACATTGAGACTCCTGTTAAGCTGTGCTGTATAAACAAGTAATAAAATAAATGAAGTGAGGCAGAATAGTAACATCCACATGAAATGTGGAACAGGATAATAGAGAAAATAATTCTCATATTTGAAGTACTGCTGTAACCGAAGTTTTTCAGTTAATAAATGTTTTGTCAGCTTGTCTTTAGAGTCATGTGCATGAGTGAATGTAAGTGAACCAAAGATAGAAAATACATCAGACTGCAGGGCTTTTGCAGGATGTGGATTTTTTTTTTTTCAAAGGCTATAGATTGAGCTTTGTGTGCGTTGTATCCTGTTTTTTAAAATATTGATCAAGCTAAAAACAGACTTAATAAATGTGAAAGTGGAGGATGGAGATATAAAGGTATCCTTGACTCAGTGGTTCAGTGTTTCTTCTCTATAAAAAGCAGGAAATCTTAACTATATATTCCAGACCTTGGTGGGTCAGTCTTTACTTCTGCCAGAGTTCCTAATTCATAATATACTTTTTTGCATCATGTAGGTGTGTGGAGAATTGGGTGATGTCTGTACACACTTGGGTTTTTTCTTTTCAATGTAGATAATTGGAAATATTTAACAGAGCCCAAATTGGCTTTAGGATTCTTTGCAAGAGCTGCTGGTGGAGCTCTGTCTCTAGGAATAGTCCAACTGCCTTTTGCTGGTGGTCTGGAAGTGAGGTAGGATTTTTTCCTTCTTTTCATGATTCAAAAAAGAATTATGAAACTTTGCAGGTATTAAGGGGGATAAAAGTGAAAGATACCTGTTCAGAAGCAGTACTTGGCAAAAACTCCTTTAGAATGTTCTTTTTGCTACCGGAACATCATAAAAATAAGGAAAAGCTTTCAGCAGTATATAAGTAGTAAACTAAATAATCTTGTAACATGGTACGTGTAATTAGCAAGATTCTTCCATTCAGTGTGCAGGAATTTCATTAAAAGCAAGTGCTTATTAAAATGTGATGAGAACACTGCCTGATGCACTGTCAGATGAGAGGAACACGGATTTCCATTCATTTGCAGGCCTCCTTTCCCAGCTGGGATGAGCTTGAGGTTATATATCTAGAATCTGTTTGTTCTGTATCACATCTTTACTTCCTTCCCACATGGACATAGAGCAGTTACCATCCTGCCTGTTCATTACAGCAGTGTGGATGGATCATTTGGCTTATATCACTTGAAGAGTGGGAAAAAATCAAGATTCCTTCTTTTTTTTTTTTTTTTTTTTTTTTAAATTTAAGTGGAAGCACATTTCAGTTCCTGAGCAATCACTTCTGTCCGTGGTTACGGTGGTACTGCCTTCCCCCTGCTCCTCTTGGACTGGGTTTGAGTGGAGCCATCCCGGGGAAGTACGCAAGAGTTCTGTTCCAAGGACTGTTTGCAGATTCCTGAAGATTGGGAATTTTTGGTCGTGGTGTTTTTTCCATACTGTTCAAAAGGCAGGCACAGCCCACATTAAGCTGGAGCTTAGTCAAATTCTGATGAAACGTGACCCCTTGCCCTTCCTGTCTTTGTTCCTTCCTAGTTCTAACTGCTAAAGCTGCTGTGAGTGTTCCTGAAAAGTGGTGCCTGTTTTTTAAAGTGTACGTGTTGAGAAAGCTTCAGAATGAATTTTCACAAGCAACTGCAGATACTTTAATATTGTCCTTTGGTGCTGTGCTTGGACCTCACACCGTGGGTTTAGGTATTTTTATTTAAACTCCAAAACCTTGAATATCTAGTGCAGATAAACCTCTGAATTGTTTTTTTTCCCCCCTTCCTTAACATGGTCCTGTGTTTACTAAAAAAAAAGAAATTCCAATCTTCCTTCTGCACTGCTCTGCCACTTATTCAGTTTTCATAATTTTAGGTCACTTGCTGCTAAAAAGCAGTGAAAATACTGAGTGTGCCCTCTTCCCACAGTAAGGAAGCTAATGAAATATGGTGCAAGATGTTTTGCTGTGTAGGAGGGTTTCTGAACCAGTGTAGAGAACTTCTCTTTTGTTCTGCTCTTAGTTCATCTCTCATCCTCTGTGACAGCTACAAACCATTGCCTTGCTTTCTGCAGGATGTTAATCCTTCAGTGTACAGCACAGACAAAATCATGGACAGCTAATCCTTTCATTTGCCCTTTAAAAATTGATTTCTGTCTCCAAGATAATTGATGTGGAGCAGCATCTCCTTCAGTGCCAGAAGAGAGGTTTACTTCTGAATCAGGAGTTCAGAGAATGCAGAATTTTCCATGGTCAGCAGGTATCTGTGAGGGCATTTCCAAACTTTTTCCCTCAAATTAACCTGATATGGCCATAAAATACCTGGGGTGATTTTCAAAGGTTTCTCAGACTTCCCTGTTCTCTGTAAATTATTTAATAAAAGATGTAGGAGCAGTCACCTAAAATGGCCTTGATTTGTATGTCTCAGGATCTGTACCTGGGAACTGTGACACCCTCTGTGAAAGGGTAGCAGCATTTTGTAGGAATTTGTTTCAGAACCAAAGAGAATGCTGACAAGTCTAGGCAAATGGGACACCTTTATAAACCAGCATCCCAGTACATACTTACCTGCTTTCCAAAGGCTTCAACATGGAAAACTGCTTTTCACTGGGTGGGATGATCAGGCTGCTGTAGTGTTGCAATGAGACTGTGCTTACAGTGAACACAGGGGACTTTTAAGATTACAGTAGGAGCTGGAAAGGGATTGAAAAGAGCCTGATATGTGATTAGGAATTCCAGATAATGGACATTTTTCTTTTCCAGATTCCCTTACCATTTTGATCTCCAATCTTCTGTCCCTTGTTTGAAGCTGAGCATTGCCAAGTGCTGCATTCTTCTTAGCAGGCCCTTATAAAGCACAATTAGAGAAGTTAAGGAGTTATATGGGAGAAGGCACTGCTTAATAACAAGGTTCTGCCATAGCAATTTGTTATTTCCCCTAGTGTGGGTCATTAAGGCTTATATGTGTTTATGATTTTACTGATTTTGAGAAAAAACAGCCTAAAATTTTCTCTGTAGGGAAAATTGACTGGCATAGCTGTTGGCTCTGACATGCCTGGTCGCTTCCAGAAGGTCACACTGGGTGGCTGCAAGAGGAATTTATTATAGGTAGATTACACAGATGAGTGGAGCAATTCTGAAATAAAGCAAATTCAGGATACAGCAGTACCAGTTGCTTTTCCTGACTAGGGGAAGCCAGGACTATTGCTTCCAGACAACATTCCCAATGCTTTTTACATAACCAGTTACCACGTGCTCTCCGCTTTCGAGTCGAAGATTACAGTTACAAAAAGAATCTGGATTATTTTTTTTTTTTAATAATCACATCCTGTTTTTTAATTATTGTTTTTACAGGTGGATTTATCTAAATGACCAGAACCTCTGTATCCCAACTAGTTCTTCTTTCGTGTACGGAGCTGTGCCCATCGGAGCCAGCATATACGTGATTGGAGATCTCGACACAGGTCAGAACTAGAACTAAAAACCTCTTGTTGCTTATTTTCTTCCAGTCTTTTAAATACTTGGCACTAATGAGACTGAACATTTTAAGGATAAGAAGCTGGGATTCTGTTCTAAGTTGCTGTGGTTCACAGGGATTATGCTGGACATACAGAAACATGCAGGTTGCTTTTGGAGCTCTTCAGAAACAAGTTCAGTGCAATGAGCATTGGGTGGTTTGGTTGATTAGTTTGAAGATCAGAAAAGAAGACTAAGAGTGTGTTACTGCTTTTATCTAAATGTAAGGAAGACTGTTACTGCCTGAGGTTGTGGCTTCTGTCTTTGTAGCAGTAAGCAGGCAGTTCTGCATTTTGGGGACATCATCCAGTGGCTCATATGGATGTGAGAGTGACTCTGGGCTCTAAATCCTGACTGAATAAATGTGTGCTAACAAACACAGTCAGTCCTCAGCTTTCAGCATTTGGCCACGTACTGTAAAAGAGGTTTGGAAGCCTACATGCTTTTGTGGCCGTGTGTACATGCGTAAGTTGTGTAACAGGGCTTTCTGCAAAACGTAAATGAGGAAAATTCCAAGTGTGGTGGGTTTAAGTGGATCAGAGACATCACAGTAGTTCCCTTTTGACAATAATTTCAACCACCCCTCCAGCAACCGATCTGTGTTCCTGTGCACTCTCTCCTTCACGTGTTTGCATGCTCTGCCAGGGGAAGTTTGGGTTGGATATTAGGAAGACATTTTTTACAGAGAGAGTAATCAGCCATTGGAACGGGCTGCTCAGGGAGGTGGTGGATTCTCTGTCTCTGGAGGTGTTTAAGATGAGGCTGGATGTGGCATCAGTGCCATGGTCTGGGAACCACGACAGTGTTGGCTCAAGGGTTGGACTCGATGATCTCGGAGGTCTTTTCCAACCAGGTCAATTCTGTGATTACCGGAGGTTCAACGCGGTGGTACCTACAGCACGTTTTAGGCGTTTCCTCTCTTTTTTTGTGAACTCAGGCACAAACTATGACTATGTCAGAGAGTTTAAGAGGAGCACGGGCACCTGGCAGCGCACGAAGCCCCTGTTCCCGTCGGACCTGCGGCGCACCGGCTGTGCCGCCCTGCGGATCGCCAACTGCAAACTCTTCCGGCTGCAGCTTCAGCAGGGCCTGTTCCGCATCCGCGTCCCTTCTCCGTGACCCGTGTGCTGGCAGGGGAGGAGACTGGAAGAATTCTGCGCAGCCCACCATAATCTAGCTCTATATAAAAGGAAAAAGCTGAGAAATTACAGCTGAAACTTAACACTGTATGCTGTGCTTTGGTATGGTAACTGTTTTTGTTTTAAATGCTTTAAAAAGCTTGAGTCTCAGTTCTTGTTTGGGAACAAATAACTTAAGTATACATTAAAAAAGAAGAGAGGGGGGAAATAAAAGGGGAGAGCAAGGAAACGCCTTCAGTCGTAACCATTTGGAGTTTAAACCATATTATTGAAGAAGGTTTTTTTTTGTGTCTGGAACTGTGGGAATTGGTTTCCTTTGGCGAAGCTTATTGGAAAGCGGAACAGATTTCAGGTGCATTTCCCCTGAGGGGAACTGGTCCGAATAAAAGTGCTATCTGGGACTGGATAGCTGTGATACACAGGAGCTGTACAATAACCAACCTCCCTGGTGTGCTGCCAAGACTGCTGCTGGAGCGTGATGCCATAGGAGACGTTGGTCGTTGCACCTTTTATTTCTAGTCCTTCCTCAAAAAGATTTAAGGTCTGTGCCTAAAAATGGTGGAGGTGTGTACATACGGTTTTTCATTCATTTGCAATGGTTTCATTCCTACAAATACTTTTAATATATTTAAAAATGGACTAATCTGAAATGGATACAGTACATTACAGAGAAGTAAACTGGTTTTTTTTCTACGCTGTCATTCGAGTAGCCTGACGAGCTGGTCTGCAGGTGGGTGGCATGTGCTTCTGGGTGGGCTTTGGTGGCTGTTTTCTTGAAGTGAAAAGGGGGAAGCGGTGTTTGGAACGGTTAGTGGTGATTGCTGCTTTTGGCAAAAGCAAAAAAAAAAAAAAACAAATAGGTTGTGTTCCTTTTTACTTCAGATCACTTGCAAACTCAGAATGGTTTTTAAGCCTGAGGATCGTAGAACGGTGTGTTTTGTCTCTCTCAGAACAAAGGTGAAGTATGACAAGGATATATTTCTTTTGCAGAAAACCTGATTTTTGGATTAAGAGTTCAGGAAAATTTGAACAGCGACTTTAAATTGGGATCAAAAGTTTGTTTCCTAATGATTTCCGTGCTAAGGTACAGTCTTGTTTATTGCTGTCTGACTTGGAAAGCTGGGTTTTATGGCATGGTTACAGTGAAGAACTTAGTATCTTGCATTTTTTTTCTTACTAAGCCTTGTTCACATCAGTAGCGATATTTAATTGCCTTTTTTTCGTAGTCAAGGTCAGCTGGTAGAACACTTTTACCTCAGTTTTTGATTTCGTTATTGTTGTGATGGGTGGGACGTGACCTCTATTTATTTAAAAGGAATAAAATGGGAGAGATGGGAAATAGAAATAAGACCTCCTGCCCTTCAGAAAAAGAGATTTTGTATAAACCAGTATTATAACTACACACAAGACTTTCCACTCTGCACCTTTGTGGACCTCAGACAAGCCAACCTCTGCCCTCAGTTGTGTTAGTGTAAACCTTTGTCATCTTCGCTGAATCATCTTAGACATGCTGAACTACAATCCCAAACTCCTACAGAGTAGTGATATTTCACTAAATAACCCTTGAAGAGACATTCTGAAACTTCTGCTCGGTCCTTCCATAGCACTGATGTGTGGTTGGAATTACTCTGATTTCTGAGCAAAGGGGTGGGGGGGGGAAAGAAAAGGGCAGCAGCCAATCCATTCACCATTATTTATTTTTTTATTATTTTTTACAATGCTGAAGTGCTGCAAAACTTGAACTATATACATCAATTTTCTGACCTATATTAGTTGACATATTAAAAAGTTTATATATTTATGCATTGCAGTAAACTTGGTGTGTGTATATATATGTCTTTAGATTTTAAATTTATATATAATGCTTTACTACAGAAATGTGAACCACTATTTCCATCCTTGGCTGTCTTGTGAAATAAATCAAGTGCTGTTAGTTTATCTATAAAACTTCCCTTTTTTGAAAAATCTTACATGGATCAATTTTTTTTTTTCTCAGACAAAGTGCCAAGATCCCATATTCAAAAGTGATGAATGTTCCTAAGTACCTATTTCACTTTTGAGCTCAGTTTTCTAAGTGGCTTGGAAAACTTTCGAAAATGTTATTCAGAATATTGCAGGCTGCTATCTCCCAAGTCCCTGTAGCTTCCCAGCACCCTTGAGGGCATTCAGCACCCAGAAAACATAAGGGATAAATGCACATATTAAATCCAAATCCTCTGTACTCAAGCAGTGTTTTGCAGTTAAAATTACTGAACAGAATGTTTACATTTAAAGTAGGATTAACAGTAGGTATTCTTACTTTTTTTTTTTTAACATAAATAAACAAATCTCTTGTGATTGGAGCGTGTTGCCAATACACTTGGTGAGATTTGACCAAGAAGTTTAAGCCTCTTCAGCTGAACCAGTTGCAAACTGAATTTCTTAGCACGCCTGTCCTCGTGTCACGTTCTGTGCAGCCCAGGGACCCTGGGATCAGACCCCAGTGTCTCCAGGGACACTGGCTCCTGGAGTTTGGGGTGCATGCTCAGGCTGAAGATTTGAGCATTCCTGAGCTCTCAAAACTGGCTTCCTTGGTGTTGCTTGAGTGAATGGGGATCATTCCCCATCTGTGTTGTGTGTGGCCGATCCAGGAGCTGTTCCAGGCCCTGTGTGTGTAGGAGGGAAGTGATGTGTCTTTTGGGGTCTGACTCCTGTCTGTCTGCCCTGGTCTGATCTGCAAGTGCATCTCTTGGGATGTGCAATAACCAGGTTTGATTTCTCTCTGAATTTAAGGCAAGGCTTTGATGCCAAGGCTCCCCTTTCTCCAGGGATTGTCCTGGGGATGGAGGAGACAAGAGGCAGAGCTGACCTCTGATTTTCCTTTTGCTTTTCGGAAGAGATGGTCGACTTCAGTAGGGGAGGGAGGCTGTGATTCCAGAGGTGCTGAGTGGAGGGAGGTCACCAGTCTCCTGAGGTGTTGAGCATGTGAACAGCCATAGATTGGACTGGGTTCACTGGTAAATGCCACCACCCCAGCTGTCCCTGCACCCCGGTGCTCTGTACCCCTGGTGCTGTGTACCCCTGCATACGATGGCTGAACCATGTGGCAAACAACTCAGGAACTTTCTGAGGTGCAGTCCAGGGGTCTTAGGTGGTTTGGCAGTTTAGAAACTTAGTTTAAGTTGTCCTTGCTTGGCACAGTGGGCTTAATTCCTTCCAGCTCCTGAATCAGCTCTCTCGTTCAGCCAGGTCCTCCACAGGTGACTTTGTGAATGTTTCTCCTGGCCCTCTGTCCCTACCATCTGAGGCTTCACCACCAGGCTTTAGGCACCTTCCCTGGGGCTGAGAGTTCATCTCAGCATTGAAATGCTGATGTTTTTAGACCAACCTTTGTATTTCTGCAAAGTGCCACTGACTCGGTGCCCGGCACACCTTGGACCGGGGCTGGGTCCTTGGGTGCACCTTGATTCGAGCTCAGCACAATCCCAAACCAGGACTGGCTGGGCCACCTTGAACTTGAGGAACTTGGACTGGGCCTCTGTGTCCTTTTTCCTTCCCCTGCTGAGGAACTGGACAAACCCCAGCCACTGTCATCAGAAAATCACCAAAATACGGGGTAGGAGTTGTGGAAGATGGGAAGAGAGGTGGCTTTTTCTTCTCCTCTCACTCCATCTCTTACCACAGTTCCCCCCCCCAAAAAAAATTCCCTCTTCCTTTTTTTTTTCTTCATGTGCCACAGGTAATTTTTGGAAGAACTTTGGAATTGCTAATTTTAGGTTAAATCAAAAGTTTTGAGTGTACAAGTGGGGGGAAAAAAAGAGATACTATTGTAAGCAGACGGCAGCGTCCTCTGTGCTTGTTTTACACGTGTAGTCTTGTGGCTGCTCTGTACAGCAGAGAGAAGGATTTACAGAAGCAAAGGTGTAAAGTGCTGTTGCTCTCAAAAATAAATCCCTCAGGTTCCTGAGGGAGGCACACACCTGGCCTTGTGAGATGGTCCTAAAGAGTCAGGGTTGGATTTCAAATTCTTTCTGTGTTTATAACCTGAAGAAGAGGCATCCTGAAGAGTCTTCTGTTTTGCTGTACCACAGCGAGGTCTGCCTGTCCTCAAATGTTTGATCAGCTAGTCCTTAAGTGTTAGTTGATGTGAAAATGCTGTATCAACCCAGCTGCTCCTGGTCGAGGGGCTCTCCACAGCTTTGGGGGCACCTCGTCTGTGAATTGAAGGCAAATGGATACGAGGTCACGCAGCAGGATAGTGGTTGAGTCTGAAAACAAAGCGAATTCACAACCTCAGCTCACTGATAGCTGTGGGCAGGCTGTGCTTGGGCTGCACAGCACGTGCCTGGCACACAGCCTGCCTTCTGGGGCAGAGAGCTGGGTGAAAATAAGAGGTTTTTATCAGAGCTGCCGAGGCGCCTGGTTTACGAACTCCCCTCGCAGAACACACCAGGCAGCTTGGTTTCTTTGCAATATTTCTTGTGCCTGCACGACTCAGGAAATGCACAAGTACAGGAGTGAGGGGTGTAGGGATGTCTTTCCCTGTTTTAACTGCAGTTCCTCTGGTTGTTCCATAAATACTGTGGCCATCCAGCCTGCATAGGCTCTGCTAACATGCGTGTGCTGTGCGAAGTGGAAGATGCAATAACAAATGCAAGTTGATACAAGTGCCAAAATTTTGGTTTACTCTGTGTGTAACAATAATTCAGCTGATCTACTAAAATATAGAGATGCTTACAATTCACTGTGTTCCAAAAAAGAGCAGTGGTTTGGGTTTTTTTGGTTTTTTATTTTTTTTTAAATGTATGCTATTGAAAACACTGTAAATTTTTACTTTTTCTTTTTTTTAAATACTGTTCTGCAGGTTTGTGTTACTCTTCACAGCTGCCTTGAATATCACTCCATGTGATGGATATGGACACTTTGCTCTTTATTAGAGCACTGGTGCCATGCAAGTATATAATAAGTGGCAGCTGACAACAGGTTTTAGTATTTAAAATTCTAAGCAGTTAGATGAAGTGCAGTTCGTTTGCATTACTTGGCCTGCAGTGTCTCGGGAAGTGTGGCTGTGCCCAGGGACACAGACAGACCAAGGCCTGGTTTGGTGCCACTCACAGCCATGCTGTCAAAGGAGTTACATTTAATTTAGGGTATGGATCCTTCCTGCCTCTAATTTAGCATTGAGGACGGTGGGGGTTGTGTTCTCTGAGCTCTTTGGAGTACTTAAACAGCACCTCCAGGTGGGTGGGAGGGGTGTTAATGACATCCCTGTGTGCAGGAGCTGCTATTTCCATCTTCTCTTGGAGTGTTTCCTTTTCCTGTCCAGGAACAAGTGCCGGGCTGCGTTTCGCTCGGCGCTGCTGCAGCAGCCTTTTGACGTTTGCCATTTTCTGCTGCTCTTCCTTGTCTTTTCTTGGAGCTGGGAGCTGCACCTGTAGGTTCTGTGTTTCTGTGGCACACCACTTGTGAAGGGAAAGTACAGAGATCACTCTGATCCCTTGGGATTGGGAAGGTGACCCAGGGAAAGCTGAAGGCAGTGAGATTTGGGGGCAGCTCCACTCATTTTCTGTGGGGGTCACATCCACGGGCTCTGAAGTTTCTTGATAGGTTGGGCACCTGCTCTCCATTATCCCTGTGGTTTCTGGTGTGGTTTTTATTTTCCTGTGAAATTCCTTGCTGTAGGAAGGATGGCAGCCAGGGTTTAAGGTGACACCTCTGTTCAGCCATGCCCAGCATGACTCTGCAGCCTGACTGCTGTTGTCCTCCAGTAATCAATTGTCTCAAAATTCTGATTAACAGGTAATCTAAAAACATGGACTAAAGCCATGTGAAGTGCCCAACTTGATAAACACCTGCTCAAAAGGATTAAAGGTAACAGGAGAATTAAACTATGAACTGCTACCAACGGGTGATTATGTTGTAAATTTGTTGGCAGTACAAAATCTTAGATATTTTTCTAAATAGCTTATTCTAGGTAGCTGCTTCTTAGTTGTAAAAATATTTGAAATACATAAAGATGTTGTTTAGAATAATATTTGAAGGTTATTGTCTTGAAAAGTGAGCTGGAAGATTGGAGCTTTTCAATGGCAAAGGCTAAATCTTGTTTGCCCAGTGCTTTTGCAGGGTTTCTGGTGAACAGAGAACACCTGCCAGGGCACATCAGTGCATGAGGGTGCTCAATGCCACTGCCTACCTGTGCCCTTGAATTTGCATAATGAAATGAGGCTGTTCTGAGCCCTGGTAAAAGCTGAGGGATCTGATTACAATAATAAGATAGAAAGAAGTGTCCCCAATGTCAATAATATTATTGATAAAACATGAAAATACAATTTATTTTTTTTCAAATACTGGGTACTTTTGAATCACCACTTAATGCCCTTGATTTTTTTTTCTTCTTTACCTTTCATCCTTTTCACTTAATGCTAAAATATCCTCAGTTCTTGTCAAGGGCAAGTTTCTCTCCTCTGTATTTCCAGCCCCAGGAGCCCGACAGACCCCCTGTCACAGGCTGTGCAATGGGCTGTCTCTCCACTGCAATTTCTGTGCATTCTCTGTGCTGCCACCTCTGCCAACTTCAGAACATTAAAAAAAAAAACCAACCCTGTAGAACAATTTTGCACCAGATGAAAGCAGGAGCCATTTTGGAAAGTGTGAATGTCAGTCTGCAATAATTAGTGTGCTTTGAAAACCTGATCCCTGGCTGGGCTTGAGGTTCTCTCCTGAATGATCTGACACTGATTAATCTGCCTTATCAATTTTATTAACCTGCTTTATCAATTCACACGTGACAGCAGGAAAGCATTATCATCCTTGTCACTTGTTTCACTTGTCCTTGTCACTTGTTTTTAACTCTTAAAAAGCAAAGTCTGCTTATTTATGAGAGTGTATAAAGCAGTACACCGGGGTATCTGCCAAGGTGGTGGGGTTGAACAGAGCTGACATTCTGCAAAGCTCTTGTTAAAGTTTCTTTCTGAAGGGAAGCCAGGGAGTGCCCTCTTAAGAAATACTTTCAAACTCTTTCAGAACTGGTCTGAAATGAGTCCAAAGGACTCCTCTGGGTTGCTCAGAGTGCACGGGGTCTGTTCGAGCTTTTGTTTGCTTCGGGAAACAGCTGCCAAGTCAATTTGAAGCATTATTTTCTCATCCCTGACTTCCCAAACCGAAATAGGTAAATTAAAAATCGCTTCTTTTAATAGAAACATTTTTGTATTTAAGGGTTGGAGGCTGCATTTTTGCAATATGTGGTGAGTTTGTATTGCACCTTAGTTCAGTGGCTGTAAACAGCGATCTGTGTCCTGGTGGACTCCTGACAGGTACTTTTCAATGCTTGGAGCAGAGGAGAAATATCAGTAAAACAAGATTTTCTGGGGGGGAAAGCCCCTATTCCCAGCTACCTCATTTTTTTTCCCTTGCACTTTGTCAAATCTTTTTGTTTTGTTTTAAATTGCATTTTGCCCTTCAATTAAAAAAAAAAAACTAAAAGCAGACAAGAAGCAGGACAGAATGGTGCCATTGCCCAAGGACAGTTTACTTTAATTTCATTTTAAATTAATGTTTCTGTACAAAAAGACCAAGGTTGACCTGCAGCTGCTGTAAAAAGTAAATAAAAATGTGTATTCCTTGAAAGTAACTATTATACTTGGAAATGAGAGTAGCAATTGAAAGACTGTCCTGATGATTTTTAAATAGGAATAGATCTGTTTAAAAAAATGGAAGTCTCTGCTCTTTTAAGGACAGATCAGATAGTTTTCTCTCTGCCTCTGCTCTGCACTGTTTTGCCTGTGATCCATTATCTCAGTGGAGAGGTTCACTGATTTTTTTTCTGTAAAGTCTAATTGGCTGTTTTTCTGTGCAGTTCCCCATTTACTCACCTACAGAGGAAAAACTGTCAAAAATCAATACCCACCTTCTGCACCGGAACTCATCTAATTGCCCGTTTCTGTGGGATCTTCAAGCATGTGGGGTTTTGCTTAGCTTGAAGAAGTGTGCTTTCTTCTGCTTCTAAAGGTGCTATTTTGACATAGTTTTGAACTCCTTACACTGTGCTTGACTTCTCAAAGGACCGATATAAGCTGATAATCAGCTCGTGTTTATTCTCTGGGGTTTTTCTTTGACTATTCAGTCTGTTTTCTAAAATACATCCCTTTTCATAAAGATGGCTCCCGAACTGTCAGAGGCCTTAATAATACAAAATGTAACGGGGGAGTGCTGCCTTTTTCCTTTCTCTGTAAAGGCAAAGCCAAGAAATGCTTCACGGGGAACGTTTTCCTCTAAAATTTTAAGGAGCAGCTCATACTTTGAGTTCAATGTAGCAATTTTACTGGCCACGCACGAATAGTAGGGACAAAACAAGGAGCTATTCATGCCCCTGCAGACTGAACCAATTAGCTGCTAATTCCAGAGCCTTCCATTGGCATCATGGTGGCTATTCTGTAAATATTAACGTTCCTGGGCTCGGTCCCAGGACCTGGCTGTGTGTCTGGGACACGCTGACCAGCGTGGCTGTCAGAGCACTGGGGTGTTGGGCCAGGTGTGGGGTTTGACTCAGACCTCACCTGCTCAGCCCCCTGAGGGTGTGGGTGCCACAGAGGGTCAGGAGGTAGAAGGAGAGAAGCTCCCAAGAGCACAGACATCAGCTTAGCAGGCCTGAGGAGAGGCTCTTGTAGACACAAGCCATGGAGTAGAGAGATGAATTTTAGTCCTGTATAGGAACTCTTTTGTTGTCCTTATTGTGCTGTTTTTTATTTGTATTTAGTCTCTATCATCAGTTTGGTGTAGGGGTTTGGTAACTGCTACAAGTTTTTCATTCTGTGGGGAATATGAGTCCTACTCCTGTCCTGTGTGAAGCAGCAGAGAGGATCAAGGGTTGGTGTTTGAACCTGTCCCCTCTCCAGACAGCAGGTTATTGTCTTCCCGTAGGCTTCACAGTCTCAATGCTGTAGCATTTCTCAGTTAATGTAAGAGCCCTTCAGCCTTTTCAGAAGAGTCCAGAGACTGCCTTGTCCTTCTCCTCCTTCCCATCTTGGGTGCTGCCCTCTGGACCGTCTGAACTCATCCAGGCTGTCCAGGAGCCACGGGCTGTGGCCTCATGAGGAGTACCTGTGTTACCTGCAGTGCTGTCTGAAAAACAGCTGATAAATGAGGGACCCAGGAGAACCCCACTGCACTTGCAAGTCCCTGATCCTCTCACTTTAGGGAAGGCTGAAGAGCAGCATCATCCATTGCCTGTGCAGAGTCTGAGCTTTGCAGCTGTGCTCTGGCTACACAGGTAAGGATGAGTCCACCCTGCCCCTTCCAGGGTAAGATATAAAGGATTATGGGCTGGGTGTTATAGGAGAACCAATATTTTGCGTTGCTTCTATTTAAATCTGAAAATACTGGGGTCTCTGGAACTGTGTCTGCAGGCTGGAACCACATCTATTGGCCTAAATAACCGGGGAGCTCCCACCTGCCTGGTTTTCCCCTCCACTTGTTTTTTTTCTGAGAAACCAGAGATGTGGAACTGCATCCCAGTTTGTCTGGTCACTGCTTTGTAATCTGAAGTGGAGCCTGACAAGCTGAGACTGTTCTGATTCTGCCTTCAAAGGGAAAAAGCAAAATTTCTTCACGTTAGGTGCTCTACCTTCAGAGTTTTCCCTCTGTAAACCATGTTTATTGAGTTGCATGAATCTTGTAGGACTGGGCTAAAGAATATAAATACATATTATATGAATGATGACTAATGTATTTAGTCTGACTTTGTACGGTACAAATACTTTATTTTAGCGTAAGAGAATGAAATAACTACATTGAATAATCCAATTATGATACTCCATGAACCAAGAAATAGGAGGGTGTTGCAATGTGATGCCACATTGCTGCTGCTCTCACAAAGGTTCGGTGTTCTGTAAAATCTAAGATCTTGATAATGACCAGGAGATTGTCAGAATATATTGACACTTTTCCTACAAAAAATACGCTGGTGTGGTGTGGTAGAAACACTCACCTGGTCTTGTTTACTGTTGCTGGCATGCAGCTTGACAGCAAGGTTTGTTCCCATCATCCAGCTGTCATGCTTTGACTTCTGTGTTACAGATGTGTTTACTGCTACAGGCTCTTTGTGTGTGTACGTGTTCTGTGGCTCTGTCTGTGCTTTGTGTGGGAATGAAGTTTTTGCTTTTATTTATGTGTCCACCCCAAAAGTCTTCACGTGCTGCTTTAGAAATGAGTTGGTGAATCACTTGGGGCCAGGCTTTGGAATGCTCTGATCTGAGTATGTTGAGTTACTTCTGTTAAAAACAGGGAAAAATAAGACGTAAATGCTCTTTGGCCTCAATCAAACTATGCAATACAGCACACCAGAGAGCAGAATTCCTTGTGATACAGAAGATGTGCGGCTCCTGTGTCCTTCCAAGTCCAGTCCTTGGTCCAAGGTTAGGAGAACTTGTACTCAGTGGCTGCCCAAGAATCTTGTATCCAAACCCACTCCAGTTCACTGGTTTCCCTCCTGCCCCCTTGCCTGGCCCAGCAGTTTATCTGGGTCAGTGTATGGGTGTTTGAGCTGGAATGATGTCCTGTCCGAGTGTGTCCCTCCTGTCCTCTCGTGGTGTTGTCGATTGGAGCTCGTCCCCTGATCCCACCAGCGCGGCTTTTCCCGCTGGAGCGAGTTGGTGCCACTTCACAACATTTGCCTGTCTCAGCTCTAGAGCAGGTCGGGTGTTTGGGGTTTGCTGTGCCCCTCTGGGCTGATGTTGTCTTGCTTTTATGTTCCTGTGTCATTCAGTTGTGAGTCTGGTCCTGACAGCAAAGAATCCCCGTGACATCCCAAACTCAGTCCGAGTACGTTTTCATTTCCAACGCTTCTCTGTGTCTGAGTTTGATTTTGCTGCTTCCGTGGCAATTCAGGGATAAATGCCCACGTGGTCAGGACTGCTGGTAAAGGTTCTTTGTTCTCCCATTGATTCGTTTTTTCCAGTGAAATTTGTTCCTTGTGTTCCTCTCCCTCCCCCTGTTCCTGTCAGTAAAACGGGTACGCTGTTCTCCCTGCTCCTGCATCCCGTGAGGAGCTTTCATCTCCCAGGTGCTCTTGTCGTCTCACCTTCACATCATTCTCCATTTACTTAACCCACCCTGCACCTCACACTGCTCCTCCCTCCTAACTCCCTTTCCTATTTCACCTTTCTCTAATTCAGATGAACCTTGATTTCTTTTTCTGATTCCAAAAAAGGGATTTCGGTGCATAACCTGGGAGACAGAAAAGCTCTCTCTGCAGGTGTCTGTGTGTATCCATTCCCTCCCCAGCACACACAGTGTGAAGGGTTCAGCCTGTTCCATTCCTATCCCCAGGTTTTCCCTAGTGTGAAGCAGAACACAGGCTGAAGCCATTTCTTATTTCTTTTGGTAGTTGAAAATATTTGGAGATTTTCTTCTTTTGAAATAGCTGCTGCAGATGAGCAGCTGGCAGAAGAGAGGGTTGTTATGCTTCCATATTCAGTATTTTTAATTGAGGAACAAATAATTTATTTTGGGAAAAAAATGTAAATTTTTTTGTATTTGTATGTCAAAGTGGCCTTTATAGGAAAAGCACATAAAATATTTAGATTAAAATTGCTTAGTTATGTAATTTTAGTGGGGACTTTTGTATTGACAGGGTTTCTATGCATTTTTCAAAATATACTTGCTGTTTTGTGTTAGAATTATTGGAAATCTTTTTAAAAACATGTATTAACACATTTTCCATGGTTGATCCCTTTACTATCATTCCTTTTGAATACTACAAAGGTTTTAATTAACCCTGTAAATTAATTTTCCCCCACAAGTGTTTGCATTAAGTCAATACAATGAGTTATAGCATGGGTATGTAGCTTTAAGGGAATAAGCCTAATTAGTGCAGCTTAATTATGGGGAGATCTGTTCGGAGAAGGGCGGAACGCGGGGTTTCAATTGCACTTAAACCACTGAATTAGGAAATTTAGGTTTTTGCTGTACCTCAGTTGGATTTTATTAAACTGTTTCCATCCTGTATTGTTTACACTTGAGCATTGTTTAACTATGCACTGTTTGTGCAGTTTGCAGTTCTCCTTCATTCTGTTGGGATTATCTGAACGTTATCAGGTATGAAAAGTTTTGGAGTGTGTGGTATCCTCGTGGGTTTGACACGAGGTTGGGGAGGGAGGAAAGTTAGATCCATTAGTGTATTTTTCCATTTAATTATGGACAAGACTTCACATTGGCTTAGACTAAATAACCAAACTTACAGTTGAACTGTAAGTGCAGTCAATGGTTTGGGGATGGGGGAAGTGAAGGGGTTGCAGAACTCCAGGCAAAAAATACCCTTTAACTGCACTGGGGTGCAACTGCCCTGACTGCCTGTGCAAAGCAGAACCCGAGGGGACACATCAGCCCCTGCTGTCACTGCTTGGATTTCCCTTTCTCTTCTCGAGGTGTTCCTGCAAGGTTTGCTGAGCTGACCCTTCCCAGGAACGTCTCTCAACTGACACTTCAGTTTTACTGTTTTATGTTTGTCCTTTTAGTTGTTCCTCTTTCCCGAGCGATCCCCCATTGTCCATAGGTTAGTGTAAGTGCAAGCTTTCAGGTGTAGCACCAAACAAACATTGCATGGTACGATGTAGAAAAATGTGCAATTCTAATGGCACTTTGACCCATTGCTGAAACACTGGGTTTTGCCACTGAACAAATTCTCAACAATTGAAAACACTCTGTGTCTACATTAGATGTCTTGAAGGTGAAGCAAAGGGCAGTTACTCCAGTTGTACCCACGGATAATTTGGTATTGATTCTTTTTTTAATAGTTTTGTGATCTGTTTTTAGAAGAACACACACATTTCTTGGTTTACTTTAGTTGCCATAAATTGCCCAGGGCAGAGCCTGGTCCACCTCCATCCATTTATTTTCATGGAGTAGTTGCACAAAAAAACAGGAACAGCAAAGCAGGAAAGCTGTTTGGTTACTCAGCAGTAACCTCCCTTGCAGATTTTGTGGCTCACACACGGTACAAAAAGGGACACAGGAATTTTCCTGGATTCAGTAGCACTCGCTTTGTTTACGTGTTCTGTAGAACGTTGGGTGACTAAAGGGAGGTTCCCTTTTTAAAGTATTTGACTTGTGCTTTGAGGACTTAGTTGCCACTGTGCAAATTGTGCTGTAATATTGTACCAAGGATCAGTGAAAGTGTTTTATCTTTTTTAATGTCGTTTGTATTTGATCGGGTTTTATAAATGTAAGAAAACAGAGTGTTGTATTTTGATCTGAAATTTGCGTATGGTAAAAGTAACTTTGCTTTATGTATTGGAGGTTTGCTCAGAACTTGAATAATTTTATAGAAGGGTACAGACCAAAATTAATTGTCTTAAAGGTGTTTAATAAATTAACCAAATAAAACATTGATTGTTTGAAAACTTGTTAACTGCTCCTTCTGCTTTTTCTTTTAAAAGGAAGAACATAGTTCAAGATTTTCTCTCAAGGTCTTATGAGAAGTGAAGAAAAAAAAAAGGAGCAGTGGATTTTATAAATATCATTTCCCATGAGTTATCTGTTTTATTATTAAACATTCCTACATGCCAGAAGTTTAATCAAAGGGGAAAGCCCAAAGGAAATAAATGAGGAGGAAGGGCTAAGGAAACGAGGGGAGGCGGGAGCAGTCCCTCTCCAGCTCTGTCCAGGCAGTGAGTGCTGGTGATGGTCACTCTGGGAGAGATGGGAGTGGGAAGGAGCCTCTGCTCACCTGGAAAAGCTCTCGTGGTTGTTTCGAGGTCTCCAGTCTCCCCAGCAGTCACCCTCACTCGTCCCCTTCACAACTGCTGCTGCTTCCATGTGACCTTTCTGAGCAGAGGAGAAAAATCTGTGGAGTGTAACTGCTCCCAAGGGCAGGTACAAACTGCTCCTTCCAGGGCTGCCTGATATCCCAGCCCTCGGTTGCTCCGTGGTGTGCAGATGTGACCTCTGCAAGTTCAGAGACCTGCATGGTTTTAAGTTGCCAAGCAGCTGCAACTGCAGTTGAGCAATATTCTTGCTTCGTGGCTGCTCCCTTCTCTGATGTCCCAGCCTTGCCTCTGCTGGGGCTGCCTCCACTGGGACCAAGGAGCTGGAGCAAAGGTTTGACCTCCAGGAAAGTACCCTGAGCTCTGCCTACCTGTTCTTAAGCAAAAGGACACTGAGGCAAGGCCAAATGCAAGGTAGGAGAAAAGGAAAAGCTGAGGTTTGGGGTAGCTTGGGCAAGGGGAGTGAAGGGGGAAGGCAGCAGCACAGCTTCAAAGCAGAACCAGGTGCTGTAAACACGTGTTCTAAAAGAGATGGTGGGTACTAGGACAGAAAAAATGGATACTTGCTGCATAAACCCCTTTCCTTGCTTAGTTTCACAGCCATACCAAGGTTCTGAACTGCCAGCCAGGTTGGTGCCTCCAGTGTAAACAGGGACTGATGATAGGGAATCTCGTGTTGATTTACCCTTGTTGCTGGGGTTCCCATGGTTATGGGCTCTGCCGTATCTCCCCTGTCTTACTGAGTCTTGGAAACAAAGACGGGAGAGTGAACTTGGATTTATCTTTATTCCACAGCCTGGAATCCTAACAGAAAGGGAAGAGGGCTGCTGCCTGGTTTCCTTTACCTTTTATGCACAGAGGAGATATAACTTCTAAAGTTTCCATTTCTGCCTCTTTTTGCCCCCTCGATTTGTTTTCTAAAGCATCGCAGGAGAAATCCAGAAATGGTTCCTTAAACAGGATTTCCAGTTGAGGCTCTCGATGCCTGGGAGCAAGGCCTCCCTGTGCCTCCTTAGCTGCAAGGGACTTGCCAAGAAGGCAAGTTTTGGGGTTGTGCAGCCACACTTGTGACTCTGGTGCTGTCAGGGAGTCACAGCTGTTCACTGGCTTCCACCAGCTTTCTCCTGGCAGGAATGTGCCAGGAGAGGCGTGGAGCTGGCAAACCTCCCTGCAGGTTGGAGCTGCTCTGGAGGCATCTGGGTGTGTGAGCAGCCCCAGCTTTGCTGAGCCAGGCTCTTCCCAGGGCTGGTGCCTCCTAGGTAAGAGGTGGCATCTGTGTCCTTTGCACAGCCCAAGTCTTGGAGCCAGCTTTCAACAGGCTGAGTTTTCCAGGGAAGGATCAGAAGCTTTGCAGAGCAGGTACCTGGCTCCTGGCCTCCAGAGTCTCAGACCAAGCAGCGAGCCTTGCTGTTCCATTTTACTAAATCAGCCCTTTGCACAGTAATCACTGGAAAGAGTAAAATTAACTGAGGAATAAATTGCTGTTCAGAATTTAATACAACCCATTGCTTTTTGCCTGGGAGCAGCTGTAAAGTCAGAGACAAAAATTAATGTGGAGTCTGTGGGGGCTTGGGAAAGGTGCAAGTCATTTGACCTGAATGCTGTTGCCACTGCCCAGGTTTTGCTGCTCCAGGTGAAGCAGCAGGATCAGAGCTGTTACTTTTGCTTTTTCCCCAGTGCATTTGGACACGCACAGGCCAAGCTCTGTCACGTGTGGCCTCTGAGGAATTGTGAACCCCAACACCGTGGGCTGGGCTGAAGGAGTTGGCTAATGGAGAATTTACGGTAAGAGCAAAACGTATTTTTAACCACCAGGATATGCTTATCGTCAGGAAAGGGCAAGCAGCACTCCTATCTCTCCAGGGAAGGGGAAGTGTTGAGCGTGACTTTATTTTTTTCCAACTCCTTTTCAAACTCTGAAAGGGTTTTTTTTTCTTGCTGAGACATGTCGTTGGATTAAATCAGGGAGTTACACAGACATCAATCCTGGGTCACAGGTGAAAAATATTAAATGCCAGGCATGCAGTGTTTTTCCATTGCATGTGATGTACGTTCAGGAAAGACCTTTGGAAAGAGTGCTTTGAAACGGGTCTGTTTTGCTTTTTAAAATGCACCAAGAGCCTGTCCAGAAGCTTTTAATTTTTCAGGAGAACTTTGATGTTTTCTGTGTTGAAGAGGAAAGCAGATTCTCCTCGTGGTACCCCGCCCTGCTGCCTCTGGAACAAGCAGCACGTCAGGTGCCTGTGATCCTGGGCTGCTTTTTGGCTTGGGTGCTTTTCTCAGAAGGGGCCTGGATACGACCCCTTGGTTGTCACCGAGCCTGTTTGAACTCTGCCACCCTGAGAGGGCACCCAGGGACACCTGCCCTGGGCTCCTGAAGCGAGTCCAGGGTTCACATTACTGGGCCCTGACATTTTCCACAGCCTGTGCTGTTCTCCCATTCCTTAATCCTGCCCCTGGACTAGAAAAGCTTTTAAATGAGACACTGTGATTTGCTTGCAGGACACAGTAACGATGCCTTTCAGGCCACCGAGGCAGGAGGAGTTTGGCTGATCCAGTAAATACCTGCTTGCCTGTTTTAGTCAGTGGTTGGAGTCACAAAGAAAAGAAACGCTTTGAAATGCTAAAAGCTGCCTGACCAAAGAGCCGGGCTGAGGGTGGTGCCGCCCTGCCTCCTTCCATTCCCACGTGCACTGCCCACCTCCCCAGAACCAGTCCCGCCTGTCCTCCCGCTGTTCCTCATCAGCTGCAAGGCCTCCCTCTCCCCCCTTCTCCAGGCTCGCTCCTGCCCTTCCTCAGTGCCCCCTTCTCTGAGGTGACTGAGCCCTCAGTGCTCCTGCTCACGCTCTTTTCTGCAGTCTCAGGTTTAAAAGCTGTAGCCCCCACACTCAAACGATCCCCCAGTGCTGGAGTCTCCCGGGCTGTGGGTGCCATCAGTGCCCGATTCCAGTTCTCCTCAGGTTTTCCTTCAGCGCTGGATGCAGAGATGGGGAGGGCAGTGCTGTGCTGCTCCTCCCCACGGAGTGGCTGGGTGGGTTTGTCCTAGATTTCTTCCCCCTGATATGCCCGTGTCTAAGGGTGAGTCATGCCAAGCCTGGGCAGAGGGTGATGCTCCCCCAGGAACTGCTCCCTCTGAGATATGAATGTCTCCTTGGGAAGGGCCTATCTCTTCCCATCAGCTGCCTGTGGAGCTGAGGGCAATGCTCTCCTCTGTGAAGGGCTTGGACATCAGGTGGGGTGATTCTTTGCTTCTTGCTATCTGTGCTTCAGCAGGTTTCGCTGATTTGCAATTAAATCTTCTTTCATGTTGGTTTTAATTGCCTCCTCAGTTCCCCATGCTACAGAGTAATGCTGAAGAATCCATTTTCAGCCCTTTCAGTTCATCTCCTCCTCATTTCAGCTGCGTCTGTGCTTTTCTCCTTGCTGTTGTAGTGTGAAATATTCAGGGAGAAATGTGAAATTCCCTCATCTGAAAGTCATGTACCACATCTTACAGCTTGCCATGAGGCACAGCAATGTTCCTGGCTCTACCTGCTTTGAAGAGCAAACAAAGGAAAGCTGCAAGCACCACAGTGTCTGGTCTTGGCAGATGCTTTGGAGACCAGCCCATTTTCATGGAAATTAGGCTGTTGCTATTAGTTTATTTTTTTGTCAGGACCTGAGTGATTCCTCAATCACTTTTCCATTTTCATAAAGCAGTTTATGAATCACATACACGTAAAATGAAGGAGTTAGCAAATGCTGCTTCCCTTTGATGTACAGTAATCTGGCCTTCTCGTTTTCAACTGCTCCCTGGAATTTTCCATCTTACTGTGCAGATTTCAATGAAAGGTAGCAAAGAAACCCCCCACTACCTTCTACTTGTTTAAAGAGAACAGGAAGGTCGTGCAAGCTAAAATGAAAACAAATCTGGTTTGCAGCTGAATGACACGTTAAGAAAGGAGGAAAGGGCTGAGAAAGAACATTCAGAGACAAACCCTTCAGGTGTGGGGAGTGGGGGAGGTTAAACAGTCCCTGTTCAGAGAGATGTGCTGGACTCACTTCTTGGTACAGGAGTAACATTATGCCATTGTAGTATTTTCCTGTGTTGACTGTGTTCACTTTTGTGTCTTTAAACACAGGGATGTTCTGTTTGTCTCCAGTTGGAGACATAGCATCAGCTATGTCTCAGTATCAGTGCACCACCACTCTGTTCAATGTTTACAGCTTTTCCCAACTTTTTTCCTCATGCTGAATGGCATTTTATATCCTTGAGATATTAGTCTGGTGGTTGGCATAACCTAATATCTAACAATTTCCTGCTACCTGCTGTTAACTGCTCCAGCTTTCTGGGCTCCTTTCCCCCCATAACCTAACCTGTTCCTTGGAGTTGGTGTAGTTCAAATGGCACCACCCTCTCAGACGCTGTTCTGAGATGACAGATGCTTCTTGGAATTACTTTTCATTGTACAAACATGTTGTTATAAAAGTTCTAAAGATTAACTTTTTCTTGCCTAAATAGAAGCTGGGAATAATTTAGGGGTAGCATAGGTCTTGCCTACTTTATCCTTGAGTTTGAAAAAGAACTTTTCATATCTCTAGAAGTGAATTTGAACTGGAGGTCTTTTCTGTTTCCACTCTTTCACTGCCATTGATGGTGTGGTCAGAGAACATCTTCCTACAGGGTTTCCCTGCCACGTTCATTTCTGTGGATGTACTTTGGATTTGTGGTTAAATGGAGAGGTGTCCTCTCTTTCTTTATGGTTGCATTTACCTATTGGGAAAAGACATCTCTACCCCTGTGCTGTTTCTGGAGTAGTCTGGAAGGAAGGAATGTTCCCCAATATTTCTTGGGCTGAATCAACACCCTGTTTCCAACAAGCGATGTCAGCGTTGCTCTTGGGGTTGACCCTGGGTTATGAGCAGCGTCAAGATTGCAAAGTAAGGCCCCAATCCAACAAATACTTAAAGCTCTGCCGAGGCTTTTATTTGCAAAATCTTTGCTCTGACATTGCAAGGCACCTGTGAACGTAGCAGACTGCCAGACAGGGAAGTGTTGCTTGGACCTAGAATGGCGCGTGGTTGAGAGCAGAACAGATTGGGAAATCTGAAAATCCGGGGGACCAAGGGAGCGTGTTCTCGGCAGAGCTTCTCACAGGATCTTCCACCACTCCCCCACGGTACCAGTTTATTAAAGAGACCTGAAAAAAACCCTAGTTCTTGCCAGCCTGGGTGACTCCTATCACAGCTATGACAGGTTTATTCCAGTTGCAAGTCTAAACAAGTTTCTCCCTCTCTCTTGAAGGTACATAATTATCAAGATCATCCTTATTGCTACACCCGTTACCATCGCCTATAATCTTTGGGTATTTGCACTTTCCTGGCACAGTCCTGATTGGCAAAACAAAGCTTGCTTGTGTGATAAGTTTAGGGTAAGAGACTCTTCTCATTAGCACTGGATGCCATGAATCAGAATGATTAAGTGATTTGTCCAAAGCACAAAGTAGATTTAGTGTTTCTGCACTGCAGTCCTACTAAATCATGAATGTTACCAATTTCACAAATATTACCTAAAAATACTAAATCCTAATCTTGTAAATGTGATCCATTTCTATTTATAACAGAGGCCTCAAACCTTAACCATTTATTTCTTCCTATTAAAAAAAGCTCCTAGAAACGCGAAATTATGGTAATTTAAAATTCCTTCATGCCAAAAAAGGTGTTGTTTGGCACCAGAGAAACATGTAAAATTTTATCTGCTTCCCTCAGTTAATTATCCTTGGTTTGGCCAGCTGGGAGTAACATACCTCCTGGTCTTCAGTGAGAGAGCTGCAGGTAACTGTCAGGAGAGACAGTGCTGGTGAACAACTACAAGAAACTAAGCAGAGATGAGGACAAATGGTCCAGAAATGAGAATTGGTCTCTGGTGGCCTCAGTTCCTTGCCCATTGCACCTCTGCATGACTGGCAGGCCAGAGAGAGGCAGATCTTTGAACATGCCAGAGAGTCATCCAAGATCATCCTCTGATCTCTTGAATTCAAAGTCAGTTCATACCTTGGAGGAGATGCTCCTGTCAGGGGAGAACAGAACTGGTCTGCAGCGCTAATTCATGATGCCTGAGAGGCTCCCACCCCTCCTGTACAGGGACTGTTCCAGTACCTGCTGTAGTTCCAGATTATTTGGGGAGCAGAGCCGTCTCCACAGGGTGTAGACATGGGAAAGGGGGAGGAAAGGCTGCCCACGCAGTTGGCTGATACCATCAGGACCGAAAGGACTTTGCTTAGAGCTTCTGAGACACAGAAGAGCCTGCTGTCAGCTGACTGAAAGTGAGACAAGTGTAATTTTTTGCACTGCTCCTGCTCTGAAACTCTCCCGTAGCTGTAGGGGCAGACGGATATCTCCTCTTGCCACAGGGCCCGGCAAGATGCAAAGAGATCTCGCTTTTAATGCTCCAGTGCACAGCAATGCTGCTGGAAGGAGGAAGTTTGAACAAGATGAAACTGCTCCAGCACCTTTTGGCCTCCCTGCTCACACTCTTTGCTTTTCAGGTCACCTTAATCCTCGTCTACCACTCAGCAGGAACAATATTCTCCAGGGAAATGAGCCTGATGTGAATGCCCCTGAGCTTCTGATGACTAGAGGAATGCTGGGTCCCTTCCCTTTCTAAACAAGCCTCTCCAGTAGATTCACACATTTCAGTTTGCTTTCACAAGGCTACTTGGTGACAAGTGGCACCATAACCTTCTCTGAGGCTTCTCACCCAAAGCTTTATGCAAATTGCATGTAAACTGACTCTCCCCATGTGAGGTAAGTGGTGCCTAAATGCCATGTTTGTTGATGGATGTCCTGGGGCTCAGAGTGCCTTGTCCTAGCAGGGGTCCTCTGAGGCATGCACCAAATCTGGAGCATCTCCAAGGGATAGAGAATTTAGGAGTGCTGGTGACTCGTGAAACTTTCTGGGCCCAAACTTACACTCTAAAAGTCCTCCCGCGGCAGCATCCAGTCCTCCCATGTGGGGTTGTTCTGCCACATCAGCATCATCATGGCTCTGTCCAGAAAGGAGCTGCCCTCACCCAGCACACAGGGAAACCCACAGCAGCCCCTCAGCTCCCAAAGCAGGAGAGCCCCACACATCCTTTCTCTCTGGTGCTGGCAGGTGGTGCTGGCCAAGCCCCAGCCAGCACCCCAGAGCTAACAGAGCCAGGGCCACAGCTTCCTGGGGGTGCCATGGTGCTGCAAACACACATGCACTTGGTTATGTTCTATGGAACAAGCACAGCCAGCTCCCCAGTGCTTGCACATGGTGCCAAATCCCACTTCCTCTGATGCTCTTTCAGTATTAGCAAGTCAGGTCATACATCTGATGGGTGCAGGGACAGGGAAGTCCCATCAGAGCCTTTAACTCCGTGTACATCTGACGGGGGTCTGTTCCCTTTCTGTGGCTCCTCCTGGGCCCTGTTCTAGTCTTTTCTTCCTTCTTTTCATTTTTTTTTTTTAATCCTTTAAAAGGGAGCTGTACCTACAAATCACCATCAATAAACAGCCCCTAGGATTGACTCCATCTGCTTTCCTGTTGCTGGAAAGGGAGACTGAGTTGTCACCCAGACCCATGACTTTTGGGAATGAAGAGTGGTTCATTGGGATTTATAGCCTAAGCTGTAAATAACAGGACCTGAATCCACGCTTCATTTATGCCTGGTGGTTTACACTGAGAGACCTGTGCAGGCTACTTGTCTTGTTTTTTCATCCCAACTTTGGTGCAGCTTTCATGTCGCTCCATGTCACGCCAGCAGAGAAAGGCTGGAGGGCTTGAAGAGCTGGGAAAGATTTGCCTCTCCAGTTCCTGTTACAGAAGCAATAACTTCTGCAAGGGGTGAGGGAACAGACAACATCTACAGTCACTGCTCAAACCAGGGTGTCAGGCCATGGGCAGAAGAAGGAAGTGGCTGTGTCACCTCCTCAGGTACTGGGGACCTCTGCTCTGGAACCACCAGAAAAGCCACAGGCAGCTCTCATTCACTACCCTGAGAACAACTGGACTGTTTACACCACCTTTATCTGGAATGGGGTTACATGCCATGCATTCAAACCTTAGTTTGCTTTGTCCCAACCTCCCTGCCCAGGCAATCCCGAAGTTACCACGTTGCCCAAAATGACTTGCCCACTTCAATTTGGATAAGTACTTGCTTTCCCAGCTGGCTCATTGTTCTGCTGCTAAATATTGCTCAGATATCCCAGCCATGCCAAGCCTGATTTTTATCTGTGGATTCTGCAAGACAAGCTGTGGAATGCAAATTATTCCGGTGTATTTGCAGGTCTGTGCCGAGGAGGAGATCCCTGGAGCTTGATCCTTCTGTTTCCCAGTGAGTCATTATTGTTATGTAGGTTGTATTGCCCCACCACTCTGAGGTAAGAAATGCTGGGGTTTTACAGGCCACTTGTAAAAGAACACAGGGTCACAAAATCTCTGTGTGTGTCTAGCAGGAAACCAGCATTCCAGTGGTGATCACACTGTATACAAACCTTTCTTCCAAAATCTCACCCAAAATCTATCTCTAGGCAAAGGCAGTGTCCCCTCAAGGCTTCGAGGTGCTCAAGTGCTTTGGGAAGGAACTCTGACTGCAGACAGCAACTGTTAGCTTAGCAAAGTCTAACAAAAGGCAGGCAGCTTTCTGCAGGCTCTTTTGTCTCAGGTGACTAGTATAAACCTTTGCTTTCACTTAATAACCCCAACAGCCAGGAAAGGGTGGGGGAATCATTTGTTAATTATGTTCATTTGATAGAGCACACATAAATGTCTGCAAGTGCCTGCAAATTTTACTAACTCCTGAAGTTACATTCCAGTTGCTCTGGTTATGTGTCCTTTCTGCTCTTCTGCTGAACAAAGGAGGCAACTTTATCAGCTGCCTCTGCAAGAGAGATTTTGTGGCTTCCTTACATGGAATAAGGCAAGAATAGGTTAAAAAGCCTTCCCCCACAGGGTGCTCCTTCCCAAACAGCCAGTTATCTCTCTGCAGGCAGGCTGGGTGCATTAGGTGCTGTGCCAGGAAAGAATGATGATCCTCCTGCACCCACTCGCCCCGTGGGGAGGGCTGACCCAGAAGGGAGCTGTGAGAGGGCAGGGAGTGCTGGGTGAGAGGAGACATTTCTGCCTTGTGAGCAAATTAAAACGTGTCTGATCAGTGCATGGATCCAGGGCATCCCCACAGAGCTCAGCCCTGCATGTGAATTCTTATGGATTAAACGAGTGTCTGGATCCAGGGACCTGAATGTTTATGGCTGCCTCGTCCTTGCTTTGAGTTTACTCCCGAGCTAAATGGGTTTACACACCATTCTAAAGTCTCAGCCTATTTTGCCACAGGGTTGGGTTTTTGCAAGGAAACATCCAAGTTTCCTCTGTTTGTCCATGCTTCATCCAACTTGCCTTATCCATGGCTGCTGCAGCAGGGAATGGTGTGAGCACTTGTCCTGGTAAGGCACAGAAGGACCTGTGAGGTGCCACAGAGGTGGTGATCTGGCAGGACAATGGGCCCAGGTTTTGTGTTTGCCACTGATGATCTTATGCGTAGAGTGAGGGTTTTTCAGACTGTTCTGGAATTCCAAACCAGGCAGTTTAGGTGATTTCAGCAGAATGAGGACCAGAATTTGACTTTAGGTACTTTTTCTTGCATTCACAACTAGTTTTAAAAGTGCTGGCAATAAACAGCAAAGTGTTGCTCACTTTAGCAAATGCAAAACCCATCCTGAGTACAGACTCTTCTATTTTCTCTATTTTTGTGCTCTGTTTGACAGTGGTTTCTGACTGACTTCCAGCAAGGCAATAGTCAACCTGACTATTATTTGTCACCTCCTATGAGCTAAATATAATTTTGATTTTATTTACCTCATAGTATTTCTTTAACAAGATGTGTAACTCACTCTCTGATATTTTTCCTGGAAAAAAGAACTCCTCACATTGCTGTCTTTACGCAAAATAAATAAAATCTTTGTCTTCTTGCCACATTTAGATCTATATATATATATCCCTGGTACACTGAGGAGATATCAGCTTGGGAATTGGCACTCTGAGGGTAAATAAATGAATTTACAGTAAAGCCTGGTTATTGTTTTTAAAGACCTATTGAAAGGAGAAGACTGTTCTTAATTTTCTCTTGTAATCACATTTCAAGATGTTTAGCTCATAAAGGTCTGTCAGAACATGGGGCCTGGACTTTTATCTTTGCTTTCCAGTTGAAAACCTGGAGGACACTCTGGTTTTTCACTCCTGGCTGTGGTCACGAGGAGAAGCCGTAGCCAATACGGGACAGGATCCTGTGGGCTCCTGCCACAGATTCCTTGTCCAGAAGTGAAAAGAGCTGTTAATCCTGCCTTGTTTGCTTTGCACACCACACCCCTGCTTATTGCCTACAATCTAAATTACAGAGGCGGCCAAACTTGCTTCCTGTTCAAAACAATAGCCCTGGCTGACACATCCCCTCGAAATGCACGGAGCAAAGTGCCAGGGAACGGCCCCGGTGGGTTGGATGGGCCCCAGGGCTGGGGCTGAGGGCACCGGTGGTCCCCACAGAAGGGTCACACCTGCACCCCAGGCAGGCTGGGGAAAGATGTAGGGGCTGCTGATAGTGTGCTGTGGAAAGAAATTACTTTATGGAGGATGTTAATTAAGGGAAACGTCTTGAAATATGGGGAAAACTTCCTGAAAAGAACAAGCATGAACAGGATCATCAAAGGCTTATGAATTTAGTAGGAATTTCTATAGGGAAGCTAATTTGTGAGTGTCCAGCTGTTTCAAAATCCGAGTCATGCTTTTCTCCATAAGGATGATACTGGTTTATTGCAGAAAATATTTTGATTAGGTAGTTTTCATTGGAAGGACTGTACGTGAGGATATAAGTTCTAATTTCCTCCATTTGTTTTACCTTTCCTAGGAAATGTGTGCAACAGTCTGAGCTGACGTTACTGAGCTGACGTTACTCGTGCTTAATAGCACTTATTGGGAAGAGCTGTGCTGCGTTGGAGTCCCTCTGCAAACAGAGGATGTATAGAAAATAGTCCCAGGCATTTCTGAGGAACCATGCTGGATCACAGCCAGGATGTCATGGAGGATGTAGGTGACATACCCAGCATTTCCATGGGCAAACACTGTTGTGTTCACAGTGCCTGGCTAACGAAGGGCAGGATAAGCTGGTGAGGGCACATTTGCTGTCCTCTGAGTGCCTGGCTACCAGTGCCAAAAACTTTTGATTCTGGTCTATCACGACACGTCCAGTGACGGTGTCTGCGGTCGTGGGATGTGTAGCAGCTTCCAAAATAGGGACTCCCTTCCTCTGGTTTGAAACAGAGGGTGTCACAGTGGCTGTGCAGGGCACTGCTGCTCCTGTGTTCCCCGGTGAGGTGCTGCTGGGCTCAGGTTGTTTACTGAGCTGAACTGGCTGCACAGGGCAGTGAAGGGGCAGTGAGTCAGGCCCACGATTGTTCAAGTGCAGGAAAACAAGCTGTGTGTGTGCAAAATGATCTGGGCACCGGAGCTGGAAAATCCATCTGACTCCTTGTGCTGTTGGTTTGAGGAGAATCGTGTTATGGAAGTGTTCCTGGGCCATTATTAAGGCTTATTTTTCCAGGGATGCTGGCACGTTGGGAAACTTCACATTTACTTCGGGTTTAATGTTCTTTTGTTCTGCATTCTGACTCAGAATAATACCTTCCCCTGTGAGCTGGAATTACAGCTGGAGCCAGGTTACAGGTTCCAAATCAATCTGGTATCCTAGAGATCTACCTCACTGATAGCAGTTAGAAATCATTTCCCCTATCTCTACCCACACTGTCTCAGGGAATCCTTGTGAAGGCTCTCTCTCTGTTTTTATCCTCACTTTGGGATCAGATGACATCTGGCTTCATTGCTTTGTGAGCCTTTGGATAATTCACTGTTTCCATTTCTCTCCCAGCATGATCTATACGATCCTCCCCTGAGACATTTTAATGTCTGGAATGAACTCCCCCGTCTCCTCCAGAGAAGACTGAGGCAGATGATTAACTGTAGCCAAATCTACCCCTTTTTCTCTCTAAATTATCCCTTACTGTCTCCTCCTTCCTCCCCTTGGTTTTAACTAACAACTTCATGAAACATCTGACTTCTCGGTTTTTCTAGGGGAAAATTTTAAACAAAACCACATTCAGACACACAGACATACACACACCAGGCAGACAATGAATGCTCACAGACAACCAGCAGCATGCTCACAGAGGCAGGCTTATACACAGATACAATGACGTAAATCAACACCCAGAAGCATTTATTAAATTACCCAGATATATACACAGAGGGACAGGCAGATGGGTTAAGGCTGCGTTTTTACTGGTGGATAAATGAAAACATCACTTTAATGCCCACAGGAGAGTATTTTGGAAAAGCGGTGGCAGCAGCAGCAGCACCAGATATTAGAGGTGATAATATCTCTTTATTCACTCTTGCAGACTAATTGGCTTATCCTAGGAAAGGGCAAATACTGCTGCATAGCAAGTGCAAAACCATAAGCTGATTTTTTTTTTTTTTGATTCATAATGAAAATCAGTGCAAAAGCAGCATAGCAGTCATCCCCAAAATCAGCCCCTGTTCTCAGACAAGGAATGGTTCCTGGAACTTGCATCCCTAAACTCCCACTTTTGATTGCTCAGGGAAGCCCTGTCTTCCTTTTTTCTTGCTCAAAGATGAAAGCAAACTGAATTCCCTTTGTACAGTCATGGGAAGAATTGTTCCCAGAATCCAGCTACACAGCTCTCAGTGTATTAAATAGACTTTTTCTTGAATGCCCATCATCCTCAGGATATGGAACATTAGGAAATACTGTAGTTCATACTGGTTCATACTGGTGCTTGGTTACCCCCACACCCACTTAAGGAGGCATTTTAGCCACAGATATAAGTTAACTGAAACAACTGCAGAATTAAACTGGCCAAATGTCTGTCTTTTCTGGCCCACATGCAGGTTTTCTCATTAAAAACTACTACTAAGCTAACTGCAATCTCCTTAGATGACCTTGAACCATGAGATTCACTTGTATCTTCAGTATGCTTACAGTGAGATATGAGTTACACAATATGAGACCTCTAAACAGGGTAACTCAGCCCCATCACCCCTACTTACACCTTCCTACCCGGTGCCCCAGCCCTGCTGACCTCACCCAACATTTTCTTTATTGCTTGTTTCTCTGTTAAAATGTGGATAGTGTTTAGGGCTGTAATGATCTTCTTTGCTCTTGACTGCAGGACAAACAAGAGGCCAACCCCTGGCTGCCTGCACTCACAAACATCACCTGGCACACACAATGCCTTCATTCTCCTGCTGTTGATAATGATAACCCAGCCCCACTCCACACTGCCCACGTTGCACCCACTCCCTTTCCTCCCATCACCTGTGTGGCTGTGGTAAACAAATGTAAATTGATATCTGCCTTGGTGCAATTTGCTGGTGGACTTAACCAATTCACAAGGTGTTTTGCAGCAACAGCTGTACCATCCCTAATGCTCTCAAGGTCTTACTAAAGGCTCAGGGTGCTGGATGGCTGGTGTTTTCCTACAATGTCTCATTCTGTGTTTGTATCTTAAAGCTTTCCATGGCATTAGTGAAGAGCTTAATCCAAATGTACTCTTTTCAGCTTATCTTTTTTGTGTTCTGAAAACATAGCCTTATGTACTGGAAGCCAAATATATGGAACTATAGAAACTGCCTCCATTTTGCAATATTATAGTAGTTCAGAAACTCTGATTTCGATGGTCAGCTGCAGCCTTGGGCACTACTGAAGTTATAGCCATGACTTTTTTCCTTTTTATGCCTTTTTTCCCCCCTGGTTATGATGTGTGATGCATTTCTTCTAGGAATATGGTACAGTTTGTCCATTACTGACCATCTGTTCTTTTCAGAGAATTCTATGGATTGTCATCTTCTTGCTCTGTTGCATGTGAAGTGGGGACTGTCCTAAGCAAATCACTGCCATTTCTCTGTTTTCTCTTCCACTTGGATTGTAAAGCCTCCAAAGATATTATACTTTCCAGAAATCATCTATGCTCAGCTGATGGACAGGTAAAAATTACAAGGTGTGTATTTACTAAAGCATTCCTTTAGTTGTATCTGTGAATCTATAAATCATGAAAGACAACCATGTTGTCTCTGTCCTTCGTATTTATTCTCTTAGGCTTCTTAGGCTAAGGTCTGTGTTACATGTATTTACAAGCACAACAAAACCTCCAGCACTGGATGATGTGCATTGTCATCAGATGGGAGTTTACACTTCACTTTGTAACCCAGCTCATATTAAGGTAAGGAAAGGACTGAGGACAAATGGGAGAGTTTCAGCTGCCTTTTGTAACGTTGTTTTGAAACGACCCTGACACAGGAATTTCATAATAAAAACAATAATTAAGGATGTTGTTTTATTGACTCTTTCTATGACACCTCTTCACCAGAGAACCTGTCCTCCTAATACTTGGCAGTCTTACACATTCTGTTTCTTTTTCTCTCCCTGGTCTTTCAAAAACTAATCCAAGTGTTTCAGCACTTCATCCACTTCTAATTTCACTTCCCCACTGTGTTGGTTCAGTGAGCAAAGATATACTTCCCTAATGTGGGGACTACTTTTTTCTTTCTTAGTTGTTCTTCCTCTGTTTTGAGGAAACTTCACTTTATTGTGACAAGCTCAGAGCTCTGCATCATATCCCCTTTCCCTCTGACTCTTAGTGCTTGACTGTGCTACGGTGATGTTTTATCTGTGTTAAGAGCTAATAGAGCATTTCAGATGGAGGAGCACTCACAGCTTGGAATGACTGGTAGGATGTGACCTATTGATGAAACAGGAAATATTAGTTGGGGGTGGGAACCATAACGCAGACAGTGTAACAGAAATGGTGACTTTTCACTGCCTCCTGCCAAAAGACAGTTTTTTACGTACATCTTGATGGCAGTAAGCACTAAAGGAAACAGAGACAGCAGCCTGATGAGGGCTTTTCCAAGTTTTTTTCCATGCCTGAGCATGTGGGTGGCACTGGAAGAAAGTGGGGAAGAAGTTTACTGCTCAGGGCTCCTGTCACTTAGGAGGGTGAATGTGGGGGATACCTTATCTGCACTATCTGGTTGGGTGCAGCAAAGCAGAAAAGAAATTTCAGGCTCTTTCCACTCTTCTTTGTGTCTTCTGCTTATTTCCTTCCTATCAACTTGTTTGTTTATTTTAGTTGCCTCTTAGTTTCTATTTGGCCAATTCAGATTTAGACCCGAGACTGTAAGAGTTGAGACTTCCTCCTTCCACCTAAATAAATCCCTTCACCACAGCAACTCTGTTAATGCTGCTTCTGTTCTGAAACATTTAATCTACTTTGCATAGTGCTCCATCCTCCTCTATCAGATCTGGGAAAAGTCAGATTGGAGTGCTGCTCAGATCAGCAGATGGCAGGCTCCTTCTAGCAATTGATACCACCAGCTTCATCCTACATCCCCCTACATCAGAGCATCTGATGATGACAGGCAGAAAAAAAAGTATTTCTGCATCATGCACTCAAGTGTGTGCATTATGTCAGTGAGGAATCAGAGATATATTTGTCCCCAGGGTCTGCACAGCTCAGAGTTAGCCCTGTGCTGTAATGTGCCTCAGCTGGGGAAACAAGAACCCAGTGCCTGAGTAAACCGGAGAAATAGCAGAAATCTGAATGTCAGAGATGTCAGAGAATTACAAATTCATATCAGAGTCTGATTTCCCTCTTACTACTCCACCTGTGAGGTGTCTTCCAAAATTACTTTTAGGCTCAGGAGTGGGTGATAAAACATTTAAGGAAAAGAAAGAGATGCTTGCAATCCAATCTTTATTTTGTGTTCCTATGATCAATGGTGCCCTAATCCAGCCCTTCCTTCCCTTAGGGCGACTACTCCTTGCAGGGTGGGTTTCTTTAATCTAGTTATTTTTTTAAATGTCCACCACCTCTTTTGGGAAACAATTGAGTTTCCCGTAGTTTTATGATTTACTGAATCCTCTTAACACCACCACGGTGATTAATTCAAACACACCTCAAATGCAGGACTTTCAGCATTACTGATACAGCATCTCTTTTATGTTTTAGGTGTTTGCTTGAATGTGTTGTATTCCCGATTTTCAGTAAAGAACGGTTTAAAAGTATTTTTTAACAATACAGCATTGTTATGAAAATGAGCTGACTAGTGAGTCTGATAGCAGGAATTTGCTCTGAGTCAACAGTGGCAATTTGCAAGCATTGACTAATGAATTCCATAATCCAGGCAGCACCTCTGCGAATAAGGGAAGAAAGCTCCATTATCTCTAATAGGCATCGAGGATTCAAACATGAGAGGAACAGCTGCTGTGTAAGAATCTAAACGAATACTGAATACAAGTTGGGAATTCCTGGTCTTTGCTGCTTGGAAAAACTGTATCTCACATCTCTGAACAGATAACTCCCAGGAATGTGTTAAGCAGACAAGAGCAGGAGAGTTTTTTTGTTACAGAAAGCATGAATGTGTTAGACTCTTATAGCCTCTGACAGAAAATTTCAGTGACAGTAAAAGGAGATTTATTTTTTTCTTCCTTCTTTGATTGACTGGGGAAAGGGTTTGCCAAGTCATGTGTTAATGTCATAACACTGTAAAATGAATCAGGGATAATTAAAAGACGTAGTAAGCAGTTATTATTCCTTTTCCTTGTTTTCTCTTTTAAAGTGTACTACTAATCCTGCAAAGCCCCTCTGGGGACAGTGGTCAGCACATCCCCTGTTGGAGCATCTCATTGTCTGTATCTGGTCCTTGCCACAGCTGCTTCTTTAGTCCCCTCATAGCTTGTCAGGCATCCATTTGCATGAATTTACTCTCAGACAAGGTGACTTTAGGCAATTTTTTTCCCCTGTGTAGGTTTTGTGTTTTCTAAAGGGTTTTCCAAGGCTCCCACTATCATGAAACCGGTGTCAGTGGCACTGAGCACTATACATAAAATGCCATCTTCTTTTCCTTTGGAATATCACACTGGTTTTGTTTTAACACATTATTATAGGTGGGTGTTACTAAGCTGAAGAAGGTATGCTGGGACAGTGCTTCTGTTTTGGCACCCACGAATGACCTCTGCAGAACACCTGATTGAATTGAGAGTAGTCAGACAAGAGACCAAATGTTGAGAATGCATAAAAAATATGTTTTTTTTTTCTTAAGACTGGAATCCCAGGTATTTGTGAATGACTGTGTCAATGGGCTTTCCTGGTTTTACAGACATACAACTGAGGAGATGAATATTCTGAATAATACACGTCACAACAGAACTGGTTTTGAAAAAGGGAAAAAGAAAGTCTGTTGCTGACCCAGAAGCCTGGGTCAGTGCCCTGAACTGCATGGTGAGTATAACCCAGGTTTCCAGGGTACAGTGTCTTTCAGGAAGTGATGCTTCTGTTTACAAAGCCTATTATGAAATGGTGGTGAATAATAAAAAGAGAGCAAATACAAAGAAGTGCAAATGAAAGGGCAGAGTTCAGGAGTAAGATAGAACTTGGAAGTGAGTGAGCAGAGCTCAAGAGTAGGGTACAGGACTGGCAGGTGGGTCTGAATTGCCCTTCTGCCACTGAACTCTCTTTTGGAGAAAGCATCTTTTACCTCTGCTGCTTCCCTGCCAGCCCCACTCTCATTTTGGTTCAACTGCACTGATATTTCTGCAGAGTAGAAGTCTCTCTTGGGCTATCTCCTTCCTCCTTCAAATTTGACCTGTATCTAGACACCTTGAACTAAAAGAGCTTCTACTCAGTAGTAGTATCAACAGTAATAAATAAGCCATTTGATTTTCATTTTGAAAGCTTGTGTTTCTCTTCTAGCAGAGAAAGGAAGTATTTCATAGAAAACCTTGTAAATTCTTGAATTATTCAAAACTGATAGCATGCCCAGAAGCACCTTGTGAATAGCTAGAGGTATGTGCTTTTTATTATGAATTATTTGCTCAGTGTTTCTTATATGAATGATTATGACTCATGCTTATGATAAATTTGTGGTTGAATTTGCTCATAAAAATTAGATTTTTGGGGAAAAAAACCAAAACTTACAGCAATTCCCAAATGCCACCTTGAAATCCTGCCAGGCGTGTATACCTGAGATGTCTGTTGTGCTGCATGGAGCCAGAAGAGGAAGTCTGGAAGAACAAAAAAGCCAGGATTGCAATTGATCCAACTTTTGATTGCTATAATAGATATGAGGAAGGGTGTTAGTTTTAATGTGCTCAGCCTTGGGTCACATACCAGCTATTTATTGCAGGTTGGATGGCTAATGTGTGTTCCAGCAAGCTGTGCAGCACCAGCGTGTTTCAATTTCACTTGTCTAGACAGGGTTTTCAGTTGCCCTGCTCTGGCAGGCAACGGGAGATTTCATACCTTGATCTTATCATGCTGTGCCGAGTTTACCTCACTGAGAACACCTGCAGGCCGAGAACAGGGATTCAGGGGAGCTGCAGACACACAGCACCTCTGAGGATTTGGACCTCTGTCCTTGACAGGGGTTGCCACGAGTGGCTTTTGCAATATGTCAGTGGATTTCAGCACTTTGGAACGGTGGATTTCCAGGCTTGGATCCTTTCAGGTAACTCGTGGGTCAGCTGCTATAGACCAGCCTTCATTTTTTTTGCTGCCTTCCGTGGAACACTAGTGGAGAACCTCTGCTCTAATTTGCCAGGAAATTCACTTAAGAACACCAGACTCTTACATAACGTCCTCCCGTTGGTGAGCAGCTCTCCGAGATGACAATTACGGTAGATTTAAAGCAGTGGTTTGGGCAGGTGAATGGTTTGCACAAACTAGAATAGTCTCACTGGCTGTATTTCTGGGTGAAGTGTTGGTGCAGATGAGTGTATGCGAGTAGTCCTACTATCGACATGATTATCATTTGTACCAGAACAGTGCCTCGGGTCAAACAAGAACAGGTCTCCCTTGTACCAGACACTCTGGGAACTCCTGGAAACAGACAGTTCCTGCGGTGAAAGGCTTACATCTACACAAAGCTGTCCTTTCCCAGTTTGGTTTGCAAATATTTTTTTGTTATTATTTTTATTGCTGTTCCAGGGAGATTTACAGGTGTGAGTAGATCTGGCTGTATTTCAGGGTAAATGCCTGCGTCACTCACCCCTCGCAGTATGTGGTGTACAAAGCCCTGTGGGAACCGCCTGTAATGTTTAGTGCACAATGACCAGTCAGTTTGTTTAAGTTCAGGAGGTAAGTGATTACCAGGGCTACGAGATACTGACAATCTGAACCTCTATAAAAGAGATTTTTGTCTTCCTGTTGGTTGTATTATTCAGGTCATTAAACGAGTGGCTTTCTTCTGACCTTTGCCAAGTCATATAATTCTGCGTCGTTCTATCAACTGGTACTTGGGAGTATTCTGGAGACTTCCTTGCTTTTTATAAATAATTTTGAGGCTGATATGCAAAAAAAGCATCTCCTGAATTTGCTAGCAATTGATAGGCTAAAAAATCGTCCCTTCTGAAAGTGTTTAGGCAGCAATACTCCAGTCAAATGCAAGCCTATTTCAACACAACAGCTCTGTAATGACACACACGTGATGGACACGCTCACTGTAATTGTGGTCCAGCTGGTCATGTATTGTCTTTGACAGCAGCCACTACAAAAGGTTTTATGGCAAAGGCTCCCAAACCTTTCCAGTAGAAGCTCGCCTCTCCAACAGATAATCTGTGTGACTCATGATGGGAACAGATCAGATGAAAGAGCTTTCTCTTGGGCAGGCTGGTGATGCTGCTCACAACTGCTGGCACCTCTCTTGGCATGGTGACCTATCTGAGAGCTATTGCAGCAGAAGATGCCACCAGAAACCAAGTCACGGGCACACACTGTAGAATAGTCATCACAGAACAGGTCATCCCTTTCCCAAACTCCTTCAATTAGAGGCAAGCTTAAATTTTTAAGTATGAAGGTTTATACTTTCTCTGAATATTTTGCAAGCACCAAGTAAAACAACCCTTTAAACTTCTTCTGAATTCTGGACCTTGGTAATATCCATTGCAATGAGCCCCACAGTTTAATGGCATGTGCACGTATTATATAAAATGTTTTTTTGTTTGTTTGTTTGTCCTAACCTTGTTGTGCAGATGAGGAAACTGGAAATGAGATCCAAATTCTCCCACTGAAAATTTAAACTGCTGACAAAAAAGTATCGATGGTACCGCTTCTCCGGGCATGACATCCATATCGCACACAGCATCCCTGAGCCATTGAGCAGTTTAGAGGGCTTAGAAGGGAGTTCATTTTTTCATTCCTTTTTTTTTTTTTTTTTTTTTTTGATAAACAATTGTACTGCTTTGTGGACAATCGGAGGACATTCCACATCCTTCTCAGCACAGTCTGAGGAGGTGCTGCTCTTCCTGGGCTTCTAAGGGCTGGTGTGTTGGGGAACGCAGCCATTCCCAGTCCCCTTATAAAGCCAGAGGAAACGGAACAGTGGGATCCACTGGTGAAGTGCTACCAGCCAGGCACGGGCTTCCCTGGCAGTTCCTCGCAGTGGCTGTACAAGAACGTAATGCAGACTGAGGATGCTCAAAACACAACCTGCCTGAGGAGAAGAAGCAAAGGGGGTGTGTGTGTGTAGTGATTTTAAGCAATTGTTCCCCTGTACTCTGGCACTGGTGAGGGCACACCTCGAATGCTGTGTCCAGTTCTGGGCCCCTAAATTCTGGAAGGACATTGAGGTGCTGCAGCGGGTCCAGAAGAGGGCAAGGGAGCTGGTGAAGGGTCTGGAGCACAAGTCCAGTGAGGAGCAGCTGGGGGGGCTCAGCCTGGAGGAAAGGAGGCTCGGGGGGACCTTGTCACTCTCCAGCTCCCTGACAGGAGGGTGGAGCCGGGGGAGGGGGTCAGGCTCTTCTCTCAGGCAACCAGCGCCCAGACGAGTGGACGTATCCCCAAGCTGCGCCAGGGGAGGTTCAGGTTGGACAGCAGGAGGAATTTCTTCACATACAGGGGGATTAGACATTGGAACGGGCTGCCCAGGGAGGTGGTGGAGTCACCACCCTCGAGAGCGCTCAAGGAACGACTGGACGTGGCACTCAGCGCTCTGGTCTGTCTGACGCGGCGGTGGTGCTGGGTCGCGGGTCGGACTCGATGGCCCTCAGAGGTCTTTTCCAACCCCGTTCATTCCGCCCCTCCGTGAGGGGCGCGGCGGCCGCGCGCGCGGGTCTCCCCGCGCGCCTCCCGCGGCCGGCGCTGCCCCGAGCGGCCATTGACGTCAGGGAGGGCGGCACGTGACCGCGGCGGAGCCAATCGGCGGCGGCCGGAGCCGCTCCGGCGAGAAGGGGCCGTGTCGGCAGCGCCCGCCGCTCCCGCCGCCCCCGCCCCCGCCCCCTCCTCCTGCCGCGGCGGCGGCGCGTGGGGAGCCGCGCACGGCGACACACACACAGAGACACGCACACACACACACACACACATACACACTTACATACATACACACATACATACACACACACACGCACACACGCTCCCGCACCCACGGGCGCGCACCCGCACCCACATACATGCACGCGCGCCGCCGCACGCTCCCGCGCACACGCCCCGGGGGGAAGGAAGGAGCCGCGGCCGGACGCCCCGCAGCCCCCGCCGCCGCCGCCGCCGCCGCCGCCAGGAGCAGCCCCCCGCACCGCCACCACCGCCGGCTTTTGTCCGCCGCCCCCGCGGGAGCCCACCCTGCGCCCGGCCGGCGGCAGCATGGACGCGGCGCTGTGACCCGCCGGGGGCGGATTGGGAAGTTTGAATAAGGATTTTATCGCTTCCCTTTCCCTGTTCTCCCCCTCGGTGCGGCTCGGTCCCTGCCCCCCATCTTCCCCGACAGGTTTTGTTTTTTTTTTCCCCAGCAATTTTTTCTTTTAATCCGCCGCGCGGGGTTGGATTTTTTTTTTATTATTATTATTATCGTTTGTGTTTTTATTTGGTTTGGTCGTATCCGTCTCTACCGGCCGTAGAGACCGGTCCCCGCGGGCGGCCGAGCGCCACCCCCGACCCGGCCCGCGGGGCTGCCATGGATCGCACCGGCGGCTCCGGCGGGGGCAGCGACCGCAGGCAGCCCGAGGAGAGCAAGCCGCTGCTGGGCGAGATGTCCGCTCCCGAGGGGAATAAAATGGGTGCCGCGCCGTGCCGGAGAGCCCTGCTCCACTGCAACGGCATGAGGTACAAGCTGCTGCAGGAGGGGGACATCCAGGTGTGTGTCATCCGGCACCCCCGGACGTTTCTCAGCAAGATCCTCACCTCCAAGTTCCTGCGGCGGTGGGAGCCGCACCACTTGACCCTGGCGGACAACAGCGTCGCCTCGGCCACGGTAAGAACCCGCCCGGGTCCGCCCGGCACCGGCATCGGCACCGCCGCGGGGCATCCGCGGGGTGCGGGGGGATGCCCGCGCCTTTGGGGCCCCCGCGCTGCCCCACCTGGGGGGACCCCCCTCGGGGGGTCAGTGGAGGGTCGGCTCGAGTGGGTCCCGGAATGCCGGCGGAAAACCCTGAAAGGATTTTTTTGTTTTTCCTTTGTAACCCTATGGATATTTAATTTTGCGGTTTCGATTTTTTTTTTTTTTTTGGAGAAAGACTATTATTGTTATTACTGATTTTTTTCCCGTCCCATTTTTTTAAAAAAATTCCTCCTTTCCCAACATGACAGACATGCAGTCACCACACCGAGCCGTTTCTGTCCGAAACCAAAGTCGGCAGATACCTGCTGGCACCTCGGGCAAGTTGGAGGTGAGGGAGGTGGAGGATGCTTTGAATTCGAGAGCGAAGGCTGTGCGCGGTCTTTGCTGTGGTTCAGGCCTGCTCTGGGGGCTCTGGTTTGGCGGTCACATACCCTGCCCAGACACAGGCGATGTGATTGGAAAATATGGAGATTCCTTCAGGGTTTTCTTCTGGCTGGAAAATGATGCAAGAGAAAAATGCGAGGTGGTGATATCAACGTTACAGAAAATGTGCAGTAGATGGATACAGTCTTGAAAAATATGATTTTTATGTTCGTGTACAATTTAAAATTTCATGGCCATTATTATTTGAACATTTATGTAGCATGTGATGTGATTACACCCATATTTTGGCGATTAACGCAGCTCACAAAACATGTTTTACACTGATCTTTAATCATTCAGTACTTGGATCGTGTCTTTTTTTGATTTATATGTAAATGTCTCATTTTTCTCAATGGCTTCGTTCTGGCCTTCCTATAGGACACTGTGAATCGAGAGAGTGGATTGGCTTTTGTGTGGATTTCTGTTAATGGTGTATTTCAGTGGGTTTCATCCAGCCTGTGCTGTGCTTGGAGGTTGGATTTTGTCACACTTTGGTACACAGACATAATGTGTGTAAATGTCCCTCCTGCATCATGCTCTGGTGTGAAGTATTCTGAGCAGCTTTTCAGTGGGAGCTCCTTTAACCTTCAGGTAGGCCAGCTGCCTGTTCTCACAGAGCTCTTTTTTGTGCCACAATGACATCTCACGGTTTCCACGGGGCTCTCGAGGATGTTTCCAAGGGAGTATTTTTCTTTCTTTGATAGAGCTACTGTCTAAAGGGAGAAGGAAGACTTGATCGAGCGTTGCTGGAGAAAACCCCCAAAAGACACACGAGCTCAAGGAGTTTTTACAGCTTTTGCAGCTCTTCATTTTGTTAAGATACCGTCAGTGTGGAGGGGGAGTTGAATATCAGTGGAGATGAGGCATCTTCCTGGCAGTATCCATAGCTGACTATTTCTGAGCAGAGAAGGATACCAGCAGAGAGAGGCATGATTGTGCTTCAGATCTCTGCAGTGTGGCAATACCAGGCATGAAGTTGTATTTGTGCAGGAGACGTCAAACTCTGCTTGCTGGCAGAGCTGTCACCAAAGAGACCATCCCTGAAAAGGTTTCTGAAGTCCCGTGGGGTTGTGCTTTAATTACTGTTGAGGTGTTCTCATTCCTAATTATTTTATGCACATAAATAGCGAGAAGACACTAAAATGTTGTGCGTACCATTGCAGGCTCCATTTTGTTGAGCAGTGCTCTTCGTGCTTGGTCTTGCGCCTTATCATTTTTTTCCAGTGCTAACTCACCAAGTAAATACCGTTGTTCACAGAAATATCTGTGCTTTATTATTTCAGGTAGTGTCTTTGGTTTCCAGGGAGCAATTAGGGCACAGGGATAAGATCTACATTCACTTGTTGCCTGACTCTATGGGTAGGTTTAGGAGGTATCTTACAG
The DNA here is from genome assembly GCF_036250125.1 of Pseudopipra pipra. Classification (NCBI taxonomy): domain Eukaryota; kingdom Metazoa; phylum Chordata; class Aves; order Passeriformes; family Pipridae; genus Pseudopipra; species Pseudopipra pipra. The sequence continues at coordinate 4,808,295 of NC_087562.1, forward strand.
GTTCTATGATATCTATATTTTATTCTTTGTTTTTTAAGCTGGGAAGATTTGATTTAAGCAAAATCCGTGGTAGTTTAACTCCCACCCCCTATGGAAATGTGGTATAGGCACAATGCCAAAACCACCTCAAACTGGAGGTAGATATTTGAATGCGACTAATTTGGTTTTCAAGAGCCGTAGGAAAATATCCATTCTGTCCATTGAAAGTGAGCGTTGGGAGCACTCAACAGCTTTGATAACGAGGTCATTTTTACACATGGGGCTTTCCACGGGCAGGGTGCTTTATGAGCAGCCAGTAATTAATCTTCACATCATCCCTTTGCAAATCCTCTGGCATGACGAGTTTTACTGCATTCTATATAACATGAATAAAATTGAGCAGGAAAATAACATCACTTTGTTTTGCATTTGAAAGCAAAAGTTGTAATGACAGCTAAATCCAGATCTGGCAAATTATGTCCCTGAGTACAGTGGATAGGTTATTTGTTGATTCCAGGCACTTTATATCCTTTTTATTGTCACTTGAGACACATATTTGAATTAAAATCTTCTCCCCACAAGCTCTTACTTGTCAGTCCCTGGGCTGCAATATAGGAGTTAGCATTAGTTTGTGTATGGATTATTCATCTGTAGTTTATTCCACAAGTAGACACAGTATGTGCCCACATCTATAAGTCTGAATAATGAGACCCTATCTACATTTTTTTTTTTTTTTTGGTGAGAGATAAGTAGTTTTGTTGTTTATTTAGGCAGCTACATGTTTTGTGCTGACAAGATAGTTTTCAATAGCAGAAGCACTATGCATGAATGCAGTGGAACAACTGTTAGACCATCTTATTTTAGCAGAATTTAGGGAGAAAAAATAATGTTGTCTACAAGTGCATTTTCTGACATTATCACAGGCGACTGTTTCAACTAAAATAAGTCCATGTTAATAAAATAATAATAATAATAATAATAGTAGTATTCTGATTTGGTACATGCACTCAGTTAAGAAATGGAAAGGTATTAGCTTGTGGAGAGTCCCATAACTGTAGGTGTTGGGGCTTTATGTGATTAATATGTTGTTTCCATTGCTTGTTTCATGTTTTTATTTCTCAAAGAATTGGTTAAATATAGTACAGTTTCACCACTACAGTTCCACTTGCATCATGTCCAGGCTTTCCTTCTTTTTTGAAGAAAGTGAATACAGATCTGTAGCCTTTTTTTATTATTATTTTGTTTTGTTTTGTTACTGTAAATATTAAAGCCCCAGTAGGAAATTTTGATACTTAAAAACTTTGTTTGTCAGACAGCAGCTTGCCTGGGAACGACTCTGACTTTCTCCCCCATGGGAGGAATAATGTTTATTTTATAAACACCTACCAAACTCAGATGTAGCACCCTTACTAATTTTTTTTTTGCCAGTGAGATCTGTCCTTGCACAGCTTGAGGGGCAGTGATAGTAAAAACAAAGACAGAAATAAAATCCAATTTAATATTTCTCGAGTGGTACTTTTTGGGGGAGGTGAAGAATAACCCTATGGCTGTCTTCAGCCAAAATTTAATTTTCAGTAGTTTAAATGTAGGTGTTGTGACTGAACTTCTGTGTCTTTAGTATCATTCTGCATTGTCCCTTTCATGTCTCTGCCCTGCTTTTTTTCTTTCATTCTTTCTCTTGAGTCAGTTGGGATTGGATGTTGAGGACAATGAGTTTTAAAGTCCTGGGTTGCAAGGAAGACTTGTGATACATATGTATGTGCAGCAGACAAGGAAAGAATAAATAAGTGATTCATTTTTGCTGGATAGGGATGACCTCTCTAGTTCCCATCTGGGAAGATAAGACATTATTGAAACCATGAAGTTATTCATTAATATCCCTCAAGGAGAGGTGGAAGCTTTGGGTTTTCGTGCCTGTTTCACATTTCTTGACTTTGCCTTGGCAGGTAAGTTGAGTGTATTGTGTTTTGCTCAAAGCTGGTGACAATCCTGAAAAGACTTTAGTTTCTTTTAAACATCTTTCATTTTTCTATACAGAGGGAATGTGTGAGGACAATAGTTTATTGACAGACTGGCTAATCGGAAATGCATTTGAAACAAGAATGTGAGTGGATTAGGGAACTGCATTTGTATTTTCTTCTAGAGACAAGAACATACCCAATTAATATTAAATGAGGCAGGGCAGGATTATCTGCTTCAAATAGGAGAACTGGAGTAGAAAATTGTCTTCTAATTGTTTTTTAAAATTGAACAATTCTGCTACTGCATGTGTTTCAGCATGTCTTTCCTGGTAAAGATAGAGCAAAAATTCCTATCAAGCTGGACTCATTGTTTACTTTAGCACAGGTTCCCATTAGTTAGAAAAACATACTTTTAAAAATTAAATTTCCCTTGAAAAAGAATTAGCTCAAGTGGGAAGTATTATGCAGAGCTCAGAAATTTCAAAACAATCTTACAATGAGAATTTTTGTAAAGCTTTCATGGAAAAGGAATATTGTAGCATTATCCAGATTGGAAACAGAATAAATATGAATTTGCTATAGTACTACTACTACTACTAACTAAAGTTTAAAGAGTCTTGAGTAAATCAAGTGCTGCCCTTAAGTCCTGCACTCTTGATGAGGCTCTACCTATTTAGCCCACCAAGCCAAATTATCTTGGAGGGCCTGCCGTCATTACGTGTATAAGTGAGTGTGAACACATAAATAACAAAACAATTTAGGATAATTTTTTATCTCCTATAACAATGGAATGATAAATTACTATTTATATTTAATATTTCCCATTGTTTACTGTTGCAGATGATTGCTTTCATTTGATAAGAAGTGGTACCAACAGGTTTCAGATGTACATGTTTTTGCCTATTCTGGTTATTTATTGCTAAATACCAGGTATTTTGTTCAGGTGCATCAGAAAGGGCATTGAATCTCATAATTTGCAGAAAACCCATGACAATTTAGAGTTCTCTGCAAATAGAGAAGCAATTGCTCCATGTTATCTGTGCTGTTGAAATTGAGATGCTGTTTCAGAAGCGAAGGCAGGCATGTACCTGCGTTAACAAAATCCAGGTTTTTCTGAAGACTGGGTGATTTAATGTCTGCTGTGACAAACTTCTTTTATTGCTGTATTAGTTGGTAGCACGACATAGGAAAACCTAAATGATATTTCTTTAAAGTTGTTTAATGCCTATCAAACGTATTTTTGCATATACAGTTCCTGCAGTGGTTAAAAAGCATATTTATAAGTCAGCAGTGTTAAGGTATGTGTTTATATGTCACAGAGCTTATATAAAATATGAAAACAGAAGCTATATTCATTGGCAGAGTGAAAGCTCTCAAGGCTATTAGTGTTAACACCCAGCCAGTAAATTTTACATGTTCAGGAACATAAATAAAAAGGATACTCAGAAATACTTGTGCCTCATTTTTCGTTTTGGCTGGGGAGTAAAGATGTGGTGCTAGTCACTACATGGTGGTAATAGTCCCCCTGGGAAAGCTTGGAAATTGCCTCTGGTCCTCAGTGGGACCTGATCCTGCATCAGAGCAGGGCTTGGAGGAGCTCAGCATCCCTCACAGGGCTGAGCCTTTGTGGAGCTGTAAGATCATATATTTTTTTTGTTGAAGTGGATTAGTGTAAGTAGTGATATTCCCAGAAGAGTCTGGATCATCCACGTTGGGGTGTAGCCCTTCTAGAAAAGGACATACTGCCCAGGGAAGCTGTGGCTGCCCCATCCCTGGAAATGTTCAAGGCCAGGTTGGACAGGACTGGTCTAGTGGAAGGTATCCCTGCCCATGGCAGAGGGGTGGAATGAGATGATCTGTAAAGGTCCCTTCCAACCCAAACCATTTCATGACTGTGATTCTGTGAAACTCAAAAGTGCCATGTGGTTTTTCGGAGGTGAAGGGCCATGGTGAGGGTCCCATCTGCATCGATGGTCCGATATGCAAGGTTGGGTTTGCCTTGTTAGCAGGAGTGGGAGAACAGAGGCCACAGCCTTGGTCCCACCAAAATCCCTGACAGAACTGTATACACTGAAGGACCCTTTTGGAAGAAAAAGGTGGTAGGTTTAGTACATAGAAAGGAGTGATTTCTTTGTAACTGTTTAATTTATTGCATATAATTTGTTTGTACTTTTGAAGTTGATTAGTAACAGGTGAGTTTAACACAATACATTAAAAAGACTTCCCTCATTTCCTTCTATGTCAGTAAGCGTGGCTGGCCTAATAGGGTTTTACTCATCTCCCCACATAGGATTTATGAGAGAAGAGACCTACCTCAAACAGTTCAAGCCTTTTGGAGTCTTTAGGAGTAATTAGATTGTGGGTTGCATGGGTAGATTGCGGCTTGTTTGTTAGTGTTTGGAGCAGTGCTAGTTGCATCAGTTCTGGTTTGTGTCTGCATGTGTTTATAGATACGTAGGGCTTAATTCCACAAACAGTCACGTGTTTGAAGATGATTGATACTTGAGCATGTATAATCCATTCAGAGAGCTTGTGCATGCATGTGCACTCAGTAAAATAACTTTTTTTTGCCCATCTGATGATGCAGAGTCATTGGCAGCAGTGCTGGCTGGGGCTGGCTGGGGCAGCCTGGCCTGTGCCATTCTGCGTCTGTGCCGTGCCCTGTCAATCTGCCTTTTGTACACACCTAACAGTTTGCAGGGTCAGGTCGAGAAAATCTCTGTGAGCTGGCTGGGGAGCACCTTCTCTGCTTGAACCTTTTGCAGATTTGTTGTCTTTTAACTGCGTCAGGGAGCTGATGTGTTTCAGCCTATAGTCAGCCAGACTGCTGAGGAAGAAGAGAGCGGGAAACATGGTAGGCTGGAATTGCTGCCAAAAAAAATGTATTATTAAATCATTGCGTAAAATTTTCCTGTTTTGCACAATATTTAATAATGCAGGGACAACACCAGGAAAGGGAAAAGACAATTGAAAAGCATACATTATAACTGATCACGTCAGTGGTGAGTGAAGTTTTAGCACTTGCGGTTGTGGAAGAAAACATGAAGAAGTCAGAACCAGATGCTAAGTTAAAAGGCCTTCACTTCATAGGCTTAAAAATTAAGAGGATTTAACAATACTCTTTAGGTTTTGGAGGAGGGGAGTCTTGTTCCAGGATTTGTTGTTACCAGTACTGGCATTTCCAGTGCTTAAAGTGATTTGTTGACTTTGCCCCTTGGGCTGTCCCATGACTGATGGGACAGGGCCAATAGAGTGGGGAATACAAAAGCAGGTAACAATACCAGGTCACAGACTGTGGTGTCCAGGGCATGAGTTTATGGTGTAGGCAATTTTCTACTACTTTAATCTGAGATTTCAGTGCATTTTTAGATAATTGTAAGTCTTTTTCCTATTTTTGAGAAACTCAGAAAGAAGGCATCTGTTTTTTCTGGACTCGAGTGTTTCTGCTAGATGTGTGCCATTCCTACTTGAGCTCAAGAAACTCATCGAGTTGCAATGACTTAAATCTGAACTGGAAGTACACTCGGTCACGTACATTCTTGGTCTCGCTCTGCTGAAATCAGCAGGGTAATTTGAGGAGAGGGATTACCATTCATTGCCTGTAACGTGAATGGCAGGATGTGCTGTTCAGACAGCCAGGAAGGTTCAGCGAGGGATCGCCCTGCAGGTTGGCTGCTGGCTGGGGGAGATGGCTGACTCTGCTCAGCCTCGTGCAGCTCTCTCCAAACACAGCCACAATTCCTCCCTCTGCTTGAGGCAGATCTTGAGGTGCTGAGCCACTGGCAGGAGTGGCTTTCCCAAGAACAAGGGGATTGCTGGAAACTTCTGTGTTAGACAGAACTGGTATAGAAGCTGCTGCTCTTTCACCCATTTTATGCCAACATTTATACAACACTGTCCTGGTGGAAAGTGAGTTTGTGACATCATTTTCTTCTGTGGGGAAAACGTTTTCATTCAGAATTCTTGGAAAGGTCCTGCCAGCCATCGCCGCTGCTCCATGGGGCATGTGCCAGCTCCCTCCTGTCTCTTTTCCCCAGACAATAGAGTTTTATTAAGAAAAAAAAAATGCTGCTTGATGCAAGTGATCTCTTTTCCCCCATTTGGGCTTGAAATTTGCTGAAATGCTGCTGTGGGATGTGGTCCTGGCTGAAGTTTGCGTGAGGGTGGATCCTCTACAGGGGCAGCTGCCCCCAATTCCTTTAAGGTGTAGGAAGATGGTGCTGCTGCTTCTGCCATTGTCTTGCTTGATATTTGCACCTGGGGCCATTTTCACTTCTGGGGCAGTGGCAGAAAGGTTTAAAATGGAGTAAGGCTTTTCTGGGCCCTTAGGGAGCCTCTCCCTTGTCTGCTCAGAATTGCCACTTGTTTCAGGGGTAAGAGCTCTTGCACTTTTCAAAGTATGCTGCAGTTTCTGTGAAGTTCTTGTTCCTGTGAATGAGGGATTGCATGATTTTCTCGTTGAATGAAAAATTTAAAAGGAATAAATGCTTTCATTGATGAAAAGAGTAATAACCAGGGCTTCAAAAAAGATGACTTAAAAATGAATATCCAGTGCTTCTCAAACTCCAGACTGCTAATTTCTTGATATTAAGAATGGAGATGTTGAATGCTTGGCACTGTCTACAAAGGACTTTTCCTTCTTGGGTTTCCAGTGCTTAAAGAAATGCAGAATAAAATAAAATCTTTTTATCCTTTTGAAAAATTTAGAACTAAAACCTTAGAGCACACAGAAATGGATTTAGGTTTTGTAAGATTGTATTTTCAAAGATGCCATATGTGGTACAATAAATGTTGCCTGAAGAAAACTGGGATTAGCTAAATCAGAGGGGTTTGTGGAGAATAGATAATTGTATTCCCAAATATAATTATTTTATAGTTATCTTTTGCATAATATTTTTCTTAGACCTAAAGAGAAACTCTGTTTGCAAGTGAGACTCAGAAATAATGTTTTTTTTCTTAGAAATAAGGTGTATGTAATTTGAAGTGTACAGATATCTATGTATATTTTATGGATGAGATTTCTGATGCTGTTAACCCAAAGGTAAGGCAAGAATTTTGTAAACAAAAAAGTTGCCTTGTTCTTTATTTATGTATAGACAGTTAACATTACCTGAGCAACATTAGGCAATTGCATGTGCAGGTAGACAGTTTGGATAAGTTTTAAGAGAAAGCCTTTTTTTCCCCTAAACCTCCTGAAGATACCCCACAGTGTGTTCCCAGTGGTACATTTCAAACAATACAGAGCAGATATTCCTCTATGGTAAAGCTGTGATATTGCTATTGTTTTTTCCTCCCAGTCTTTGTCTGTTTTGGCTATTTGAATATAAGCTTTTGGGATTGGCAGGTGTCTCTTAGCATGTCTGGTTCCTGTTGTAATGGGATTCTGTTATACCAGAGAGTTTTTTGTTTGCTGCTGTAATACAATTAGTGTGTATTGTGAGCAGGCTGTGTTTTTGCTCTGTCTAAAATAAAACTGAATGAGTTTGTTATCCATTTTCAGGGATGGGCATTATTAATAGTAATGGAGAAACTGCTTAACAAAAAGTTTCTGAAATTTGCCAAGTGGACTCCAACTTTTTTAAACAAAATACTAAGGGTGTGTAGGCTTTTGCCATAAATATGAATGTCTGTTTGACCCACTGTGAACAAAAAAGAAGAGAGATTATTTTCAGCCTCTGAAATGATCAGAAAAAAATGATTTTTGGATGACAGTATAATGTCTTCATCCTACGAGTTCTTGGGTTTCAACTTCACTGTGCTTCAACCTCCTCAAAGTGCTTAATGGTCAGTGTTTTTATACTTGGGGAAAACAGAGACAAGTAAATGTAAATGAGACTTTTCAGACATGTTGGTTGGTTCATGCTTAGTTTGCAGTTCCTTCACGTCTGTGGTTCACTCTGGATGGTCTGAGGTTGGACACCAAGGATCAGTCATGCCTTGCCCTAATGTTCATGATAAATCAGTGGTGGGAGCTGGAGCAGAAGTGATGTTCCCTTGCTTTGTCTGCTAGGCTGCATCTTCCCTCCTGATTTGGATGGCTATCCATTTTCTTAACGGTTGTAAATCTCATTAAAAATCAGTGGAAGTGTGGGAGAGTGACTGACAGCAGAACGTGGCCCACAGTGTCGTGCTCTTCTTGCTACCCTTCAATCTTCCTGCAAAGAAAGTACCTGTCGGGGAACCAGGTGCCAATCAGTTCAAGTCTCTTGCCTTCTGCAGCGTGCGTGCTTTGTGTGTTCTCCTAGCAGTCATGCTGACAACCTACCACTTTGCTTTTGCTTTAGAGGCTGTTAAGATTGAATTCAGAAGAAAAGAGTAAGGCAGGGAAACCTTGACTGCTCTGAAATTTTCAGGATGAGAATGATCTTGCAAAATTACTGTAGAAGCAGGGTGTTGCAATCCGTTTTTGTAAAAAGATTGGCAGTTCTCTCTCCCTTCTCAAACCTTGGGTTTACTATAGAAGCTTTTTGACATTGAGCTCTTAAATTTAGGAATCCCTTGAGAAGAGTATGATTGCAGAGGCATCTCAAAACACCACGTTTCTCTCTGCTGCAATGTGTGCTGTAAGAAGGTATGAAACTGAAAGTAGAATGTTATGTGGACTCTTAAATTGTGGATCTTTGAGCCACTGGTGTCAGCTAATGCAGTTCTGCAGATTTTTTTCCTGGCGGCTGTGTGGTTATTGTAGTTGGGGACCTGAGTGTTGAGTTGTTCCTGGCAGCTTGAAAAGTTGTACAGTGAGAGATTTCTTTGCCCTGGCTGTTCTGATGCCAGGCAGGGCACTGGATGTCAATGATGGAGAGCTGTGAGCGTGTGCCTGCCTTGAATGCTGTGGCTCCACGGTGCTCTCACGATAGCTGTGGTGCTCTGTCATCTGAACAGTTTGCTCGGTATCTTGGCTCTGAGGAGGAAGGTGGGAGGAGGGGAACGAAACTGTGAAAGGCCCAGTGATTCTTGAAGAACAGCATTTACTTTTGCAGCAGTGATTGCCATCTCCTTTGATGGGCTGTGTTGAGTGAGGTCCGTGTCCTTGTCTTACTGCTCAGTGGTGAAATGCCTGGAGTTTGAGTACCTGTTCATTCCTTGTGGAAGATGAATCATGTTCAATGAAGCAATTGTGTTCCTTACCCACCAGTAACGTAGAACAGAGAGGTTTATTTGGATGTCTGGAGGAAGAGAAAATAGCGTCATGTTACAGATGTCGTTCAGTCATTGTTTAAACCAGGAGAAAATCTATGCAATTGCTGTAAACCTCTGCCTTTAGTAAATAGGTTATAGTAGCAAGATTATTGAATTGGAAGAGGAGCTTCAGCTTATTATTTCAGTGCAGGAACACTGATGCTTCTTCAGATATTCCTTAAAAAACAAATGGCCACTCCAGCTGTGTAGTAAGAACTCAAAGTAGTATTCCCAATCATTATTGTTATGAAATGCAGCCCCTATGTGGAAGTGAAGAGTGTTGATGAAAGATACTATGCAAGTGCAAATTATTAGTTGTTGCTTTAGTTTTTCTTTCAACTCTTCATGGTTCTTTTAGATCCTTTGGTGTTTTGGTTTTTTTTTTTCCTCCTTTCCCCCCCACTGATATTATGTTGACTTTTGAGGAAAGTGTTTTAATTTTTAACTAAAAAATAGCCTGACATCCAGAGGCATGGAACAGGCTCTTCCTCTCCCAGAGGAGCAAATGACTTGAGTGGAGTCCTGGCACTGAAAATCTCATCTACTTTGCAACCAAATAATGTGGACATTGTAGAAAGCATAAAACTTGTGCTGGCACAGAACTTAGTTGCTGAAGGTGAAAGTACGGACACAGTCAACATGTCTCGTCTGACTGAAAACACATTTTCTAAGGTTGGATAATTCGTCTTTTGTGATTGCTGTGAATGAAACAGGAAATCAAGCTGAAAAAGCTTGAAATTAAATGAAATGTGCAGGACCAGACATGCACTTTGTTATTAAATATTGACATACCCCGTGTAGGTAACCACTTTGCCTTTGGAGCCCAGCATTTGCCTGAAGACTGCAATGTCTTCTTGCTCTTATGGTGAAAAATTTATCAGCATTGAGAAATACTGCTAATGGCTGCTTTCCTAACACCAGTGTACGCTGTGTTTGGTGCCATGTCGCTGCCTCCCTTGAAATTAATCTCCTGATTTATTGTAAGTTATTTCAAATGTCCCCGCTGACTTGGGTTGACTAATGTACTTTAAATATGGCGAAATCAAATCATCTGTTGTGGGAGTTGACCGTGTATCAAGCTGCTCCCTCGTGGAGATAGATGACATGGGAAAGTACTGAGCCCTCCTTGGTGCTTACCCAAATACAGGACCAGTCCTCTGTTGCTGTCAGCCTATGGATTGGTCAGTTTTAAATCTGGGGTGAGCTGGGATCAAGGCATCACTAACCATCTGCATTATCTGTATATTGTGTGTTTATGGTACCACAGCATGGCCCAAGTGGGCTTGGAGGTGGAAGGGAAAGAAAGGAGGTGATGAGAGGAAAAAATTAAACAGGGCAGCTTCAGGCCTGAGGTCGGATGGGTCTGTGTGCTCCAGAAGAAAAGGGAAGCCTGTGAGTGCAGCGTGCCTGTGACTGGAACTTCTTGACTCATCTCAAAGGGATGTTGTCCACAGTGCAGCTTCTTCACATGAGGTGGCAAGGAGCCCACAGTGTGTGAGGCCTGTGCTGTTGTATCTTCCTTTCTGAATGCCGTTTAAAAATAAAGGGAATGTTTATATTTGGTGGGTTGTGTGTTTCCTAATGCCTCTTCATTTATCATACCCGCTGTAATTGAGACAAAGATGTAATTCTCTGTTACATATCTAGGTTTAACGTCAAGGGTTTGGGAGGTTGTGTCTCTACTTGTCAGATTTTCTTAAGAGAAACAGGAGAACAAACTTACCCGGTGCATCTTCTTGCCTGTACAGTCTGTACCTGGAGATCTGAGAGCGGCTGTCTTGAGACCTTTGTGTCTGATCCGAGGCTCTTGCTGTGCTCAGATTTCATGTTACCCGTTTTTTTATTTTGGAATTGTAAGAAAAGCCTGTACAAACAATGCTCTGCTGTTTCCAAACACTGTGAAGTTTTCCCCATTGCTTCCTGTTTTTGTAGCCTGTTTGTGAAAAGACCTTGCCTGCTTTGCACTGGAGTTATCCTTAACGTGAATGCATTCTGCATTAGCTGCTGTGTGTTCCACCATGCCGGGACCCAAGCTTCTCCTCAGCAAGCGTCATTACTCTTTATTTATGGCAAGACTAGATTTAAAAAGACTTGTGCATGTAAAAGTGAAAGCACAGGCGGTGTTAAATTGTGCAGTCATGAGCTTGTTATTTCCCTTCCCCCCCCCAGTATGCAAGCCAGTTAGTAACCCAGTGATCTATACATGAGGCTTTAATTGGATATATGCCCAGAGAGCAGATTAATATGGAAAAGCTATAAAGGCACGGGTTCACAAACTTTGTTTGACCACAGGAGGACTGTCTGCATGATCCCACATGGAATGTGCCAGGGATTCTCAAAACAAAGAAATACCTTCGTGTATCTGTATGTAAACCACGGGATACAGAGGTGATGTCTCTGCCTTAAAATCAATAGACCGTTGATTAAATGGGACTTCTTCAGCCTAGGAGTGCTTTAGGTGGGGCTTAGGTGCGTCTGTGGCCTCTGTGTAATTTACTCGAGCTCTTAAATTTTAGTTTTGGTAATTGTTGGAGGCTTCTCTGTGCGATTGGATATAATCTTTGGCTGCCTTTAGAGATAAGAGGGGGGGCGTGAATCTCTCTGTAGTGAAATGAAAACAAGCAGATGTCTGACTGCAGCTGGCTAGAGATAAATCATTTCATATAAACTTGCCTGGAGAACATGATCTGATTCCTCTATAAACCTACACTCCAGAGGGAAGGGAGAACCCCCATTAGTCAATGACACCCTCCTGGCCTAAAATTCCAGTGTTTCTAGTTTGCAAATCACATGAAACACATACAGACTAGTAGCTGTATTCAGCAAAGACTTTCTCAATTTCGAAAACACTTGTAACACAGATTTTGTGTCTCTTCTGGGGATTTTTTTCCCCCTAAATTAAAATTACAGCATCCCTAAATGTGTAAAACCAGCCACAGTCACATCCCTATGTTCTCCAAACCAATTTAATATTGATAAAATCTCTTTTAAGTTGGCACAGGGCTGCAATAAAGAGTTTTGTGATTTAGGAGAGCCCTGTTGCAGACAAAGCTGACCTTCCTGACCCTTCACATGATGGAGAGCAGTAAAGCATACCACCTATTTCACAACTCTGTTTTTCCTCTTTGCCATCCTGTGCATGGTTGTATGGCACATTTTTCCCTGAAGATGGTGGGATGGAAATGTTATCTCTTGTGGCATAAACCCGAATCAACATGAAGAGTGGGGAACTGTGGTAAATATACTCAAATAGTTGCAGAAAATAAGGTTACTCTAATTAAAGTTTCGTGCAAGTAGTTTCAGTGTTTGATTCCAACCATTTGCCTAACGAAGGCAGGGAATAGTCCTTAACTCTCTGCCTGCAGCAAGAATATGGGAATTGCAGTGACTCATTCTCAGGGACACGGCAATGGGAATGAGGCACTGCTGTGGTTGCAGATAATTCCCTGGAAGTCTCCGTTGTGCAGAATGCATTAATTGAAGAGATTCATGAGCTGCTTAATGTCACATCACTTCATTTCCTCATCAGGGAACTGAAAGTCTCATCCGTATGGGGGAAAAACAGAATCTCTCTGGTTGCGAGTAAGTCTTGACCTCTGTAAAAAGGGGTTGTGTGTGTTGTCCCTCACAGTGCCCTGGGTTAAACCTGTTGCCATGTAGCTTGAATTTTTCCTTGCCATCTTGTCAGCTGTGGGGACAGAGGCAGCAGTGTAAAGACTTGGATTTCTGAGTGCCCAGAAGTGAGCAGTGAGGGTGAGGAGGGCACTGTTTGCTGCTGGTTTCTTCAGTGCAGTGCAGCAGAAGGATGGACGGTTCCTCTTTGTAACTCATCACCGTCTGCAACCATTGCACTGCTCTCAGAAGCAGAGGCATATCTTTATATTCAAGGGAGAGGATGTGGCAGAGGATACCCCTGCAGAGAGCTGGAAATACAACATGGTACCGTGTGGCCCGTTCTGGAGGGGATGGGTGCATATCTCGGGGGAACACGCTCTGCAGACAGTGATGTGTTCCAAGTAGGCAGATCTGATGCCTTGTGTAGGCAGCAGAAAATAAACAGTGCAGCCCACCGTTTGCAGATTTAAACTGGAGAAGGGAATGTGCTGCACTTATGGAAATCAGTCTTGCTGTGTGTGATATCGCAGTTTTCAGAAGCAGATGTACCCTAATTCTGGTTTTCCCCAAGTGCCTGTGTTTCTGACTGTCTTGCCCATTGCAGGCTCAGGTGAGAGCTAGTACAGAATGAGTCCCATGGTATTTGCCATAGTTTTATCATGTGCCCCCCCCCCGACACTGCTTCAGCCTGAGTTTTTATCCCTGTATTACATTTATGGCATGGCAAACATTGCACAGAAAAAATTTAACACTATAACAGCTACTTGCTAAAAAAAAAAAAAGCAGCTTTTCTTACTTTTTTGACTAGAAATTAGTCAAGATTTCTGTGTCTTGAGTGTAAAGCATTTCTGAAGGGGTTGTATCTTACAGCTTTTGGTTTGGTCCTTGGCCAAGGAGAGCAGGTCAGTGAGACGAAATTCCCTTTCCTGTGGCTGTATCTGCCACTGCTATCCAGAGTTTTGGGAGTATCAGTGAGACCTTAGAGCTGGACTTGGGGCACTTTTTGTCTTTCTAGCATCTAATTCCACCAGGAGATCACAGTAGTTTCAGTTGCACGACTCAAACTCACATCTACCACGAACAGCCATAATGCTCTAGCTGTGCTCTTCTGTGGCAGGCTGGTTAAGTAATAAGAAGTACCTTTCAGATCCACTAATAATTGAGTTTTCCTTCATCTATGCCTTTGGGAACATTTCAGTACTTTGCCTGGCAGTGTATCACTACTCTTGAATCGTGTGTGGAAAAATGTCTGAAGCAAATTAAACAAAATTACTTGTGAGTAAAAGATCAAGTCACAACATTGTCGAGATGAAAATCATTGAGTTGATGGGTGCAGTCTATCTGTGAGTGGGAAACCTTTAGTGGTGCCAGGAGAGAAAATTGACCATAGTAGAAAAAGTTGCACTTGATGTTTCTGTAACATCAAAAAAAAAAAAAAATCAGTCTCTTTGTTCCTGTGATTTATTATTTCTGTGGTCACATGACACAAGGTATTGCGAACACATGGAGTCTTAGCAGAGGCCACAACAGGTTGCCTACTTCAGCAAAGTCTGGCTTGAGACTGAATCTCAAAAAATTAAGGTGGAGAGAATGAGAGAAAAAAATTGAAATTATTTTTCTGGCATTATATTTGTGGCTTGGCACGTCTAGATCCTGGGAGTCCATTCCATTGTTTTTACTCATAGCATCTTTCTCTCTTGCTGGGAATCACTAAGAGTGATTTGGCATCTGTGCCATACTAGTAAAAACAATCTTAACTACTTATAATTAATGAATTGTGTAAGCTGCCAGTCACTGGTTTGAAGGAATGGAATAACAAACATAAGGACAATGTGAATTCTGCATTGACTGGCAGAGTATGTCAGAGAAAGTGCTGCTTTGTTTTTCTGGTGCTGAATTGCTTTAGTATATGGACTTTTAAATAAGTAGTGCTTTGAGAAAGTGTATCAGTTGCTGGAGCTGAAGCTGATGTGTTCATAAGCTGAAAAGTGGCATAATTTTATATCGTTGTGTGTACTATGACATGAAATCCCTGTGAAGGGAAGATGCTGTCCTGTTTTCCCTGTTGTATCTGTCTGGGTTCACTAGGTGGGAAAATAAATCACTGACCTGAACTGGTGACACTGACTGCCATTTTTGAAAAAAAAAAAAAAAATTAGGATGTCTTAGTGTAAAAGCAAAAAAGCCATATTGAGGTCCATCAAGGGAAAGAAGGACGTTTTCAAGTGATGAAGCTTGTTCTTGGAGAGAAAATGATACTTCTAGTTTTTCTGATGAAGAGTTAACCCACAGCAAGATCTTTTTAAACAAAACAAACCAGTTGGACTCATTCTTAAAGAGAGGATTTTTTTGAGGGGAACACTTTTTCAGGCTTTTTGGTTCCTCTTTGAACTGTGTCTTTAGGATGGATATGTATGTTTAGTTCAGTCAAGAGCTGATAGAACAGCATCACTCCTCACATGGAAGTCTTACAAAATACTTCTATTTCCCTATGGAAAGAGGATCATTTTAGGGAGAGCTGATGTTCTGGGCAGTATATCCAAGATAGCTATAGATGCTAGAGGAAGAGAAAGCAGCCTCATGAACAATAGGGAGGATTTAAAAAGCTGTTTAATTTGTGCCAAGCTGCTTTTTTTTTTTTTTTTTGGTTGTCATAGAAATGTGCCAGCCCGTGTCTCTCACAGATGAGCTCACTAAATGAATGGCTGTGCAGGATGAGTCTGGTTTCAATGAAGATGTTTATACTTGAAGAACACAGATGGACTTAAACCACAGCCCAGAATCTAAACACCCCTGAGCTCCTGGGGGAGGGGAGTGATAGGAAATGAAATCTGGATTTTATAGCTCAGGCCTGCATCTGTCCTCCTTGATTTGGCTTTCTGAGTTATTATGGGGAAGCAGGAGAGGAATATTAAGTGCAATAAAGAGGGTTTGTTGGGTGTTGGAGGGGAGGATGATTTTGTGTCTGGCCCAACTCTGTTGGGCTGGAAGGACTTTTCCTGCCTCGATGTCTTTGCAGGACTGAGGTTAATTGGTTGCAGAGATGTCACTTTAAGGTGCAGTCTGTAGCAGGTATTTTGTGATTTCTATGCTCCTGCTACTCTTTGTCTTTTGAAATAAAATATTTCGAACGAGGCAATTTTGTCTCCTGTGAAATGCTGTGGTGCAGGTTTGGTAAAAGCTCAGAAGTTGGTGCAAATAACTACAAATGCTGCCCCAGACCTGTGAAACACTGACAATCCTCAGTGAGGTGTGTCACTGAGCCTTGGACAAACAGTCAACAAACACCGTGTCCTGTGGCGAGTGGGGCGTGTTCAGTGTGCCCAAAAATGTCCTTTGCAGGAATTTAGTCTCTGGATTTGTTTGCTTATGAGCATAATTTTCTGTGAATTCCTCTTGCTTCCAAGAAGCCCATTAATTCTTTATTTTCATCTGCATTTGGCACTGTCAGAATGCCTCAGAGGAGCTTAGGTGTAAAATGACAATAGCTACAGTATCTCCAGGGTTTTCAGGTATCCGAGTGATTTGTTTATCTGCCTGTCTTGCTTTCCTTGGTTTTCTATTCCTGGAGCTGGGCTGCCGGAAATGATGCATGTTGCTGAATGCAGAATAGTCCTTGCTGTGCCAAGGCATGTACTTGGAAAAATGGGATGCTATGTCCTATTAATTGGTATAAATAATCAAGAATATGGAATAAATGAAGTACTGGCTCTCTTTTTTTTTTTCTTTCTTTCTTTCTTTATTTTTTTTAATATATTCCCAACAAGTGGAAGGTAGCACGTTTTTAGATGAAATCCACCTTTACCAGAAATTTTCTCTGTTGGAGAATACTTTAAGGACTTGCCACTCAAACCTGTTTGAGTGTATTTGAGCCTCAGCTTTGGTCAGAGCATTGAGTTCAGCTGTGCAGACTTTTCTCTTGGTGCTCTGCTTTTGCTTGTTTTTTGATCTTAAGTCACCTGCTTGAACTTCTGTTGGAAGACAGGGTAGGCTAAAATTATCTTGCCTTTTAATGAAAAGTATTTTTTTTAAGCTAAAATGAGTTTTTGACGTGCTGCAAGCTTTGGGAAATGCAGTTTCTGTGCAGAGTAATTCCTCTTCTGCATGCCTGACCCATGTTTTGTGGGATATTAAAAGGTCCCAGCACTCTGTTAAAGACCTTGTTCTGTCAACTCATCTCATGCTCAGAGCTGGGAATAGGCTTTCTTACTCTATGAATTTATTTTAAGGGTTAATCAATTAGACATTAGCAACTGGAATTTTATAGACATTAATTTATTAAACTGCTTGCTTTTTTGATAGAGCTGTTTGAATTATCTGTTGTGTATGTCTTCTACTTTTGAAATAAATACCAAAAATTGACTATAGCTGGTTTTTTTTTTTTTTTTTTTCTCAAATTCACCTCCTTCATTCATTTTTGTAAGAGCCTTTCTGGAAAGGGAGTGCACAACCTATTACATTGCATTTGAGGAACTATGAAGTGATCAGCATGACTGCTGCCAAATGCACGGAATTAAGATGGAAACAATTAAATGACCATTTAAAAATATTTTTTCTAGTTATAGCCTAGAACCCTGACCACAAGAAGTTTTTTTGGGTAATGCCACTGTTTTCGGTGTGCCCTGGATAGGCTAAAACAATGTGTCAAAGCAAGAATACTAAGTGATCAGAGAGCCCGTGTTTTGATAGGACACATTTGCTGTCCTATTTGCGTGAGAAATTTGCAGTGATGCAATAATATTGAAAATTATCACTTTCACTGTGGGAGCATTGATGCACTGCTATTGGAAATTACCGCTTTCACTGCAGGAGCATTCATTTTTCTTCTGAGATCATTAAAATCATCTTGTTTTTGCTTTTGTAATTGGCTTAAGTTGCCCTTCTTGGGGGAGGGGAGGCTCTGGGGTTTTGTTGTTGGCTCGGGGGTTTTTTGTCTTTTCGCTTTTAATTTGAAACACAGTTTTAACATTTGGATTGTTTGAAACAAAAACAAGAGAAGTCCCAACATGAGCAGAGAATATTTTTAAAGGACTTTATGGCTCTAAGTTCCTAACACAGTCCAGATGTCTCCTATCTCTGCTCTTTCCGTAGCATTTTCTGGCGCAGTGTCACTGGATTTTGAACGTGGTCCAAGCTGTGTGCCAAGTCCTGAAATAAAGTAAATCAGTGAGTTGTTCTTGGACGTTTCTCCTTAATCCAAACCAACCCAAATCAAACTTCAGCTCTGACCTCAGGACTGCACATTCAAATATTTTCCTTTGCCTCCTCAGTTTCAAAGTAGCAAAAGCAGGAGATTACCACTTTGCAGTATTTAAACAGAGGCTTGTGTGACATCCGTGCAGCTGAAGCAACTGCATTCCTTGGGACCTGGTGTGTGTTAAAACACCAGTGATGTTCAGCAGCGCTGTGATTCTTCACCGTGATTCCCTTTGTTGGGTCAGGACGCATGTTAAGACCACACCGAAGCAGGATTTGTTTGGAGGCAGTTGTGTCAACAGTTAGATGGCAATTAAAGGAAATATTCTGTAGTGCTCTTTGGCAAATACTTCTGCCTAGGTGTCTTGTAGCAGTTACTGATAAGACAAACCCGGTAACCCCCAAAACAGCATCAGAACTAAGTTTTAGGATAAGTGGATGTCTTTTATCTTTCCTTGTGGTGCAAGCACTGGTTTCCTTTTGTATTGAAGCATTCCATTGAAGTTGGCCTCTCATGCAAACAGACTGTGACTGAAGGGGCCACCTATTGTCATTTAGCATTCTAGTGACATCCCAACAGGGAAGGTGGTGTTATTTTTAACAGGAGTTTAATTGCTGGACCAAAGGAGACTGAACAGTGTGTGATGCAGACTTTTTGCAGAACATCAGCATGTTTGAGACCTGCTGGTTGAATTCTTAGCTTTTATCTGGCCAAGTTGAGGTAAATTTAATTAAACTTTATCTGTTATCCAACCCCTTTTTTAGACCCAACTTCCACTGAAATGGAGGTGAAGCTTTCCTTTGGCTTTGCACTGGTTCCTTAAATGTGTGTGATCTACCAGGTGTTTTGATATAACTGATCATCCTTGGTACAGACAGTGGTCAGAAGAGGTGAGATGCAGGAATCTGGAGGTATTTTTTCACATGGTACTGTCTTACAGTGGGGAACGAGAGTTTTCAGCATGCTCTGTGTTGGCCTCAGTTCAGGTTTTTGGGATTCCCACTACAGTTGTACATACGTCTTTGTCCCCTCAGGGAATACTAAGATAAAGCTCCTTATTAAACAAGGGACTATCATATTGCATGTTATCAGGGCTGGTAGGATTACTTTATTTTTATTAATCAGTTTTGTTCCCTCTGGTCTTTGAGACAGTTGTCTGTCTTTCTGTCTTGATTCTGTATAAACTTGAAATGGGTAACTAATGGATCCTGCTTTGGGGCCAGAGAACGTAAAACTTACCTTTCAGAAGTAGCCAAAACAGCCATGTGCATAAAAATAACTCATGATTCTTGTGTTGGATTCTCTAACTTGAGCTAGATGTTCACCAGCACGTTCATGTGCTATGTGGAGGCAGTGGGACGTGCGATTACCAAGTTGTTATGCAACAATAAATACAAGGGACAGCAAGTAAATGAGTTTTTTGCAGAGAAATGTCATTAAAAAGGAAGATTTTAGCCCTGGCATGTCTTGTAATTCTTTCATCGCTCGGCAGAGCTTTTGTATACACACGACTTCATGTTTCCTGTGAGATGTCCTGTTCGGTGCTCAACTCTTGGATGTTCAGGACTGTTGTGCTTTCTGTGTGGAACATCAGGCATGGACTGACCAGTCACGCTGAGCTTCCCTTGCTTGTGCACTGTGCAGGGCTATTTCCCCCGGGTGTGGACCTCCTCTGAACTCCATGTCAGAGCCTCTCTGCTCTGTCTCTTGGCTCCTTGCACGGAGGCTGGACCTGATTGTTTTGAAGAGTGACCTTTCTATCAGGGCCGACCTGCTGAGCTTGCTGGCATGGGATCAGGAAACCAATTTCTGGCTCAGTCTGGGCTTCTGCTGCTGCTAAATTGCTTTAACACCCTCACCCTAAACACTGTGATCTGCATGATATACCCCACATCAAAAATCACTTGCATATATGAAACTATTCCATTCCTTGTCCTATCAGGAAAGACCTAAAGGTAAAGGTGGATTTTGTGCTCTGCCCTGTAGGAACTGGGAGTGAACCTGCCAGAGCAGGAGGTATATAACAGATTATAGAGTGTGGGAGGTTTTCTTTCCTTCAGAGCTTGTCGTGGGAATCAGTTTAGCAAAGACCCTGGGAGAAAGGCTGCAGTGGGCACAACCTTCATATGTGTGTTTGCAGATAGATAAAAACTGCTCAGGAGATCTTACGGCTTTCACAAAGGGATGATGATGCGAGATAAAGCTCTGTCAGGGGACAATGATTAAAGAACCCATGCTGAAAATGAAAGAGCTGTTGGGTGATAAGAGGAAACGCCTGTGTTTTGAGAGCTGGACTTCAGCTAGATAAAAATCTTAAAAGCCCTGTGCAGATCAGCAGTGTTGGCCTTGCCTGGGTTTCGCTTAATTTTCTCTCTGCCACCCAGGCTGGAGGAAGCAGTTTTCATGCTTCCCTGGCAGCAGGATTTTTGAATGTGGGAAACCTGATAGTGTGTCTGCTTAACTACCAGACTTTGGCCTGGTGCCCTTCCTGGTTTCCTTATGGAGTAAGTGCAGTGATGGGAAGAATGTGCTCCTTACACGTGTAGTCATCTCGGTGATAGTAAACTGTGACACTGATACCCTGTTAGCTACCTCTGCCTGCAGAGCCACTGCCACGGGCCTGGGGTCACCGACAGGATAACGAGAAGTCTGCTTTAGGTTTGGAGTGCAAAAGAGAAACTACAAGTGAAATCAGTTTTTTTTTTTTTTGGTCTGATTTATCTTTTTTTTTTTTTTGAGAAACTGTAGATGTTTGTTCTAAACTGTCAACCTAATACACATTAATCTAATTTGCTCTGTTGAGACTTTTGCAGTTGCTGCTGGTGTGCAAACAGAGAGCCTCCACTATGTGCTAGCAGCAGTTTTCTCAAATTAGTCCATTTTAGCTGTATTTAGTGTGACCAGTTTGCCTGCAAAACATAAGGAGAATTTGTTTGGGTGGTTAAAAAGTTGCTCTACAACCACTTGAATGTTTTGGAGCAGATACAAAAAGAACCCCATGAATTTTGGAGGGTTCCACTTACAATTTTGCATTTGTAAAATTGCTTTAGTATCGTTTGGTGTGATGTTCAGGTCAATGGAAGGGAATTTAAATAAAGCAACTTAAAACATCCACCCCCTAGGAAGCCCCGGCCTGAATGTGACTGATGGCCCACTGAATTGGATTTGTAAATCTTGCCAAACAAAAGCAAAATGTTTTGAATTATAAAAATGTAAACTGAAAATATTAAGGCAATGAATTTGTCCTGGAGACAAAAGGCTCCTGAAATGATGAGGAAATAGTTTTGTTGATTTAAATTTTACTGTTTGCATTTTGTTTGTTTTTATTTGGGGTATGTGTTTAGAGAATCAGTTTGCTGGGGACGTTTCTCGTTTCAGACTTTGCTTTCTGGCAGTGCCAATTGGAAATGAAACTGTAGGTGTCAAGCACATTAAAAATGAATTTAAGATCCTGGGGAGTCAACAGCTAGGACTTGTAGGTCTCAATACTGCAAAATACTGCATACCCTGAAATCCTGTTGCAAATGGAGTGCTCTGCAATGTGCAGGGTTGGAGCCAAGGAGCAACCGAGCCAGGTAGACGTGCACTAGGAAGTGATTTGGCAAACACTCATTTCATCATGACAGAGCTGTTCGTGATGGCAAATGCTTACAGGATCCTTGAGCCTTGGGCCTGAGCTACAGCCACACACAACTGCAGTGTAGGAGCTTGATGCAAAGCCCAATTAAATCGGGGGATGTTTGGATTGGCTGCAATGGCCTTTGGGTTAAATCTTAAGTCTTCAGTTCAGAAGAAGACTTTTACTTGGTGTGTAAGTAATGTATACACCGAAAAGCATGATTTCTAACAGTTGTTATTATTGGAGAGTGCTTTGTTTTTCTGCTGGGAAGTATAATTTACAAGGAAAAATATTTCTAAAATATTTTAGAAGTTTCGTATATAGTACACGTCAAACGACAAATTGTTTATTCATGTTGTGTCACAAAAGGGCATTTATTAGCACTCATTAACACTGTCTGGTGCAGTTCTGCCACTTCTTAAGTTACCTATTGTGGGCTATATCCCAGTGAATCTGATAAATCACAATGTGGTTTCTCGAGGTACACTTTAGAATTGGGCAGTATTACCTGGGTATTTTTGGCAGGGAAGTGGAGCCATATACTGTTGTCCCAAACCAAATCCAAAGTCTGTGTCAGAGCTAGAAGTGAAAAAGAACTTTAGAAGCTCAGTTTGAACAAAGGAACTGAATGAATGTTGAAAAACAAAAAAAACTGTTTTGAATATAGACATTTTTAACCCCAATACAACCTTCTCTTAAAATAGCAGGCCAGCTGTTATTACAGACACCTTTGGTGATTGAGGTTTTTCAACTCAAATTGGATTCAAGTAATACAAAGATTAAAAAAACCCCCACAACTGATGAGCTGTTCTTAAAGGAATATTCCCTCCTGGAAATGCTCAAGAAATTGTACACCCCCTGCATCATTAAGGTTTTTTGAGAAATTATATTTCTAATACTTGGTGACAGGTTTATATCTTCAGATCCTTGTACAAACATGAAGTAAAGCGTTTAACTATGTGCTACTGGAAAATAAGGTTTAATGTTCGAGTGTAGTGCCTCATTCAGCCTTTTTTCAGTTTCATTCATCAAGAAATTTCTAATAAAAGGATATTTCTTAGTCACAGGTGACTTGTTCTGCAGTGGTGAAGGTGTTTTCTTATCCTCTGTCTGTATCTTACGTGTCATTATTAATCTGTTTTCCCAGTCATATGTATGAATGTATAATAAAGACCAGGAAAATAGGTCAGCATCAGTCAGTATTTCTATCTCCAATACTGCTAAAACACCTCACTTGTCAGTTCCTGCATTTTTAACTTTCTTGTTGCTGCTTCATAGTTTCTTTATCTTTGAAGGTCAGAGGTGAATTTTAGAAAGCAGGTTTTCAGCTTGTCTGATGAATATGTTGGTATCAATTTCCATATGGTACCAGACAAGTTTCTTCCATTTTATTAGCATTGTTGTTGATGGTTTGCTAAAAAGTTGTATTGGTAGAGTCTCCATTTCTGCAGGGGAATGACTGGAAACCCCCTAGTAACAGCTACAGAGAAATTATTAGTACACCTCCTAATGTCAAAGGAAAAGTAAGAAAGCAAGTGTTGGAGATTTACCTGAAATTACCTATTTTGGAGGGACTACTGCAAAGAATGAAAGCAAAGAGAATAATTCTAGTTGGAAAAGTTCTTTTAACTTACAGCATCAGTGTGATGTCAGGCGTGATGTTTTCTGCATTTCACTGAGTCAGATTTTTGTTCTATTTGTCTGGGTCTTTCAAACAGCAGCAGAGGAATGTTAAACACTGGGACTAGAACCTTCTGAAAACAAAGCCATTTTTTCCTCAAAAAGAGTTCTACTGCACATGGGGAACTGACTTTTTCCAGAATTGCAAACATTCATTGGTGTGCTGTATTATTTGAAAAATTGAGGGCATTCATTCTCTCTCACCCTAAACAGGGTTTTGCTGT
Source organism: Pseudopipra pipra (assembly GCF_036250125.1). Lineage (NCBI taxonomy): Eukaryota > Metazoa > Chordata > Aves > Passeriformes > Pipridae > Pseudopipra > Pseudopipra pipra. The sequence continues at coordinate 4,831,749 of NC_087562.1, forward strand.
ACTTGTGGCCATCCTGAGCAAATCCTGGTGTCTTTGTTGTTGTTTTTTTACTGCATTAGGTCGGTTAGCATCCAATAAACAATGTTAACTTTATGTAGCTGTTAGGTACACTGACCTTTAGTATTGGTTTGCACAAGCTGTGCTCGATGCGAGTCCCACTGAAATACCAGGGCTGATTTAAGCAAGTTGCTGTCCTGCAAACAAAATATGACATTTCTGCTGCTGAACAAATGCTTCAACAGCGAGAGCGCCACTATTTCCCAGAGCTGGTTCTCTCTCTCTGTTTCTTGATACTCTTTCAGTCTTGGTTTTCTCGCCTGAAAAACAGAAATAAAAATCCTGTGTCCTCGGGAATAACCAGGTTAATATTTGCTGAGTGCTTTGCAGCTCTGTGGTCCCATGATACACCGGACGGGGCCAACGTGACTGTTGCTAAATCGCACTCTAGTCAGAATTACAGTCATTAATAGCTCCGAGTCTGGGGAAAGAGTCACTGCAGATACTGTAACAGCTCCTTTAACTGTTTCCTTTTAAGCAAACAAAACCTCTTGACGTTTCTGCTGAGCAAGTTATAGTGGCTTAACTTATTAAAATGCTGCAGAGTGTCTTGTTCCTCACTAGCCTCAGTAGCCTTTTTGCTTTTCATTGAGCCAACTGATTAGGGAAATTCCACCAAAAATGATGGCAGTTCTTCAACTCAGTGGATTTAGAGAGTGGCTTTCTTGCTGTTACTCAAGGTTATGTCCTGGGAACATGCAACATGACAGCAATTCAGCAACAAGAGAAAAGGGGAACCTAAAAATCAGTGACGCAGGTTCTGTAATTCTACTTCCCATTCTCAGCCTCTCGGCTTCGGGTTTTCAGCACATGAATCAGCTTTGTGGAGGGGAATGCCCCGTTTGAACAAAATTTAACTCTGTATTTCCCAGTGGGTCAATGCTGCTGTACCAGGCATCCTTTGGGAGATCAGGAACAGGCTGCTTTCTGGATGCATTCAGGCAGCTGTAGCAGGGGCTCAGTTCATCATGACAAATACTGTAGAAGAAGTGGTTTTGGTTTCCAGACCTCCCTGTGCAATATTCGTTGTGCCTCCTTGAGATAAGAAGAGTGAGACTACATGTGCATTAACATTTTCTGCAAGGTGAATGAAAAAGATGGGAGAGGGGACATGTACAACATCCAAGGAGTTCTTGGCTATAAAAATTACTTAACATAAACTTTCAATATCTTGGATTTGCCTCCTGTAAAATGAAGGTGATTTTTCAGTGCTTAATCACCTAATAAACAGTGATCAAATAATGGAAAAACAAAAGCAAAACCATCAGCTAAAAGAAATAGTGCAGAATGAGAGTGAGGTTGGAGAAGCTCTTAAGCTTTTTTCTCAGTTATGAACTGGTCAGAAATAATTCTGTCAGTCCTTTCATTTGATTTTTTACAATACAATATTTCCATAGGGAAAATGAATGAAAATGTTGCAAATAGAAATACAGCACTAGAGGAGAGAACTGAAATATTCTAATATGGTTAAAATCTGTGTGAAAGTGTGGGATTATGTTCTCCTCTGTGGACAGCTAAGAGAAGGAGACTGCTTGCCAGCTGAATGTGTGTTTGGATAAGTGTGTGCTTGCGAGTGACAGATGTCAGGAGAGGGGAACTGGGTTAGTCCTTTCATATAGTTCTCATTTTGTAGGTCTTGGCTTTCTGCTTTGTGAACTGTTATGAGAGATGTGCAAGGTGAAAGGGTTATTAGTCAAAAGATTCGGGAAGGAGATTCAAATTGAAAGACTACCACTAACCTCATTCACAGCCAGGTCTTTTTTCACTGACTTAAAAACAAAAAAGAAAGAAGAAACCCCCAACGACCAAACTTCCTACTTAGCTGAGGCAGCTCCATTTTGTTTTGCTTTTTCTCTCAACTGGAGTTCTGATGTTGTTCAGACCTTTAATTAGGAGGGCTCCTCTCCCAGGTTCACACTGGGACTATGATGAGCTTGAGATAGAGGGGTGAATCTTACCTCATTTATTAATTTCAGTAGTTGATCATAACTGGGCCCAAATATATTATTTCTAGGATCAGTGCTGGCTTCTTTTTTAACCTTTTTTTTTAGTCTAATTTTGTCCTGTTGTGATGATTCTGATTCAATAGGCAAATAAAAATAACGAGAAACATCAGGAGTTACTGGTACTGAGCTGAACATTTACAGCTAAAGCTCGATTTCTCTCACGTGTTGTCAAAGCTTGAGAGCTGTACAAGTTCCTGAGAATGCTATTTCATGGTTTGTTTTAAGGCTGACTTATTCTGTACTGGAAAACAACAGGGTTGTATCCCCCAAAATTGCCATCCAGTCCCATCCCTCTTGTACAGCTGCTTGGCTTGTGCAGCTGCGTAGTTTGATTGAAGATGTGATCAACCTGCAGATTTTCTTTTTTTTTTAATAATTTTATTCACTGTAGGGTTCATTTTTATCCCTCAGTTCTCAGTTTAAACTGCAAAATGTATGCTTCTCATATTCCCTTGAGAGTGGGTTGGAGTTGAGGGTACTCAGCCCTTACGGGAAACCCTCGGCATTTTGCTGGATTGGACCACAAAGTGCTCTGGTGCTTTGCACAGTGTACATATTTAGAAACACCCTGAGATATTTTGGATAGAGGATTATTTGGGGAAAACTGGGGGAGTTCCTGCTTTTCTGGTAGAGAAAAAAAAAAAGTCACATAATCCTCCTAACTTCAGGCTGTGAAGGTTTTGTTTTAGCAGTTTGCCTGTGATGGGCGTATCCTGTGAGGGAAGAAATGGTGTTTATCTAAGATGCGTGGCAGTGAATGACAGGACAAAGGTTAGGTGTGTGTTGAAAAGGCTGGGCATTGATTTTCTAAAGATGTTTTTTTCCAAGCTGTCTGCTATCAGGGAGCAGAGACCTCCCTCTACACAGTTAGACATGTTTTGATCAAAAGTCACTGAAAAAGATATGTCAGTCTCACTCTTAATCTCTTATGCAGAGATGATAATACTGTCAGCTCTCTTGTACTTCACTGAAATAGGGTTACATTAAAGTCTGGCTCAGTGATTTTGCATGGACTTCACCCCATATTTAAGATAATAGCTGCAATACATTTCTGCCTGAGAATAAATTGATTTCTGAATGGCATAATTATTTCTTCACTGCTTATCAAACTGGTCTCTCCAGGCAGTTTGTTTAAAGATCAGATTCTTTACGCTCATGGGGGCACTGCGGGAAGGTTTGTTGATGGATTGGTAAACAATTTAAAAAATCCCAAATCAGAAAACACTAGGCTTCACAAAATAGAGCCTGGTAACTGTTTGACTGTCAGGTTTAATTAAGCTTTGTGTTCCCTCAATTTTTAAGAATTTAACTGGTCTTAAGAGGTAACTTAAGAGCATTGAACATATCTTTAACAAAAAAAGCATTGCTTCAGTCCTGTAAAAAGCCCCAGTATCCCCTTGCTTTGTCCGTGCATGTTTCCTTGCAGGCTTTCTGAGCTGCCTTAGATAAAAACAAAAGGGAGAAGCAAGAAGTGGATCTGTTGACAGCTATGACAGAGATCAAATTCCAAGCCAGGCCATGGGATTCCTGAGAAGGGGCTACTTAAACAGGACTCTCCTTTGATTAATTGGAGATAGGGTGACACCTTGGACGTCAGAACTGTATTTGAGCTTGGAATCAGACGCAGAGGGTCAAAGAGATGAGATGCTCGAGGGCTGAAATGTGATCCCTGCCTCTTCCCTCCCTCCTTTCTCCCCTTCCTGGCTGTGGTACAGACCTGCAGGTCCTGCTCACATGGCTTCATTTTACGTTCAGCAGTAGCTCTGCTAATCATCAGTTCAGAAACCTGTGACACACTGGGTGGCTTTTCTGCACTGCCTGGTGTTCTCTGGCATTGCCACCCTAGAAATCAAACTTTTTCACAACCTTACAGCCCCCTTGGTTCAGGCTTTGGAAACTTCCATCGTTGCCTAACTAGCCTTTGAAGATTTGCTAATTTTGCCCCAAGCAAGTTTTATCAACAAGGATAATGTTTTGTGAGTGGTTAATCACTTTTCTTCCCTGAAAAGTTAATCGCTTATCTTCCCTGATAACAGCTCTTCTGCTTGTTTGTTGTTTTTTGTTTGTTTGTTTTGGTTTTTTACAAGTACAGATATTAAGAAAAAACGTAGGTCTATGGAATTTGAGATTTGCTGCCTTCAGTGCCTTATTAGTGGATGCTGTGCAGAAATGCAAGGAAATAGTGTAGAGTATATGTAAATTTAGTTTCAAAATAAGAATTTCCTGTGTGTTTTCTTGATATCTCCACTAGAATAATATTTAGTCTCTTCTTCTCATCAGTCTTTCCTTGGCCTCTGGACAGGTTTACTTTAGCCACAGTGCTGACCCAAGATGAAAGACTTGGGATGGAATTCAGCTTACTTAAATTCAGCAGTATAATGCTCATTGTAAATGCATCTAATTAAATCAGTTTGCTGAAAAACTTTTGTTGTCAGCTGAATTCAGAGGCTGCTGAGAGTAATTCAGACTCCTCAGGTTCAGTCATTTAGTGTCCAAAGGGCAGTTCTGTAATGAGGACTCACGTCAGGCATTTATGGAGCAGGGATACTCTTGGCCACCTTTCTGTAGCCATTCTGTGGGCTCTTGGTGACAGTCCCAAGTGTGTGTAACCTGTAGATTTAGATGCTACAGGGTTTTTTTTACTTGAATCTGTGTGTTGAGTTCTCTTTGTCCCCAGTGCACGCACAGGCTTGACATCACTGTCAATAAATGCTTGGGGGTAGCAGGCAACTCCTGCACTGGTTTGCTCAGGAGTTGCTTGTGTGTCACACTGAAGTCCAGGCATCTTAGGGAGACCAGCTGAAAGAACAATTAAAATATCCAGGGCCATTCTTTGTAATGCAAGTACACTGTAAAAGTATTTAAAGAGGCAGTTTGTATGAAAACCTCTGGAGATGAGGAAATTACTAATTATCAAAGTTTTTAAACTGCATCCCATTTTGAGTCTGGCCTGCTTTGACTGTGACCAGAAGCTCTCACTATGTAAAGAATTCTCAGCTGTTACCAACACTGTTTGGAAGTGTTTTTCCAATTTTTGATATTTTGATTATAGAGATGCCCCAAAAGCATTACCTTTCACTAAGCTCCTCTGCAGGCTGATGAATTTTCTCCTGGGCAGACCTGAGAAACATTTACAGGGGTACTGTGAGATGATGACAGTCCTTTGGCAGGTGTTTCTCCCCATAGCTGCTGGTTTGGCTCCTTTTTGAGTATTTTTTTCCTAAGTTCAGATTAGTAATACCTAAAACATCCTATAGAACTTCTCATAAGCAAACACTTGAAGGCTTGACTGTTGGGGGAACATAAATTATTACATGGTATGTTTTGGAGCAGTGTCTTGGGGAGTCTTGGCTATGTTTTTGTTAACAGAAGAATTATAAATACAGTTCTACACTAAACTTTGTCAAAATGCTGGGAAGTGATTTAGTGAAGCGATTTAATAAAATTAATAGTGCTTCTCCCATAACACAGGGTCATTAAACAATGGGGTGCTTTCAGTCCATTCCAGTGACCTTGGTTTTAAAGCCTGCTTCTTATTTGAGGTGATCCCGCACTGAAAACTGGCAAAGAGGAACCACCTCTTTGGGAAAAAGAGGCAAGTGGTGTTTGTGTTTTGGCCAGAAGGGCTCTCTGTGGTAGCGTAGTCTTTACAAAAGAAATAATTATGCGAAAACACACGCTAAGAACAACATGCTTGAGGAATTTGATTTACTATCTGAGCATAATGACCAAAGTTTGAACCCAACATGCAACCAAGAGGCCATTTAAAACAATTATGTAGTTTAAATGGGGAGGCATAAAAGGCAGCAGAAGTGTAACTTTCTTGTAGTTTACCTGTGGCCAAAGGCCTTTTCACCTTTCTGTAGGCCATAAGTGAGGGATCGTGGAAGTTGCACAGGGTTTTCCTGGTCAGGACCAATCTTTAAAAAGCCCATGCCAAACCCCCAGAGTTTTATCAACCGTTTACAGCCTTCATTTAATTAGAGTTTGAATCTGATGAGCAGAAAGTTGTGGTCCTGCCTGTTGTGTGATAATGACTCTCTTGCTGCTGGTGTTCTCAGATGAGTGGCAGATGACCAGGACCTTAGCAGGAGGCTCTGTTTGGGTGTACTGGCTGAGAAGAGATTATTAACTCTATAAACTTGTTTGTTCTGGTTTTGAGGATCCTTATAGTTTTTACTGATGATGCTGAACAATATAAAGTTGTCAGTCCTGGACTTTGCTGGTTTTCTTTTGCTCCTTTTTCTTTCCTCAACCTTCATGGCTTTTGAGACTGGCCTTAGCATAAGCCTCGAGTGGCTGCTCTTTTTGTGGCTGGATCATTATTTGTAAAAATGAGCAGAACTGCAGAGTTACCATGGAAGCCATGTAAATGGCATTTCTGGAGCACAAGTCACAGTGACAAGGAGACAGGACTTTTTAAAATAAAACCCTCTTTTTAGCCACTCTTCCTTGTTTATAGGCGACAGATGTTTTTGTTTACATAAATGGTCTCCATAAATAATCCATTTTTGTATGTTCTGTACATTGAGCAATCTATTTTACAGACAATTGAAAATCTAACATTCATTACATGGGGTTTTTTTGGACTGTTGGGAAGATCTCAAAACTGGAGTGGTTTCATAATCCCTCAGCCTCCCACAAAATTATTTCACCAAAACTTTGGCTTTCTCTAGTGTTTCTCAGGTTTGGCAGCACAGCAGTGCTTTTGTTGTCCAACTCATGCAGCAGTAGATTAAAGTGAGGCAGACCTGTGTGCTAGAATAACCAATTTAGTTGTAGCTCTGGAGCCTCTGAGAGTTTCATACCCTTCTGAGACAGGGTGACTTGTCTTCAGTGCAGTGCTGTAAATTAGAATGTTTCAGCACCTTCTGTTTGTATTTGCTGTCCCATGGTGTGAGCCCCAGTCCTGGGGCTGGTGACTGTGTGACAGAGCTCCACGAGACCCTCTGCCAGGAGCCTTGTGCTCAGTGGGTAAGTGATACCCTGGTCAGTTCAGGCCAAGGGTCAGAGGGGGGTTTCTTCCTTAATCCCTTGTGATGGATCAGTCTGATACAATGGCCTTGTAGTATTTTCACTACTATTTTAATCCTACTTCTTCTCACGACCCCTTTTTGACACCGCTGAGCCCAGCTTTTCTTCAGCTGCTCACACTCCCTTCCTGGCCTCATCCAAGTGCTGATGGTTTGCTTCAGGTGTTGTCTTTGTGGTAAGACATGAGCAAACCATGAAGGATGGTTGAATGCTGTTGGAAGAATATGCTGCCCTTTTCTTCCCTTCATCTTGGAACAGCAATAGACTTTGGGTGGGCGTCTTCCCATATTTAGGCGAGGTGTTGTGGTAATTACACAATTTAGGTGTATCCCAGATGAAAATATCGTATTACCTAATATAGAACAGGTCAGGAAACAATATGATGCTGACATTGCATTTTTTCCACTTGTGTTTTGACGTTGGTTGTTTCCTTCTAGAAGAATATGTGTCCTCGGATAAGGTTGTTTGTGCCACATAAATAACCAAGTGTTTCACCTTCTTGGGTTAGTTCTCTGATCAGAACAGAAGATAGTCCAGATTATTCCTATTTTACTGGAAAAGCCACACGAACTTAACATCACTGTAGGATACAGTTATAGTTAGTAAACCAGCCTGTGAAATGAAAGCAGAGTAGGGTTTTTTTTTGTATAAGATGTGAACACAAGACTGCTAAATCCTTTTCAGGCATGCTGTATTCCTGTATTGTATTGATTACTGACCAGGTTTTACCTGACATCTCAGAATATGATTCATAGATATTGATCTGCACAGAAACTTGGCAGGAGGTTGAAAAACAAATAAGCAATGTTGCCTGGGCCCCCACCCTTATGTACTGTCTCAGATTGGACCTTCTACCACCCAAATCTTGACTTGTTCATGGGACTGGTGCTCACTGAGCACTGTGGTTTCCTCTTAAATTAGCCTTTTGTACAAGCAATGTTCACACAGGGTGGAATTGGGTCCCAAAAATCTCCAACCTTGGTGATAGCTTTTAACTCCAGCATGTGCTCCTCAGGCACTGAAGGGTCTGTTACAGACACACGTGTTCATTATTTCCTGTTTGATTGAATTTTAGATGAACCAGAAATGGGGAATGATTTCAATAAAAAACAATGCCAGAGGGGTGAAGAAGGAGCTGTTGAGATGCATGAGGAAAAGCAATGTTGTATCAAGTCCTCAATAAGTAAGAAGAATTAGTCATGATTCCTGAAAAATAGGCAGTGACTCTGTTCACCTTTCTAATTAATCAGTTTTAGGTTAATGAGTTATTAATTGTTTTTGAATGTGAAACCTTTGAGTGGGTGTTTCCTTTTGGTCCCTTGCAGTTGATCTCTTGTAGTGATTTAGTCGTCAGAATGGTATTTATTTTCCCTTTCCACCTTAGTTTCTTCCCCTGTAAAACAGTATTAATCTTTAACTCTTTGCACAATAGATTAGGAAAGCATTAATCATCTAATGTTCTTGCACTGGGCTTGTCTTCAGTGCAGTAGTCACTGAAATGAGCAGACTCGTGTCGTGAAACTGGGATGGAGACAGGAGTGACTGTGGGGTGAGACATCAGGAGCTGTGTGAGGAACTGGCTGAGCACAGGCTGGTTCAGCAGGAAGTGGTTGATGAGTTACTGGTGTTACGGGGTGAAAATGAAACCTGAGTTACAGTTTGAGCTCACAAATACGATAAAGTCTTTACAGGTGGAACTGTAGCATGACTTATTTTTACTCCACAGAACTTGGCTTGTCCCTGTGCCCAAAAAGAGACCTTGCCTGAAATGTAATAATGCAGTCAGCTGTTCCTGAGCAATTAATTATACTTTGTATTAGAACCAGCTTCTCTTGGTCAATATTGACATATTCATTTGAAATCTGCCACTCCAAACACCAAGCCCCGTGCTGGGAGTGGAAATATAAAAGCAAAATGGTCCCTTTCCATGTGCTGTCTAAACTCATTCAATGGCTGTAGCCTGTTGCTTTGAGTCTGTGGTACACAGGTTGTGCCAGGGTTACTGTAGTTCTGGCCTTGAAAGGGATTTTAGTGTGGAAGGAGGAAAAAGGACCTTACAGCTGGACTGTGATAGAAGTCTCTTCAAAACTGAAAACTTACGTTTTGGACCTTGAATTTTATTGCCTACCTGTTTCTGAAATTTTATTTTTATTTGAATGTAATTTATGGGATTTTGTAGTGGAACTGACCTGCATGGTATTTCTTTCTCTCCAGAGGAGCCATGAATTACTGGAGGCTGGAAAATTATTACAGGGGAAGTCACTGTTTGCCTGTTAGATTCTTTGCTAAAGGTACAGTGATGGACAGTGTTGGACGTTTGAGCTCATCAGTAGGAGTTTCTTACATTCCCTCTCTGCCAGAGGGCAATTCTAGCAGTGGATGCTGGGAAAAATGTCATCTGAAAAAAAAAAGTATTTAGTTTCGTCAGGGTATTCTTGTGGACAGAGGGAGCCTGGGTTTCGAGTCTCTGCATGAGGACATTTCTACATACCTAAGTTTATTGCAAGGTAAGCAGCAGTGAGAAAGTACAGCTAATTAGGTCCTCCTGCATGATCTCATTTGTGCACTGCTGAACTTTTATGAAAGGTAGGAGATGGGGTGGAACAGAGCTTGAAGCTGAATCTCCATTTTTTCATCTGAAAACCTTGGCTTTGTAGCTGGGCAGGGCTTGCTTCTGTTCTTTCCATTGGTGTCTGAGAGAAGGAAATGTGGATTGCATGTTTGTTTACTTTTCTTCTTATTTTATTTATATTTATTTGGAACACTAAAAAGCTTGCCACAGAATCGTTTAAAAATGAAAAGTGGGACTGTTTGCGGTGAAAATAATATCACTTGTTACCTCCCAGCTAAATGTCTCGGGTGAATCAAAATTGTCCTGCAGGCTAAGAACAAGAAACAAGCAGAAAATCCTTAGTTAAGTGCTGTGGTTGTACGGAAAGGCAAAAGGAGAATTACAGGGATGTGCTGGCTCACAACTCAAAATTCAGTTTTAACTTGGAGATTTTTCTGCGAGTAAAACAGTCGCCAAACGTTTGATCCAGATGGAGTCCTGACAGTAATTACTTGTACGTATGGTACAGCCACTGCTGCTGCTCTCACAGCTATTCTTGAAGAGAGCTGGGTGGTTTTGTGTTAGATATCCCTTACTGCTCCCTCTGCTTTCTAGGCATAGCATAACACTATTTTGTGGGAGTATTGATCTCTGCTGGCATTGATACTGCCTGCCTGGTGTCTGGAGTATCTCACAATCCAGTAAAGTTGGGGTTTATTTTTGTACTTCCTTTGGATTTTTTTTCTTTTTGTTTATAGTCTCCCCTGTAATTGCCCAGAAGATGTTGAAGCATTAAGGGTGTAAGTGAATTAACTGCTTTTACAGGAAAACTGCCAGCATGTTCCCACATCTCAGGTCACATCTGATGCAGGTTGTTCTCTCTGGAAATGCCTCTTCTGCTCACAAGCACCTTTTGGTGACTGTGCTGTGGCTAGGTGGCAAAGTCCTGGCCAGGTGCTGGGTGCATTACGGGGGGAGCTGTGCACCTGGACTTTAAATACTGCAGAGTTGTATCACCCCTGTCCCTTTGTGAATCTCTTCCTGAGTATTTGTGCCATCTAAGAAATCAAACAAAACATCAGGTTAACTGTGGTTCCACAGCAACTATCAATATTCTCGTTGGAGGACTTGGATCAGAGGCCAAAGAACAAAGTGGTGATGGAGGTTCAAATATCACTTCTTGGATGCAGGACTCAGTCCAGGAGTGACTGAAGGACATAATCTGTATTGCTGTGTGTGCAGGGGCTGCCCTGCAGTGAAATAGGGAGGTGACCTCATCGTGACACCTTTCACCTGCTCGTATCTGTTGTTCAAGTTCACCTTTGAAACCAAGTCACTGGTCTAAACTCTGTTGTGACAACTGGAGTGCAAACTGGCTCTGTTAATCTGTGTCCCATGGGGATGCCAGACGGCTCTTTCATGTCAAAAGTGATTGTTTAACAGCTTCTCTCTTACTTTGTCAAAATGTGGCATGGGTCGAACGCAGCAAAGTTAATAAGTAGTTCAGCAGCTGAGGAGACCAGAGGAAGAACTTCTGTGACAAGTGTTTTAAATGCCCTCCATGTCCAGTGTCACCAGCAGAACTTGTCCCATGGAGAGAGTACGAACACCTTGCCTTAGAGTGCATGAGTGAACTGTTGGGCCAGGAGCTGCTAATGCTGTGGGCTTCTCTCTGAAAGGTAGGGATGTAGCAGTGGAAGTGAAGGAAAAGCAGTAGTTAGGAAAAGAAATATTCCAGGAACTGAGCTGAGAGCTCTATCCTTTCCTCCCCCTTGCCCCTCACAGAAGAAACGTAGAAGGGGTTTATACAACCATAGGTCAAAGTAATTTCATGAAAAGATGGTTTAAAAAAACCTGTCACTAATTTTAAATGTATTTAATTAAATGCTGTGCTGAGTAATGTACTGAAATTGAGCCGTTTTGATCAGAAGCACGAAATACCAGGATAATAATACATGGGCCTATAAAAAACTGGTTGTGTTGTAGATATTTAAGTGATGCCAAACCGTGGCAGCCTGTCACTTGTGCCTCCCATTGAAATTCGTTGCAAAAGTTGAGTTAAATTTCATCGAACATCCTGACACATAAAATTTTATGATGATTAGCGATCCAAAACTACTACACTCTATGCAGTTACCCATATTCCTCTTGTTGTTATCTACCTTCCAACAGCCTACCTTTCAGCTTGTGGGCTACAAGGTCTTTTACCATTTTGAACTTGAAACATTATATTTCAGCTAATTTAACAGCTGGGGCCAAAATACACAGAACTCTGCATCCATTACCAGTTTATCTTGATCATCATAAACAGTAAAATGTGTGCAAATGTGTGCCCTCTGACAGCCCTTTATATGTATGACTGAAGTTTATGCGTTTAAGTGCTGCCACTGGAGTCAAGAAGAAAATCCTTTTTAATAGCTTGGGCCCTCATTGCTTTGGGTTGATTTGCCCAGCATGACCACTGGAATGTTTTATTCTTTGGTTTCTTTACATTGTAGGCTTGCAGGGGATATCAGATTTCTGATATTTGGGTATCAGCGTGGAGACAGAATTTTCTTCAGTTACCACATATTTAGTCTTCCATTGTTGGATATAAAATTGTGAAACTGAGAATTGCAGTAGCAATTGGTCTTATAGTTCAGATTTAAAATAACAGATCTTAAAATACTCCTGATTGCTCCCTCATCCTGTTTATCTTTCTTTTGGAAAGATATTTCTAAGTATCAGTATCTGATTTATGCAGTGGAGAAGTTACTTGTTTTAAATCTGAACACTGAACTGAGTTTATAGAGTTATGTGCCAGCAGAAATTGAAACGCTAGTTTGCTGCTGCTGTGGTATTTGCAGCTAATTGAATTGTGGATACTAAGAAATGAGTAGCTCAGCTTGACTTCTTGGCACTGCAGAATTTTTACCCTGGTTAGTAATTTTGAAGACTTGCTTGCAAACAATGGTTCAATGGGCGCCCTCACAAAATTGTGTGGGTAGTGATGTCAGAAAAATTTACCAGCTGCATGTTACCCAGAAGGCTAAATCTTCTGCCTCAGAAACGTAAGGAGAATGGGAACGAGACTTGAATTGATCTATGGGCTTTGTAAGAATGCCACTTAGGAGAAACCGAAGGAGATACTAATTTGACTTTTTGCTAACGAAAAGCTAATGGTAGAAAATGGGAGTGATTTGATGTATTTTTAATAGTTCTCTAAATCTTGACCAGTACATTATATTCTATGAAAGGGACATCTGAAATGATTTGGCTTGCCATTATGTTCTATAAATTTGAGTAAGTGCACTAGTAGTTAGCTAACACAAATAAAACAGATAAGAGTGTAGGCTAGTAAAAGCATTGCCAAAGGAAAAACAGAAGAGAAAGGAAGAATTGGAAGTAAATAACTTTAAAAGTAGAAGGTATTATCTTCAAACGTCATTAACTGCTTTCCTTTTCCCCCCCTATTTAGAAGTATCTTACCTCAAAGGTAATTTGTTTCATGCTCATCCAACATTAATGGTATTAATTTTTAATTAATTTAACAGTAGCATTGTCCATCTGTCAGTGCAACCCTAATCTGTTAAACAGATAAAATCAACATGTCTGCAGGTTCATTGTAGGTCGGCAGGCAGCGGTTGCGTGTCTGCATTCAGGGTTCTCTATTAAATAATGCAGAGGCTTTATACAAATACACAAGTGCAGAGACTTTTGAAAACAAATGTGCTAATACAGAAGGACAGATAAAGTGTCCTAGCTCGTGGTTCAAGTGTACTAAAGGTGGCAATCTCCTTGGCCAAAATCTGGAGTTAGTCTCTTACACAAATACTCAGCTTTTTGCTAGAGTGGAGCCCTTTGGAGATGCTGATGGAGAACACAACAGAATGCTCGGTGTTTCTCAAATTTGGCCTCTATTTTGACATCCTTATTTGGAAATCCCATCTCCTCCATGTGCACCACCCCCAAGCTGGGAATACAAAAGCAGTTTGAATGGGAACAATTACTGGATGTGCTTTGCTTCTGCACTTTCTAGAGCTGGCTGGGTAGTTGTGGAGAGAGGAGCCTGTTTGAGTGTCTGTGCTTAGAGAAATGTTACTTGTGCTACTAGGGGTTGAGAACTGCTCTCTGTTAAAAGAGTTTGAAGGAAGACAAGTGTTCTAAAACGATTCTAGTTTCCTGTTTGGATGCTAAAATGTGCTTTTGAACAACAGTTAAATTTAACATTGTGTTTTTGGTTTGGACAGAGATAAGCATCGGCAGCATGAGGAGAGCAGTTTCCTTGGCTACACTTGAAACAGTGTCTAAATGGCCTTTATGAAATACCAGATAGTGTGTCTGTTTTGTACCTGACTGATGGGAGCCAGAGCAATGCTATCTCTAAAAAGTAGGCAGATGCAAGCTTAGAGTCCCCAGGAATTTTTAGTTTTGCCATAAGCTGCTCTAACAGGAATTTAAAGCGGGCTCTTGCATCTCACCACACTACTCCAGGTTTGAACTGTGTTGACTAAGCCAGCAATACTTCAATAGAGAGTTTACTGATCTTTATCACTTGAGCAGCACAGGTCTTGTGTTCTTGGGTTTGGAAAGGACAAAACACTGATAGGTCGTGCTGCTTGAAATTCTTTCACAGCCAGGCCTGACTGGAGAGGAAAACAGCTGCTTTTCCACATTTTGTATGGAAGTTTGTGGTTGGACTGTATGCTCTTAAAGGTCTTTTCCATCCTAAATGTTCTATGATTCTGTGATTTTATGACTCTGCTCTGGTTTCAGCTTTAACTTGCTTTTCATCATTTTCCTAAGCAAGGCTCTTCACAGCAGTGAGGAGGAGCAGGCAGCTTTAGAGGAGAAAATGGGCGAGTCGAGGTATTTCTGGGCTGGTGGAAAAGGCCATAGCTGGACTGACAAAAGCTGTCAGCTGAAAAGTTGTCTCTGTAAGAGCTGGCTGGGGCTCCTCAGACCTCCTGTCCTGTCATTCCCGCCCCCACACCATCCTTTGCTTGGGTGGTCCAGCTGTTTACAGGCAGCCTGGTGAGTGAGGTCAAGAAATTCATCAGCACTGGAAAAAAGGAGGGGGGATTATTTTTGGCCTGGATCAGTTCCCTGATCCCCTTTACCTTCCAAAGCTGCAAATGGCTGAAGTAGCCCAGCTGAGGGGACAATGGTAAAGCAGAAATGGGCTGCAGGAGGAGGTAAAGGGTTAGATCACAACTCTGCCCAAGAGAAGCAGCCCATTTTCACTGACTGTAGGTTAAATAAAGAACTTCAAGGTTGGCTTCTCAGCCATAGGTTTATTTTATGTTGTGCTGGCTCACATAGGCTCTAGAAGCAGTTCTTACCATATTCATTTTCCAAGCACCAAATTCTCTTTAAAAATAAAACTGATTTGATCAGCCCAGTGAGTCTCAGTGCTAAACTTTTTGGCAGGGATGGGGCTTTGGTTACCTTGTGTTCATCCAGTTCTGGCTGCGTTAGGACACGTTCAACCATATAAACTTCAATATAGGTGTATGTTCTTGCCACACTGTTCCTGTAAAGATTATAGATTAACTAGAGTTCTGTGATAACTACGCTTTTATTGTTGGAAATTTTTAGAACTAAAACTTTGCTTGAATTCTCCCTTAAACAAAAAAAAAAAGAGAAGTTCAACCAGGGATGACTGGAAACTGAAGCAGAGGGTTTATGCTCCTTGCTCTGTCACTGTTTCAGCTTTTTGCCATTGGGGCCCATACAGCAATGAAAGACATGGAACTGCCAAACCACCCACCAGTCTGCTCCTGAAGGACATGACTCTTCAATTGCGTGCTAAAACACCTGGTACCTTAAAATGCACGTCTCCTCCCAGCACTGAGCTGCTGGGAAAGGTGTGGTGCAATCTGTGTGCGTGTGAGAAGGGTTTTTTTTTTCTTTTCCTTCATCAGGTAATATATTAAATTTTGGAGGCAACGCTGCAATTAGAGAAGATAAACTTGCTGATGTCAGATCGACTTTCAGGGTTGCTGTTTTGTCAAGCCTTGAGTTATGAAAGTAAAATGTAAAGGTGGGTCAATGACCTTGTATCCCAAGGAGCATCTCTCTGAGCTCATGTCAGGCTAAGGGTTCCTCTCTGGACTGCAGAGGAGAAAAGCAGATTCTGCCAGCCTCTATAGCCATAAATCATAGTGACAGTTGTAGATTCGCCCTAAAATACCCTACATGATTCCCAGGACCTCCTGGCATGTTGTACTAGCCTTTTAGCTAGAAAGCTAAAAGTTTGGTTTTAAATCGGAATTTTTCTTGTCAAGAGTATTGCCAGACCCTGCTAATTAGTTCTACTTTTCAAAAGAAAAGTAACTGCAGTTACTGGAGTGGTGGTTACTCTTACAGAACTGACTTCATTTGGAGGAGTTCTTTCCACCATTCATCTAATTCAACATTCATTCAACTAATTGCTCGTTGTTGCAATCTCCAGTGAGAGTACCTACACTGAGATCAGCAAAGTTTCACTAATATGCGAGTCTGACACCAGTAGTCTCATATTTGAGCTCACTGACTTGCTAACATGGATGCTGTATTGCTTTTCCAAGCCTGGTATCTTGTACCACACAAGGGTTTTTACCATAAATAGATAAATGATTGGCCAGTAAAAGCATGTTGAGAAGGGAGATTTTTCTTGTTGCCTTTCCCCAAATGGCTGTTCTGAGCCAGTTGGGAAGAATCTGCAGATATTTGTGGAGTTTGGGCCCCAAATATTCTTCATCAGCCAGTATAAATATCTGCAGTTATGTGGAAAGGGAATGTGTGGTGGATCTCTCCCTGGTCGAGTGTCTATGATGAGGCAACATTATAAAGTTTATTCCACAGAGAAGTGATTTTATTTATTTTCTAAACATTGCTCTGCTGGAGGTGAAATGTTTTGCCTGATGGCAGCAGACCTGTGGTGGGAAGAGACCTTGCATGGGAACATCCAGAGAAACACCGCTCAATTTATCTGGCTCTCTCACCGTCTTTCACTGAGCTGAGAAATTGGCATCTGTATTATTTGCTTTCAGTGCCAGCACTGGCTGCCAGGAACTGCTGCCTCACTGGGTAGGGCTCTCTGATGAGTGGAAAACCAAAGGAGCGCAGAAGAGTTGTTAATTACTGCAGATAGACAAATCAGCTTCTGAAGGGCCACCCATGGCCTAAGCACACTAGTAAAATATGCTTGGGCAGGAAGTATTTTACTGTGTCTTTGACCTGATCTAGGTACATGGACAAACTTTTTGGGCTTTTTTGACACAGTAACACATATGTCTGATTGTGGCACCCATCTATCTACAAGAATGGCTGGAAGGAGGATTTGGGGAACTCCAGGCCTGTCAGCCTGAGCTTGGTGCCTGGGAAGCTCATGGAGCAGCTCATCCCCAGTGCCATCACACAGCAGGTACAGGACAGCCAGGGGATCAGGCCCAGCCAGCAGGGATGTAGGACAGGCAGGTCCTGCTTGACCAACCTGATCTCCTTCTGTGACAGGGTGATCTGCTTAGTGGATGAGGAGAGAACTGTGGATATGGTCTACCTAAACTTCAGTAAAATCTTTGTCACTGTCTCCCACAGCATTTTCCTGAGAAACTGGGTGCTCAAGGCTTCTTGCATTCATGCAAATCCTCGCAGCAGAGCCCAGAGAGGGGTGGTGAATGAAGCTAAAATCCAGTTGGTGGCAGGTCACTAGTGGTGTTCTCCAGGACCAGGTCTCTTTAGTATCTTTATCAATAATGACGAGGGGATCAAGTGCGCCCTCAGTCAGTTTGCAGGGCGACAGCAGGTGGGACAGGAGCGTTGTTCTATTTGAAAACAGGAAGGCTCTGCACAGGGATCTGGAGAGGCTGGATCAGTGGACTGAGGCCAGTTGTATGAGGTTCAGCAAGGCAAAGTGCCGGGTCCTGCCCTTGGATCACAACAACCCCACACAGCACTCCAGGCTGGGGAAAGAGAGGCTGAAAAGCTGCCCAGTGGGAAGGGACCTGGAGGTTCTTGCCAACAGCAGCTGAACATGATCCAGCATGTTCCCAGGTGGCCAAGAAGGCTAGTGGCATCAGTTGTACCAGCAGTAGTGTGGTCAGCAGGACCAGAGCAGTGACTATCCCCATGTACTGGGTACTAGTGAACCTTGAATCTTGTGTTCAGTTCTGGGCCCCTCATGATAAGAAAGACACTGAAGTGCTGGAGTGTGTCCAGAGAAGGGCAACAGGGCTGAGGAAGGGTCTGGAGCACAGGTCATGAGGAGCAGCTGAGGGAGCTAGGGTTGTTTAACGTGGAGAGAAGTAGACTCAGGGGAAATCTTCTCATTCTCTACAACTACCTGAAAGGAGGTTGCAGCGAGGTGGTGGTCAGTCTCCCAATTAACAAGTGATACAATGGGAAGAAATGGCCCCAAGTTGTGCCAGGGGAGGTTTAAGTTGGATATTAGGAAAAATTTCTTGACTGAAAGCGTTGTCAAACACTGGAACAGACTGCCCAGAGAAATGGTGGACCCATCATTCCTGGAGGGATTTAAAAGATGGGAAAGTATGGGGCTCGAGGACATGGTTTAGTGTGGCATTTAGTGGTAGTGCTGGGTTAATGGTTGTACTCAGTGATCTTAGAGGTCTTTTTCCAACCTAAACGATTCTGTGATTCTATCTCCTGGGAACTCAAAGGAACCTTTCCCTAGAAATACAAGCAGAAAATTTGTTCTCTGTATTCCAGTGTGTGCTGGACTATAGATGTATTCAGTCTTTTCAGCACTGTCTGAAGTTTCAATTTTCAAGAGAGTGAGAGAAGCAAAGAGAATGGACTCGATGTGAATGCTGCAATGTGGTGTGGCATTCTGACATTCTCATACAATGGCTTTTGATAACAGTCTGGGCCGATGAAGGTCACAACCTGCGTAATAGATTTTGCAGCAAACTCATGTACTGGGGCTGTTAAACTCTTCAGTCAGCTACATTCAAAATACTGCATCGCTCCCGTGCAGTCCCTCCTCCTGCTCCTCTCGCTCCGTGTCACGCGCCGTCAACCAGTTCAGGACAGATGGAGATGAATTTGGCCATCACACTGTGGGTCTGCCCATGTCCAGGGAAGGTTCTTGGATTTGCAGAAAAGATTGCACATCATCAAGTTGCACTTTTTTTAGGGAATGGTACCTCTGTTTTAGTATGTGGGTTGTGTTTGACTCCAGCGAATACTAATGTGAATAATCTGCAAAATACCAAGCAAAGAGCAGAGAAGATTGAAGGGCATGAAGAGGAATGCATGGTGTTCTCTATGATTGCCAAAGACATAATTTGTTCGAGTTTGTCAGGAAATTTCGTGATTGTGACTTTTGTTGGTCATTAAAAGAAAGTGTTAGCATTTAGAAGTAGGCGTGTTTACCAGAAAATACGACGGTAAAGTACATTTGCTGTGGGAGAAAAAAGTACTTTGTGATCGTTGGGAACATACTGAATTCAGTCCTTTGAAGTACAACAAATTGTCGTGACCTGTCATTACAAAATTAGATGTATTTAATATTTTATTTTCACATACCTCTCCAGTAGTAATTTTTGTAAATTATACTCTGTACGCTTCTTGTTCAAAAGAATGTCTATATTTATACCATTTCCACTCACTTTTATCCAGTTCTGAACATTGACTCTGGATGAAGTATAGTAAAAGTAAATTTGGGAAGAATTATTCATTGTTTCCCACACACCTGGGGTGTGTGCCCTTTGTTATGACGTGCGTTATGTACAGGAGTTGGGTGGAGGTTATAATCCTTTTACTGTTTAGTGTGGAACTTGAACATCTAGTAATTTCTAACAATATTTGACTAAGAGTAATCTGCTTTGTGATTGCAAGGGTGCAAACTGTGCTGAAGATCCTCTCTTCTTTAAGAATCCTCTGTGTGCATATATTTGTGCATATATATGTGTGTGTGTATATATATATATATGCATGAATACTTGGCCTGTGTACGTAGGAGAGAAAATTGCTTGCTGAGGTCTAATCTCATGTTCTTGGTGTTAATATTCTTGTGCACTCTATTCGTTCATTGTTTTGCTAACAGCTGCCATCCTCTGAAAAGGGAGCACTGGAGCATGAAGGAAGGTGGGAGGAGGGGGGATCTCCCTTGCTGTGTGCAAATGCACCATAATTGTTTATGTTCGGTTTTGGTTCAGTTGTGAGCGCAAATCTTGTAACTCTTCGCATCTGCTTGGGGCATTTTCATCCAAGGATGTGACAAAACTTTAATGAATAGCTTCTTTTACAGTGAAGTTTTAATAGCCTGGTTTAATTGAGGGGAAACTGATACGCTGGGAGATAAGCTCTGAAAGCAGCAGGCTGGTTGGGTGACTAGGTTAAGATACTTGTGAGTCGTTTTCAGAGGAGCTACATAGCTTTTTCTAAGCCTGCTTGTGACAGGGATTTCAGGAGTTTATATCCTAGATGGCTGGGTCTTGGCTGAAATGAGCATGAATGTGTAGTCACCAAGAAATAATGGGAAATTCCAAAAATGTTTGCCTGCAAGAAACTTGGTCATATCTCAAGTATTTGGTAGAGCAGAGAGTGGAACATGCTCTGTGCATTAAATACAAATGAGTCTTTCTGCTTTCCTTTTGACTGTTTAATCTTTGTTTTACAAGACTGAATGAACAAGGTAATCAATGTAACTGGCTGTTTACCCTGAGGTATCTCCTTTATTCTTCTCTACTTCCCTTTCCCCCCCCTTTTCTTCTTTTACAGGCTAATGGTAATTTTTCTGACTCCTAATTTAGGAGTTACAATGAGGTTTTGATTAATTGCAGGCCTTAGAAATATGGTGTTCTGAGATGTCTAATCTGTCAGTCACACTCGTTGCTCATTTGATTGTTCTTTGTCAACTTCTTGCAGTTCCTACTGGGATTTTTGACAAGTGTTTATCTTTCACACAGAAAACTTAGTTAACATTTTGCTAGGGGCTGACAGCAAGGACAACATCACAAATAATCTCCAATCAACAACTTTTACCAGAAGTTGGACAGGAAGCAACACCCATGCTGTGCATTTGCCGCCTGGTCCTGGGACCAGGCAGGGGCCATTTCCAATCACACAGCAATTGATTTTTGTTAGAGGCAGCACCTGTGCCTGAGTGGGAATCCCCATCGTGTCTCAGCCTCGTGGTCTGGGTCTGTCTGCCTTTGTTGACTTACCAGCAGTGCTGACCTTCAGATCATTCCTCTCTTCTTGATGCTGACCTCTTGAGACAACAGCGATTCATAATATAGGCACACCAGAAATGTAGAGCCAGACCTAAAAGTGTATCACCCACGTTTCAGGCCTGAATCTTTGCCTGAATGACCTGAATCGGTCATTTCTTAGGTGATCAGTGGGATTTGACTGTTCACCTGCCCATCACTGCTCCACGCACACTGCAGTGCTTCTTTTCATGGTGAAGTGGGCAAGACTCCTTCATGGTGTGTCTTTCTTTAGGTTTCTATTTATTTATTTAATTTATCTTTGCTCTGGTGCTCCTCTGTGTGGGTACTTTGTACTTTTAAAAACCGAAGCAAACATGCTGTATTAGCTACAGGAGATAAAGCAACTGTGTAAATACATAGTAACCACACTTTAGAGCCCCTTTGTTGGAACAGCCACATTTATGAGTGATTCCTGTGTTCCTCAGCAACCGGCCTTGGTGCGGGCTCTGCTTTTCGGTTCTGTGTGTGGGCCCACCTCTGCCTTTCTGGGTCAGGTGGAGGAGGAGAGGTTTCTGCCTTCTGTTTTTTAACTCCTCTCCTTTCTCAGATGGAAGGATTTCTCTGGGATAACCTTATTGGTGACTGATATTTGTAGGTCAGAATTAGATAGCAGGGAAGTGCCCCATCCTTGTGGCGTTCACCATTGATCCTGCTGGTTCAGATGTGTAGGGATGGTCAGAGTTGGTTCCTTACTGCAGCTGTACTGTGCTGGTCCTTCCCAGTTGTGTAGTTTTGCTTTTCAGGCTCATCTTTTCGGTACAGCGGTGAAGGCTGGGCAGAGACAGGAGTCCTGGGTGTAGGCTCTGCTGCGAGGATTTGCATGAATGCAAGAAGCCTTTTTCTATTTATCTTTTTCCTTGAATTAAAATCAATGTCTAGGACATCAGGTAGCTGTCTTAAGCAATTAATCAGGGTGTGACTGCAAGATTCCTGCAGCCTTCCCTGATAGCATCCTGGTGCCTCTGTCCAGGTCAGCCAGTCGCTGGTGTTAATGGCAGCAGACCAGTGTGTCCCTTGCCTTGCCCTGCCCCAAGTCAGAAGGAGACATTAAGAGAGAGCACTGGTTTGGCTGTGTACGAAGCAGAATACCACCTTTAATGCCTGCTGGCTCCTGGGATCCAGCCACAGTGGGCTGCACCGCAGGCTCCAGCACACAGGGAAGCTGCTGGGACACTGGAGACTTCTTGACGTTGGAGCTCTTCAGAGTAGCTGGTCTTGCGTGGTGCTTTCGGCAGCCCGGTCCCCTTTCATCTCCTCCATGAGGAATGTGTAAGTGCACCACAGTCACACACATGATAATGTGTGGGTTACCCATGTTTGCAAGAGCTGCAAGTTTTTTGTTGTTGTTTCTCATATAAACACTAACAGATGTAACCAGCGGTCTCCATGAAAGATCGGCATGAGGAAGGGAGCCTTTGCTTTTAAAACCCATCTAAATATACCAATGCAAATAAACATTTTAACAAGAGGCAGGCCATAAACAGCCTTGGGAGAGTGCTCTGTCCTTTAAAGACTCTGCTTTTTCGTTTTCCCTATTTTGTTCTCTGACAGATGCCAAATATACAAAAGGAGAATTTCAATGGTGGCTTGTGCAGCTGGTGTGCGTGGCTGCATCTCGAACAGGTTGTTTTTCCTTTCCTCACTGCCAGCCTCATTTTAGTTTAATGTTCTTTGGAGTTCAATGGTGGTGAAATAGGGAGGAGAAAAGAGGGGAGTGCAGTCTTAGAGAACTTTTTGTGGGTCAGTAGTTACAAAGGGTGTGATTCAGTTACCTGTACGTAAGAGTGAGGGGCCATTTATATACTTAAGGATATCTAGAGCATATACAGGCTCACAGATGCAACAGTCTACAGTAGACCTGAGCCCTTCTACAAAGGCCACTGATTCCTGTTGTATCCCAAATGGCATTAGACATCTGGGCTCTTGGCAAAAAAATCTTTTGGGAAGAGCTCTTGGGGACCTGTGGGCAAGGCATTGCTTTGTCCTTACTGATCTACTGTGTCAGAAGAGATGACTATTTCATGCCTTAGTTTTTCTGACCAAAAAAAGGAGGAATAATACCATAATTCTATTAGAGTTTCTACCAGGAAAGGTCACGTGGCTCAGAAGTGAAACAGACCTTTTCAGTTTCTTCTAGATTTATATAGTCTTTGTCCTTCCAGTGAGGATAAATTAGGTTTGATTTGATTGTTTAAAGTGGTTGGCAGGATTTGCACCTCGTTGCAAATCATAAAATAAATTCTCTTGTGGTTATGTTTCTTCTTTTTACTTAAATGGTCTCTGCTGCCATTTAACCAATAAATTCCAGTAACAGCTGACATATTTGAGATAGAGGAGGAAAAAACCCTTTAACATTTATAGGGCTGCAACAGAGCCTTTTACATAGCCTTTTCATTTTGAGTATATCATCTTGATGCAATTGGAGACCATCCAGACTAGCATTAACCCTTTGGATTTAAAAAAAGGTGATGCAATTATCTGTGTCCTTTTTCCTACATTTTCACTATGTTGCCAGTCTGTAGAATGTCCCTTACCTATGGTTTTGTCTGTATAGTAGACAAGGTAAAAGAGCTCTGGGTGGGTGTTGCTTCACAGTTTGTTGTGTCATCCAGTAAATTCAACCTACTGGAATTAATAACTTCTAGGAAGATTCACTGAGATTTAGTTACTTTCTTTGTGTTTTAAATTGGTGTCTAGAAACATAGTTTGTACTATGCCACAAGTATTAAGACCAGCTTTAAAAAAAGAAAGATCACTAACATCAGTTTCTGCTCCGTTTGTTGTGTCCTGCCCTTCTGCAATCCGGGGAGCTGGGGGGGAGGAACAGATGGGGAATCCATCACTTCTGCAGAAGAGTAGGTGAAGGAACACTTGCCCCATCATACCTCCAGTGAGCAACCAGAGCCCTTAGTAAACATACCAGCTCCCTGTGTGCAAAGGTATGTGAGCGGGGGAGACCAAGAGAGGAGCTGAATCAAACGTCAGACCTCCCCAGCCAGGCATTTCTTCCCTCATTCCTGTCCCCTCTTCCAGGAAACCAAGGCTGCCTCTGTTTATCCGCACCCTCATCACACAGTCAAAAAGCCCAGGGCTTCAGTTTCCACTTCAAAGGCGGTGTTGGCTGCTGTGTTGGAGATGGAGCCTGATAATTTTGGTTATGAGTGGCTGGTATGTTCCTACGGCTGGAATTACCGCTGGTGGAGGCAGCCTTGCCGAGTGAGGTCATCTGCGTGTAGCGAGGGCAGAGGGCTGGAAAAAAGGTTTCCTTGCAGTGCTCTGCCCTTGTGGTGAGACCACCTCTAAGAGATCCCGTGCCAGTCATTTCTGGGTTTCTCCACAGATGCTCTTTGAAAAGGTGCCAGCTGCTGCCAACTGTGATGGTGGTTTCTGTGCTGTGTCTACTGGTAATTGAAATCAGGGAAACCTGTGGGATTTGGTTCTATAAGAAGAGAAAAGAAGAAAAGTGTGTGTTGCATTGCACTACACACAACTTGTATGCATCTTTCTAGAGAAACCATTTGGCCCAGTCTGACTGGTACGTGCAACCATATTTTTAGATTTACAGTGGGGTAGCACTGGAAGAAACTTGGGATTTGGGTTTTAGGTGTTGTGTGCAGTGGCTTGTGCAATAGTACAGCTACTCAGAGGATCTCTTGAAGTGTAACGGTGCTTGCTCATTCAGTGGTTAGAGTACAGGAAGTTTGTGTCGGTGTGTGTGGTGTTTTTTTTTTTTTTAAAGGTTTTGGTAAAGTAATGGATAGGTCATAGGAAATGACGTGGCTCTCGCTAATCCCTGGATTTGTCCTCTGCTTTCTTCTGAACTACAGCATTTACTTAAAAAAGCTGTTATGCAGCTTTATAAACCAAAGTGCAAATGTGTGTCTTACATTTTGGAATCAAACCCACCCTGTCTTATTTTGAACCTTTGAGAAAAGGGATCTAGAGTTTTAATTACGCTTTCCAGCCACGTAAATTGCAGAGTTAATTGTATACATCAGCATTGTCTGACCTAGTTCTGCTGCTGTGCCTTTCATCTATGGATCTCCAAGTGCCTTACAAAGAAAAATCTTTCATATTAGAATATGGGGAACCTGGGACACAAAGAAGCAACGCAGATATTCAGCCTGACAGTGACTGAACCCCAAGGGGAAGAAAGAGCTTCTGAGTCCCAGTGGACTAAGTGGCACTTACTCTTTGTACAAGTGCCTTCCATTCCTGACTTTACATACCCTTGTTCTACACACTGTAACTGCATTCCCATCTTTTTCTAGATTAGTCTTACATTTCTTCTCCTAACTCACTGGATGTCGTAGGTAATTTCCTTCTAAGCCTTTCAGATTTTGTTACAATCTGTAGTTCTGAAGGTTGCTGTTGCATGTAAGTTAGGTGTGTGTTCTCTGTTGGGTTTTATATTTCCTTTGGTGCCTGTAACACCTCCCATTTTCTCTAGGGTTGGAAGCAGGACAGTAAGGGAACAAAGAGAGTCGTGCTGCATTCCATTTTCGGCCTCTTTTTTGCAGAAATTGACTGGTGAAATAGTGGTTTTGCTGACATACAGATAAGTGACGCAGGTAAATAATCCCACATATGGTTAGCCAAGGCTTTGCCTGTCTACGTGGAGAGCGGTTTTTAGCTGCAGTGCTGTTTTGCAGTGGGTAAGCTGATCTTTTTCTGAAATTGAAATCAAAAGGGAACTTTCTGATAGGCATCAGTGGCAGTTGCACATTGCTCTGAAATGTATCTGTTTTAGCCCCGATGAAAGATGTTTGCTTATCTGCTTCCAGAATCAAATCTTTTTGTTTATCTGCAGAGCTGGAGTATCAACAATACAGACTCCCACTACTGCACATCCCATCCCTTGCTCACTGGGGACAGCCTGTGAGGTCAGAGGTGCTTCAACACTCCTGACCCAATTTTTCCTATGGCCTTTGTTATGACTTTGCTTATGACTGACAGTCCATGCCAAGCACAGTTGTGCTGAATAGTGTTTTTTACCAGGCTTTTTCCTACAGAAGCAAATGTGTGGTGGCTTTGTATTTGCTGTGTTCCAAGATTTTAGCATAAATAAATTAAGTGGGATAGACAAAGAGATTTGGAGGCTGAATGACGTTGCTTTCCTTCTGTTCATTGATAGCCAGCTGTCACTTTGCAAAGCCCCTGTGCTGTGTTCATAACAAGAGCTTTCAGATCAAGAGCCGGAATGGGAATGCTGTCCCCTGGCCTAGGGGACATGTCCCTTCTGTATTTCTCCACCAGTTTATGTAACTCACAGTGATAAGTCCTTCATGCTCTCTCTCTGTCTGAAGCACCCACAGCCGGTATTGCTGTGCATGTTGGTGGTTGGGATGTGCATCTTCTGTGGTCTTGGGGTGTTGTAGCCTGCGTTTCATCAAAAGCTGACACCAGTGCAATATATGGATTGATTGCTGTAGAACTAAATGAACCATTAACACTGTTTGAACAAATTTGCATTGAAAACTGGTCAAAGCAAGGGGTTCTCTTTGCTGCCATAAGGTAGTAAGTGGCCTACAGAAATAATAGCAGGAGTGGCATGCAGGCTGTGTGGGTGTGAGCTGGGAGCCCTATGCTCAGGATATAGCTGGAATCTGCACTTTAATATCCAAACTGTGCTCTGATATCATGCCACTGTCATAGACAGCCAATCCCAGGAGCTCCTGTGATTTATTAAGGACACGTTGTCTTTGCAGGAAGAAAATAGTGTTAGCGAGAAACTTAAGGTTTGCTGTGCCTGCAAGGATGTGGAACTTGCAGCTGGATGGTTGCTTTGTAAAACTGGCACATAGTGTAGGCTTGTGCCATGCCACGTTGTGAGTGGTGCTGTCCTTGCTTTTGCCAAGTTAATTTAGGCAGTTTAAGAAAACAAACTATGCTCAGCTGTTCTGTGCTACTTTGCGATAAGGCATCTTATGTGTGAGATGATTTTATTTTGACAGATGAAGTCTTCAAGTTAGGGGCTGTGCCTTTTTCACTACTTTGTACACAATAAAGCAGATAACTCTCTGTGGCAGCAAATGAATGGGTTTGGCAGGTTTTTGTTGGTTGGTTGGTTGTTTTTTTGTTAGGTTTTTTTTGTATTTGATGTTCTTCATTGTCTTTGGCCGAGAATTAAAGTAACTCTTTGAAGAGAGAAGGCAGATTCTGAATCTGAGATATTTCAAAATGAGCTAAGCAACAAATTCTGCAGGTAGCTAATGATACAGTCTAAGGCACGGCCTAAAGGAAGGTGTGTGAAACCTAGAAACCCTCAAGAGCCTTAAAGGTCAAAGCAGCCCGTTAAAATCAGCTGAATAGATTGCTGGAAGCTGGGGCAAAGCTGCCAGAAACGCAGTAACAAACATGCTGGTCAAACTTAGCAGCTGATGGGCTCCTCTCCCTTGTCGTGCAATTAAAACACTTCTGATTTTTCAGGTTTGATTGTTTGAAAGGTCTGCCTCGCTCCCTGGGACGAGTTTAGCTGCAGATGTTGGTGAGATTACAGTAGCACTCTCAGTGCATTCGCTGCCTTTGCGCTTGCTGGAGTAACCCTTGCTGAGCCCCGGTCAGGGAGCGCAGCTCGGAGCACACAAGGTCAGCCTTTATCTTCCCTGCATGGCTGGCCAAAGATCAGGCTTTTCACACCAAACCTGCCACGGGAGGCTTGCTTTCTGCAGATTTTTCTCTGCTTTCTCAGGGAATAAGGAGCAGAAAGTCCAGTTGCTGACGTCTTTCAACTTCTGCTGAAGCAATTAGGGAGTGCTCGGGGCAGGGTTCATCTCCCCTCGCTGGTCCTGGAAGGCCGTGTGAGGGAGGAAGCTCTTTGGTTCAAAGTGGTTTCATAATCTTCGGTGGGAAGGCAGAGCACGTCACTGCAGAGAAACAGCTTCAAAAGTGGTGCATCACGGTGCTGATACGGGGCAGTAAATACAATTCTCCCTCCACTCTGGGCTGCTGGGTTGGCTGAGAAGGTGATACTGCTGGAATGTGGAGACTTGGGTGTGTAAAATGTACAGGATTTCTCCCCAGAAGGGGATTTGCCTCTGGGGCTGAGGCTGGTGGAGTCTCTGCCTGTTGCTGAGGCTGTCTCACTGTGACAGATGTCTCTGTGACGGTGTCTCTGTGCAGTGGTACCTGGGAGCCAGGAGCTCACTGGCACCTGAGCTTGCTGGGGAAGCCAAAAGCTGAATGCACTGAGCCAGCCACTGTTAACACCCCAAGGAAAACACGAGGGGTCTCTTGTCCCCAGCCAGATTGCCAACCACACAGGTTTTGTCTGTTGTCAACCATACAGGCTTTGTCTGGTATTCAGTGGAAAATGAAAAAAAAAACACCTTGCCTTCAGTAGATGTATTGTAGCCATATACAGAAATTATATATAGAAATTATCTGACTTCTTTTTATTCCCCCTCAACGTAAGAATTTGAGAAAAAGCGGTTCTTTTCGTGTTATGTATTCCTTACCTTAGTTTTTCTTTGCAGTTCAGAGTCTCCAACATATATGTGTCATCAGAGCTTGCAGTCCAAATATTAACATTATGCTACCTGCTGTCATTGTGGAACACAGCACAAAAAGCTGAGGAATAACATGAATGAGAGTTAGTGAATCAAAGTAGTAAAGACAAAATACTACTCATGAGAGTGATCTGTGTCAGTTGTAAAAAATCATTTTTCCCTCAGGTTGAAAAAGAGAAATAGATGTCAGAATTCAGGGAAAAAAAAAAGAACCTTTTATTTAACAAAAATAAAGCTACTGTTTAAGTGTTAGTTTTAAATGGGAAGCAAAGCATGAAACCACAGGCAATTTGTGTGTGCACAGTGTTGCAAAAGACACAAAAGAGATTGCCAAGCACAGCAAACCTGAGCTTGAGAGGAGAGTGTCCAGAAAGGGTGTCCAAAAATGTACATCAAAATCTGAAAAGAATGCTGTGCTTTTCTCCCCGTTCTTTCTAAGCATGCAGAGAGTGGATGTTGAACTCCCCTTGTGTGTATTTAAGGTCACTGTCTCAAACTCACACCCTTGTGTACAGGCACAATCTGGTTAGAAGTGGAAGCATTAACTGGAACACATTCAGAGAGCCCAGATCCTGACTGGGTGTTGCTGAAATTTCCTCACTGATTTTTAAATAGTTTCTCATCTGCACAAATTAAGTTCTGTTGTTACTTGTCTTTTGACATTGTAGACGTCAAACTTCAAAGCCTTTCTTGACTGCCAGATAAAATATTGGCATCCTCTAATTTCTAATAGTCCCTAAAATGAAAGAGTGTTACACATTCTAAGCTGGAAGGAGTAAGTCTTGATCACGTTGGAATACAATTGGAATGAGAAATCTCGTTTGCTCTTTGAGAATAATTTACAAAGAAGTTGAGTGGAGCAGGAAAGATGACTCCGATTTTCTGTTTTCAGTATTCAAATAATTAGCTCATAATTGAAAAAGGAGCCTGATTCTGCAGACACATAACTTGTTATTTAGCATTATGGAAACACACTGTTTTCACGGAAGGGATTAAAACATTGAAAAAGGGACTATTTTCAGTTCTTCTCCTTCTCACTGTATGGTGGGTTTACTTTTCAGGTTTCTGTGAATATGAGTTATGCATGAGTTATGAAGTGCAGAGTTGTAGAATGAGAGCACAAAAAGACCTGTCACTACGTTTCCCAGATCAGTGCTTTGAGTTTTTCAGTGTTCTTGCTCTATTCAGGAATTTAAGGCTTATATTTAAACAGCGGCTCTAGAAAGTTGTCCTAGATTTCCTTCTTCTGATAGAAGAGATATTGGTGCATGTTTTTGATGAATTCTTGCCAACATCTGAGAAGATGTAATTTCTGATCAGTCTCACTGGGTTTGGGAAGTTACTGTTCTGTTTGCTGGAGGTAGAAAAAAGATGAACAACATGACAAATTTTCTGTTTGATTGGGGGTTTTGTGCTTTTTTTTTAGCCTTTGCTTTTACCATTTCTAATGGGTGGTGGTAAACTCATCTCTAAATATTGTTTCAGATAAACAGCAGTGAAAGAAGAGACTTGTGAAAACTGGCAGGTTTACTCAGTAAGGTTTCATATTTTGTGAACTGCAGAGCTTTGGTGAGAGCGGCAGAGCGACTGTGTCGCCTCAGCTGTGATTGCCATCAGCTTTGGGTCTCTGGTGCATTATACAGCACTAATTAATACTAAAACCCAACCAACCAAACAAAACCACACACAAAAAAACCATATAAGAAAACCCTGTAGTATTTCCATGGGGTATTTCTAAGAGTTTTATAAAGTACAGACTTTAACATAGAGTTAGTTTTGTCTCGGGCGCTCCAGAGAATCAGGGTTCTAGGGAGAAGGCAGGGCCCCTGGGAGAGGTGACTTCTGCTGCTGCCAGTTGTGTAAGCCCCATTTTAAATTCTGCTAATTGATCTCAAAACTTTGAGATTCTGCATTCTCAGAGCTTTTTCTGTTGGCATCAAAACATGAGCACAGAGGAACCTGTGCCTGGGTGACACTGGATGTTGGCACGATGTGCACGAGCCTGGCCAGATGAGCAAGTTAGATCAGAAGTGCAGCTTTTGCCACATGAATGTCTGTTTTCTGGGCAGTGATCTGGCTGGGTTTGGCTCTGGAAACGTGCTGAAATGTGAGGACTGGAGTACAGTACAGAAACCAGGACACCTGATTTGGGTCTTGGCACTTGATTCACTGGGGGCTGGATTTTCCTGGGCTTGATTTGTTTGCTCATGGGAATTGGGGAAACAAGACTCAGACTTATTAAATTCTCAGGTTTCACATGTGTTTTAAATAATATCCCTAGGGCATTTTGGGGCCATTCAGGGGAAAAAGGAAGATGCAAGAGCGTGTACTTATTTTCCATAATGCAGTTGCATATGGCTGTACTAGTTCAATACTAGATTTACTTCAGTATTTACATAACTCAGAGGGACATTTTTTAGCCTCTTGAATTCTGTCTGTAGTCTGAATTCACACGTTTGATGCTTCGTGGAGAGCATTAGGCTTGGTTACAGGTCAGGACAAAAGTGTCAGCCTCTGATTAGTCATACAGGGCATCACCCAAGTCATCTCCATCCTCAGCCTGGTTCAGTCTCAGCCTTCTTAAAGCTGTGCTGATGGTTCAGCTGCTGATTTCTGTCTGCAGATAATGTCAGTCCATATTAATAAATGTCATTAATTGATTAAAATGATTCATGAGACAGCTGAGGTCTCAAGGAGTCCAAACTTCAAGTATAATGACGTAGAAACTGCTCATCATCTGTATCTGACTTGGGTAGCGGCTGGAGTAATTTCTGGGAATGGCCTGATAACTTGCATCCAAAATTCCTGTAGAACTGTCATTTCGAAGGCATTTTAATTAGATGCTGTGGAGAGCAATTGTGTGATGTGGATTATTAGGGAAAAAGTAAATTCCATAAAGCTTCAGTCACTGTGGGTTTTCTTTTTCTCCCTCGACCTTCAGCACCTGTGAAGTGCAGGTACTCAGAGCAGGTTTGAATGCTGTTGAGAGGACCAACAGAGTCAAGGGCTGCATTCACCCTGCAGCATGAATGAATTTTTGTGTGTGTGTGTGTATGCCTTAAACACAATTTTTTGGCACTAAAAATGTCATCTTCAGCTCTTCTCATCCAACATTTTAATGGTCTGCCACGGCTATTTATGCATTTGTAAGGCTGATGGACGGTTCTCATAACGTGCCTCGTCAGTAGCTCTGTGTATTTGTCGTGGCAGAGTTTCGAGCCTGTGCTACTTAGTTCTCAGCAAGAACAATACAGTTTCCATTCTTCTTTGTCCTAGGATGATTTTTCCTGCTAGGAAAACAGAATGGGCGCAGCATTAGTCAGGGACCGTAGTTTTTAACGCCTGAGAAGAAACATTGTGATTGTCTGGTCTGACGTCTTCAAAACCTCATCCAGCGAGTTTGGCATTGACTCGTAATTTGCAGTTCACTGGCTTTTCATTCTGTTCATGAATGTGTGAGGGAATAAATGACAAGTTTAGGGGTTGAATCTCAACTCTTTACTCGTGTGATGAAGGTTGTTGCAACCACTAGCTGCTTGTCTCAAACTGTGCCTGCAGTACCTGGACTTCTAAATAAGCGCACTAACTGTTTTCTGATGACTTTCTCAAGGTGCTCTTAGTTACTGAAGGGAAGAGTTATGTTTCCCTTTCTTCACATGAGTAAAGCCTAGTGCAGCTACTGAAACAACCAATTTGGTGCTTCATGATGCAGCCTCTGTTCTTAAAAGTACCAGGGCTTGTTTTCATCCTGAAGACAGTGCGATGTTGTTGACTCTTGTGTGCATCTGCAGCTGTATATTTAGAGCCGGATGTGATACTTCTGGGCAGACAACAATATATTTACTCTAGTGCTAGATTACTGCCAGGATTAGACGTATGGGCCATGTTTTTAGAAAGTGCTGTTAGAATTCAGTGACATCTACAGTACGTCTGCTGCCATCGAGGCATTCCTGCTGTGCTGCTGCCTCTGGCAGGGGTCACAGCAGCAGGCTGGAACATTGTGTTTCTAGCTCTGTGTCATAACGTCTCAAATGAATTATATATACTGGAAAGAAACTGAAAAAAATAATGAAAATATTAACTAAAATAAAATAATGGAGGGGCTGATGACTAGGTATATCTTCCTTGTAATTGGGCATGTAGAGACAGTGAGCTTAGATGAGATAAAAAGAAAATGGGAGACCAGACAAGAATTTCAGAGGTGTGGTTTGTCTGGCACTGGCGTTTGTGGCTGAGCTTGTAATGCTCTGATATGCACTAGATACGCTCATAGGCAGTTGCACCTTTGAAAATACTACACTCTTTCTTCATCCCTAATCCTTGCATCACAGGAATGGCTCCAAATGTACAGTAAAGCCTTTGATCCTGTAGTTTGAGAGTGGTACTGGCAGAAAATTATTAGGATTGGCTGCGGAGGTGTTAGGATGTGGGTCAAACTGAAACTTTATATCGGTACTTTGGATCTGAGTCTGATTCTTTTTTTTTCTTTCCAAAGAACGACAGTTGAGGTTAAAGTACTGAACTTAAATCCGAAGCAGAGAAGCATATACCTCAGTTGTTCTCTGAACTTCTGATTTGGATTTAGGCATCCAAAATGTTGGAGTATTTGGAAATAATCTGCTACGCTGTTTAGAGTGTTGAATTTGGTTTTGGTTTCTGTTTTATTAATTTCCAGTAAGAGCTGGTAATTTGTTGCAAGAAAACAAGAACAGAATCTGATTTGGAATTCGAAGATCTATATTTTTAAATTACGTATTTTTCAGAAACAGAAAGCAAAAAGGTCCCTCTCAGCAGGATACAGGCTAGAGAAAAAGGCAGAGGTTACTTTATTATGCAAGCTTTGTGTTTCCTTTCCAATAATAATACTTCCCTAAAATGTCTTGATAACATCTAGTTGAAGTTTGCTGAGCACTTGGGCCTTTTTCAGAGGTTAACACGGATGCTGTGCCTTATTTTAAGATGCTTTATATTTAACCTGTTTCTTTGTCTCTGGGGAAATAATTGATAAACAATCTCTGTATT
Source organism: Pseudopipra pipra (assembly GCF_036250125.1). Classification (NCBI taxonomy): domain Eukaryota; kingdom Metazoa; phylum Chordata; class Aves; order Passeriformes; family Pipridae; genus Pseudopipra; species Pseudopipra pipra. Next base: position 4,865,128 of record NC_087562.1, read on the forward strand.
AAGGATTCTTCTATAAAAGGTATCTGGGAAGATATAGGTAAGAAAATGAAGCTAATTATTCTTGATGCTCAGCCCTTCATACTAATTCTGCTCTGGTTGTTTTGCTGGTAAGCCAGACTTTTCAACATAATAGTGCCATGAGGTTCTGTTAATGCTGTAGTAACGTGTACCAAGGCAATTCCTTGGTCACATGTGAGCTGTGCAGCAGCACTGTCACAGGGTGACGTGGTGGCATTTGTGGATTTTAATTACACAGGGGAGGGCAGGAACGCTTACCCATTTTTTCCATTCCTACTTCGGGTAAAGCTGATGCAAGCAGGAGTGGGCAAAACCCACGGTGTGTGTTCAGGTGTAGAGTTCAAACATATGTCTGATTTGGAAGCTTTTGTGCTCTGCTGAAACCAAAATGCCACAGAGAGGAAGCGACTCGTGTTTTCATCAATGTTCAGAGTCCCCGTCATTATGCTCAGTGGTGGTTGTAAGTGTGATGGGCTGAATCCAGATTTACCAGTAAATGCTCATGTACTTTGGTGGCATTGGCTTTCTTTTGGAAAATCTGTTTGCCCAACTTAACTTTGGGCAAACAGTTCACTGAAGACCATTCAGATTTCCTCGGTAGAAATTCCTTGGGCTAATAGCAGTACCTGGTTGTGGAGGTCAAAGCTCTAAATGGGTGCACTTTTCTTGCCCTTTCCTCCCATGAATGGAAAATTTAGTCTACAAAGTTGTGCTCGCAATATTTAAGGTTTTTTAGAAATAAGCCATTTCCTTCAGAGATAGTAAATAAATTAATACAATAATCTTGACAGAGGACAAGGATGTTGCTGCAGAATTGTGCACAGCAAAGCAGACTTGACAATGTCACTGAGCTTGAAAAACAGAACATAATTGTGAAGGGTGGGAGTGAAACTTGCAGCCATTGTGCTGACAGAACCTGAAGGTCCAGCTTACCTGAAAGGCTGGAATTATTTTAAAGCAGATTTTTGATATGAAACTGGAAGGGAGTTGGGGAGACAACCTAGTCTAGTATGCAAAGCTGTTTTTTTGGGAGGGTGTTCTTTCACTGACTGTGGAACTCTGAAGTCTGTAACACATCTCTGTGTTGATACACTGTGTGCTATACAATTTTTCCCAGCAGCATTTTGGCCATCTTTATGGTCTGAGAACATAAGTAAGGCCAAGTGAACAGGCAGAGGAAATCCAGAAAGCTGTCTGATTTTTTTCCTGCAGCCTGGGAAGCACCTGTATTGCTTTTCACCTTCAGATGTGCATCACTTGCTGCTGGCCCTTTAAGTATCTGTTTTTTTCCAAAATTGCATCACTTGGAGACACATCTGGGTAGTCTGGTGTATGTGTGTTGTGTGAGCCCCTGCCTGGTCTCTCAAAACAGTAGCAGGGAGGGCCTGTACCTCTGTTTCTTTGCCCACGTGTGAGCCCTGTATCAGAGCGTGCAGAGGAAACAAGTGTGTCTTGTCGAGGGCTGAATCATCCTGTTGGAACAGAAAATACTATTGGAGGGCTGAGGTGGTTTAGTTTTCTAAAACACGCTGTGAGAGAGAAGAGCAGTGCGTGATGCATTAGGATCTGACAAACAAGGCTTGTGTGGAAAGCATCTCTTCAGAGCCCTGCGCATTGCAATACCTGGGGGAACTACTGCAATTCCTTGGAATTCTTCTCCAGCCTTTTGGGATGGAAGGGTTTCCCGGTTTCATGGTGCCTGATGATTGTAGGGCCGCTCTCTGCTTTGCTTTCCAAAGTGTGTCTGTTGAGATGATGACAAGGACACCTTTCTTGAAGAAGTGACTTGCTAGGCTAAATGTTGTAGTGAAACAAGTTTGCTAGTTGGATATATCAGTTTCATACCAGTCCATTCTACATAAGCACAATGCCTTTGTGATTTTAGCTAAATATTTTTTTTTCAAAACAAAGAGAAAGTTTCACTTTCCTTTGCATAGTATCCTTTGCATTGTATCCTTTTGCATAGTAAGGGAGCTTACAAAGGTAATTTAGGTGCTAACTGGTGTTCTGTGTCCTCTCCATTATGCATTTCCCAGCCAACTGACACTTTTCTCAAATATTTACCCTGGTATTTCACTGCAGTTGCCCTCCTTCTCCATTCCCTCACCGTCTCCCTTCCACGGAGGTATCACACATACTTCAGTCACCTCTGTTTAAACAGCAGCACTCCCTCCCAGCACAAACAGTCAGACGTTAAACAATGAGGAAGACCAGCAGTGCAGGAGATGCCAGGTGGGACCTGGAGTGCACAAGCACGGCTTTGGAGAGAGTTCCTGCTGAAGGGAAGGAAAGGACACCTTCTGTTAGTGTCATTCTGTAGTGCTGAGAGACACAGAGTCAAGAGGAAATCACTGCTCAGATGTGAGAGCTGCGTCTCACTTACCATTACATTGAACTGTCCAAATTATTGCAGAAGGTAAGACAGGTGAAACAAAACACTGTCACTTTAACCACGTTCTCCCACCTCCTCCTGTAGCAGAAGTTGATTCCAAGTGGCTCTGACGCATCCTCAGGAGGTCCCTGTTGTTTTTTTTTCCTAGTAACAGGGAGAGTTTAGTGATACTGTCATTAGCAGGATATCTATAGCTTTTCTGAAAGCTCTGCTGCGTGTCCTTTCTCTTCTCTATATACAACAGAGAGCTGTGTTAATATTCTTCCTGGGAACTCAAGACCTGCTCATCTTTTCTCCAGAAAACATGAGATTAGAGCATTCCCTGTTGGGAATTCAGAAGAATAGTTGGTTTACTGCACTCCCAGTCCTGTACTTGTTCATCAGATTAAAGTTGGATGTGGCGCCCTGGGAATTGCAGGACTAAAAGTGCATTAAAAAGAAAAGGAAAAAAATTGTTAATGGAATCCTATTAATTTACTGAATTTAACCATTACAGTGTCTGAGGGTTTCATGGCTCAGCAGGTGAAAGGTGTGGATATAAGTGGTGTTGGGGAATGTTTCTTTAAATGAAGAACAGAACTTAATATATAGCATATTTGTGCAATGTTCAGTTTTGCAACAATTTAGTTTCTTGTAAATAAATTGTAGTAAGAAATGAGCAGGTCTATGTGCATTGAGGAAGTGGTGAGAACTGTCAGGATTGCAGAGTCCATGAGTCAAATTCGGTATTTCTGATGTGATATGGCATCAGCTTCTTACTAATTCAATAATTTATACTTAGGTGGCCTTTCAGGTTCATACACATGGGTGACAGAGGTGAATGTGTTGCTTTCCTTTTTGGCTTGTAGAACCCTAAAATTTTCCATGGGAGGAGCAGGTCCTTGCACAGCGGATGTGACCCTACTGAGAACAAATGTGGTTTCCTTCTTCACCTTTTGTTGACCTGATAGAGATAGTGAACAACAGGCCTTTGGGGATCTGTAAACCAGAAGTAAAAACCACTGCAAGTGCAAGGATGATATGCAATAGGAACATGCTTCTGCCAGTACCTAAACCAGCTCTAACACAACTGCAGGAGATCTCCTGTTCACAGTACATGTCAGTTTGGCCATGTTTCCAGTTATTCAACAGGCTGATTATTTTCCAGGTGCCACCTTTGTATTTGAAACCAGCTGATATCTTTCATTCCCAGCACTCAGGGCTGCCCCTGGTTGAAACAGTCATTAAAGGGTGACATTTTAGTCTAGCATACATTGTGTCTGCTTGGTCTGAAATCGTTACACCCAACCCTTTCTCCTCTCTCTGGTTTAGCAGCACTTGATACATTTCATGGAGTGTGACACAGCTGATTTGTTGAAAGGGAATTGAAAACAGAGAGCAGCCTTGAACAAGGATGCGGTTTTGTTTTCTGTCACATCATCGTTGCTATGGTGACTTAGTGAAGATCTGTTTAACACTCACTAGGTATATTGTGTTCTGGGCAAAAGTTAGGGATTTTTCAATATTCCTCAAGCAGTTGTTTTACAGAAGACGTAGGTGTGTGTCTAGTCTTCTGCAATAAGTCCCTGGTTCTCTTATTGCTTATTGATGCTTCTGTCAGAAGGTGTGTACTTGCTGTATTTTGGCTGCTGCTGTCCCTTCCTCACTGAAGTAATTTCAAGGAAGATGGACAAGTAACACACCCAGCTCATCAAGGAGTATTTCTTCCCCAGGAGGGGTGTTCTGGAGTGCAGTGGTAAATGCAAATGGATGGAGAGCATGAGGCCTGTTAAGGAGCGGTCGTTCTTATGAATCGGTCACGCAGTTTTGGAGGAGGAGGAGGAGGATGCTTTTGGAGCTGATTCACATAGTTGGAGTCAGGAAGTCTGGGCTCTTTTCCCACGTCTCTCAGGCTTCTCATGTCACCTAAGGCATGATCAAGAGCATGGTGCAGCTGCAACCTTAACTGAGATTTTCCTCTTGTAGGTTGGTAAGTGTGGGATAGTAATTCTGCTCTTTGAGTTCTGTACATTCATTGGGAGGGTCTGAAGGCTGCAGCTCATGCTTGGAGAATTGCTGCTCCAACCAGAGATGCTCCACCTGTGGCAGGGGAGTCAAGCCAGTGTCTGTGGAAGTCTCACCATGTCTGGCAGGTTGTGTCAAACACTCCCTTCCTGCTCCCCATGCTGGCCTGGGAGCCACATTCCTGCCCATGGGCGATGGCCTGGCAGATTAGGCCACCACCTCGTTGGCAGGCTGTGGTCAGACTCCAGCTCTGCACTGGGGCAGCTGCACCTTGCAGCATGTCCTCATCCCTGTCAGCAGAGGTCTGAAAGCAGGAAACAGGGGTTCTTATGTCGGCTTGACCTGAGAGAGAGCATTTTGGACACTGCAATCAATTTATCATTCAGTACTACTGGAATTGTCAGTGGAGTTCTTTGTTATACTAAGCTGGCCAGAGAGCAAGGGTTGATTTCTTATGGGCTGCTTAGACAGGGTCATCTTGATAATGGGCATCTTCAGAAAGTCTGCAAGATGTGTGTCTTATTTTACTCCCAGAAATTCAAACAAACGAATCTTCAGAAGTGCTCCTTCACCTGGGTTTGACAATAAAAGAGAAGAATGTCCTCATTTAAAAAAAAAATTATATGAATTGCAGCTAAATAATACAGTTTTCCTGCTTATTTGACTCTCCTGTCATGGTACATAGCCCATAATATGACCTTATTTTCCCTTTTTCTTAATAATGAACTTCCGTGCTTTGAACTTATTTCAGATCTGAACTAATATGAAGTTCTTCCCTCTCTTAAAATGCTGGACATTTTAAGCTCATATATCTTAATGCTGGGACCAGTTTTTTCTTGTCATCTCTTTGATGGACAGTTTTGGTTGGTCCCTTTGCTGTACCTTGACACAACTGATACTTGAGTCCCATTGCAGATTGGAAGGTTTTTTGCCTGCACAGTATGGGGTAAATTGTTTCTCACTGGCAGCTCTTACATTTTTATCAGTTTTGTAAGGTTAACTAATGCAACAGCCTCCAGTCTTGGTTGTCTTAAATATTTAGAGGAAAGAAAGAGATTTAGGCACATTTTTGCTGCTGAGCTTGATTTGGTTGAAATTCTGTTGAGTTTCTGACTTAGTTTCCCAGCTGGTACAAATCAGTGAAGTTCCACTGATGTATTTTGGTTGACCAGCTCTGTGGAAGATCTGATCTTTCTTGATTAAATCCTTTCATTTACTGAACCTGAGCTACTTTGATCAGTGGCTGCTGTATTTTTGTATAGAGAAATAGGTGATATATTTCTGCTATCTTTTATCTAGGAAGACAGGGGTGTGCGTGTACATTTATACACACGTGGGTGTTTATACACACAGTCACCCGCACACAAAGAAATGTGGTAGGAAACCCCCTCCCTCTTTTTCTTGTCATCATTACTGCACTAGTCCACCCTAGACTTTGGCTGCTGTGCATGAGGAGAGCCTTACTGAAGATTTGTGTCCAAATTTGTTTCCATGTACCAAAAAGCCCCAAAACCAACCAACCCAAACCCCACCAACCATCACTCCCCAACTTGGAGACACTTAGGAACGAAGCAACTCCAAGCAGAAATAATTTAGATTCACCCCATGAGGAGACCCTTCCCCACAGGTCCCTGGGTTAAGCACCTACACAGAGCAGGTGAAACCTTCTCTTATGGTCCCAACACATGAAACCACCTCCTTATTGGGAGGAGTGGGAAGGGAGTGGTGATGATGGGCAGGTGGGGAGGCTGAGAAGTGTGATGGACTAGGTGAGAGTGTTGTTCCAAGAAGGCTCAGGAATTCCTTTGTGCAGTTTTGGGGGTAGAGTTGGGTGTTTCCCCACTGTTAGTCTTTTTCTCTGTTTTCTTACCGCGTTAATCTCTGCGAGATTGAAGTTGACTTTAAACTCTTTCAAGTCATTCTGACAAGTGAGCATGGCAGTAAATTCTTCCGTATCAAGAAAAAGACAAATTGTACTGCGCTGTATATTATACCATAGTACTACTAATTGCTGAACTGGATAAATGGCTTCTGATAGGTTATGTAGTTAATGAACAAAGATGTTAATTGCCCTTATCTGAAATAGCTGCATTTGCAGGGACGTTCTCTGGAGCCATGGATGTCTTCTAGCAGAGATTTATTTCAAATCATCCATTGTTTTCAGCAGTTTCAGAGTCCATTACCCTTCGGTGTGCCAATGAAATAGTCTCCACCCCCATCAAAGTTTTGAGAGCAATCACCTCGTCCTCCATGTTATTCAGCAGGTCTGAATTTTATTTGGATAAAGAAAACTTATATATAGTAGAGATGCTCAGCATTCTGGGCTACAGCAGGAGCATGGCTTATTCTTAAAAGCATCCAAGAGAGAAATAAGTACCTGACAGTGGAAGAGCAAGGGTCTGGAATAGCCCCATTTCCCCCCACCATCTGGAGTATTTAATTGGGAAAATCATTCTTTGTTGTTGTTGTGTTGGTGGGAGCTGTCAGTCTAAATATGTTTTAATGCAAATAACTATCTCTGTTTGTAGAATTCATCTTTTCCAGACGCTTTCTTTGGAAAATATGCAGCTGAAGATTTAGTACATTATTATATGAGTAAGTGCATACAGGCCTCGTATTAACAATGGACGTCATGTTTATTCTTTCCCTTTTAGAATTTCCCATGGAAACAAGTGGGCAGATTTTTGCATTATTGAGTAGTTTGCTGCTGCCGACTTTTCCCAGAAACACGAAGAGAAAACTAGTCTTGAGCGGGAGCCTACATGTTCTTCCAGTTTTGGGAGCATTGGATCCCCCTAGGATTTGATTTGTAGTAGGTTTTGGTGTGTGGCTATTCTGGTGCCAAGTTGTTTCAAAGCTGTATGATAAATAAATCTTTGTGGAATTGAAAAAAAGACGAAGTTCTCACTGAGGTTAAAACATACCTGATTTCCCAATGGAGAAGCTGAATGTTTCATTAGAGGGCTAAAGGCTAATGTGAAGAGAAAAGTATTTCCTTGACTTGGGGTTTTTGTTTGTTGAAATAAATTGCATTTTGGCTTATGAGTTTTTCAGAACGTGTTCAACAGCAAACAGCCAGAAGTTCAAACTGTAACTGTAAATCTGTAAGCTGACACTTGTAGATTCTCTGGCCAAAGTTTCCTAAGTCAGGATCAATTTTGTAGAGTGAAGGAGAAAAGTCCATTATCTTGCTTCGTTTGATAGATTTCTGACTTTGCCAAGAAATATAAATCTCCTTTCAAAAATGACTGCTATAAAAATAAGAGTTACTATTTTCTTAAATAAAGGCATTTTCAACTGAACTTGATGCATTGCTGCTCAAAGATGCTGTGGCTTTAGGCTGTCTCATACCAATAATTAGACTGAAGTATTCAGGTCCTCAGCTCCCCCTTCCCCATGACACACTGCCCCTAAGTTATGTTAACATAGTATTTTCTATGTCATGTTAGAAACAGGGCTGAAGGAGCTAAAAAGTAATCTGGCAAAAAAGCTGGATGTGTTCCCTGATCTGCCTGACGCCACAGGCAGACAAATATTTGTACGGGCAGAGACAAAGTGGGTGGATGGAGGTGGGAATGCTGCTTAAGACTAGTATCGATGCCAGATGCTTCGTGGTGACCCACTGAGGATCTGTCTTGTTTTAGGTATTTTCAAACCTCTGAATCCACATTTCTGGTCTTGTGTGTTGTTCTAGTTTGAATTTCCCATGGGGCGACCCTGGGGGTGAGGATGCAGCTTCTGGGGGTGGGTGCAAACAAGACCAGCTGCAACATGAGAAGGTGCAACACTCGCACTGCTTATTTATCAACCACAATGATTCACTGTGATTGACATTTACATACCTGAATGTCAAAATAACCTGTGTTTTAAGAGGAACCAGTGACTCAGGCTGTGGTTTTACCCCAGGCCATTTCCTGATAAATGGCTGAACTGTGCTTGGTCTTGAGAAAACACAAGTGGGGAACACGGCTCTGTCCTCGTGTCTGTGTGTGTGGAGAGATTAGGGAAAGGACACCTTTGTGTGGGGCTGACCTTCACCTCATGAGTGCCGTGGTCTCTGTGAGGAGCACCACAGCCTTGTGAGCTCTGGGAATCCTCAGATCTGATGACAGCTCTGTTTCAGTGCGTCTTCAGAGCATTTGTGCTCAGCCCTGATGTGGGAGCATGGTCTTCAGTGTTTATCAGCATCTAGAAGCACAGTTTCAAGGAGCCCTACGTAGTGATAGATCACTTTGCTCTACACTTTTTTGGTTGCAAAACAGAGGTGAAGCTGCCTGTGATTGGTGTTTTCAGAACTGAAAATATTTCACTTCTTAGAACATTGGTGTTTTTAATGAAGCAGGAAAAATGCGTGTTGCTTACAGGGATTAAAGTATGTCTGGGCTACTCATTTTTTGAGTAAGATAGCAAACAACTGTAGTGAAGTTCTGTGTGTAGTATGACTGGATAGAATGTATGGAAATGGGATCATATAATGCTGTATAAACTACCTCATTGGTGTAGCTGTCATTTGGAGAGATTAACCATCTGTGTAATTCCATGTTATGGTTTAGGTGGTCTTCCCATCCTTTGCAAACTGCAGAACTCTGTGTTCCTCCATTTTCCATAAGGAAAAGGACTGTCCTGTGAGAAGAGGTGTAGCCATACTTTTGTATGGCTACAGAGCTGTGGTTGAACTGGATCAGTTGTCTTTAATGCTGTTTAAGTGGATGGTTTAAGGTATAGAGGAGGCTTCTCTTGGGAACAGATTCTGTGAGAATTCTTCAAATCCTCTTTGAAGTTAATGGAGGGTATTAAGGGCAGTGAGCACCTTCTTAAAAGAGAAATTTAAATTGCTTTGATTCGTTTCATTTTATATTTGCATCAACTGGTCCTGGATTTCTCCTTTCTCCAGTCTTCCTGAGCATGTTTTTGATAACTTTGCCCCCCCGAGCATACTAGATTTTATGTTGGCTGTTTTGATATTTTTCCCTGAGTGTTGTAATGCTGATTGCTGAAGGATCTTGGGCCTTTGGCTTCCTGTGAGAATGAGATAATTACCCTCCAGTAGGCAACGCTTGACGTACAGTATCAGCATTAAGCCACTGGGATTCCAGTCACTAGTGTAGAACAATGTTGTGGGTAAATGAATAAGCAGAAGTTTATCATACTTCCTGCATAACAAGGTTTTCGTTAAAGAGACAGTGAAAATTGTTTTCACCCAAGGCCGGTATGAAACGAACGCCGCCGCAAGAGCCGTTACTGAGAAAGATATTGAGGTTGAGTTCTGTGCCTCGCTGGGTTATTCCTGCTGAAAAGGCAGCTGAATTCTTGCAGCAGCAAAGGTGGATGACAGGGCTGTCGCTGCGTTTTTGACGGATGACGTTCATGGGCTTATGAACATGTATGAAGTGTATAACTTCAAAGGACAGTTCCCAGATGCACCACCTACTTAACTTATGGAAGAATGTTGTACCAATTAGAAGCAGAGACGTTCCAAATGCAATTTGCTTATTTCACACTCGCCCCCAGGAATCCTGTGTTGTGATTTTAGGAGCTGGCCCCGTTTGACCCTGAAATAGATGTGGTTTCTCCCTTGTCTTCTTTATTTCAAGGCTGTCAGTTAAAAATATCTTATATATTGGGCGCAGTGGGAGTAAGTTTGAGAAGCTGAAGTTATATGTAAACCAGTAATAGTGAGAAAATAATTCATAAATGTAATGAGCTCTGTTCTCTTGCAAGACATGGTCAAGCCAAGGGTTTATTCATGAGGTGGGGTTAATTTTTTTTGTTTGAAAATAGTTTCTCAACCATAGCAATACTGATCAATTTGCTTATGCTATAACAAAATAAATGATATCTTTGAGAATCCCTGTTAAATACTCAACTACTTTAAAAATTCCTTGCATAAAGTACGGTGGATTTACACATACTCAATAGATACACAGCTATAGATCTGTGTATTAACTTATGTTTAGGACATAATTTTACGTGTGCTTGCATAGATACACTTATATTTCAGCTTATCTCAGAGATAATTATACTTCTATAATGCCTAAGAATTACAGGGATACTAATAAGGAGTTTAAGTTTGTTTTCTTGCAACTGTCACTTCATGTTGTACGTGTAATTGCAAAACTCAGTTGCTTATTTATGTTTTAATTGTGGCTTCCACTTTAAACTGGGGATCAGCACACTGTGCAGGAAACCAGTACTTACATATAGGCTGAGATGAGTAGGTTGGTTGCTCTGCTTTGCTTGAGTCTAAAACCTGAGGGCTGGATCTTTGGAGCCCCAAGAACCACTGTCAAATGTAGGAGTCTAGATCTTGATTATGTGCTTGATCAGACGTGCAGCTGGGGAGAAGAACAAGAATGTGTGGTGTAAAACTACCTTGCTGTAGTACAGTACTGTGTGATTGAGATGCTGCTGCATACTTTGAGAGCACATTTATGGCCAGACTCCTCCATAGCTCAATTCAACTTGAAATTAGGTTCCATTGATTTTTGGGTCCAGGACAAATTTTGCTTTCCAATTAGATTTTGCAGATATTTTCAACACCAAGAGAAATTTTTATAGTGCTGTTCTTACTTTGAAATTGTGAAACTTCTGGTGACTAAGTAAACTTTTTTTTTTCCCCCTTTCTCCTTTCTTTTCTTGCAGCCAACTGGGTACATGGAAAACTCCATTTCCTACAGTGCTATTGAAGATGTTCAACTGCTCTCCTGGGAGAATGCCCCTAAGTACTGTTTACAGCTCACGATCCCGGGGGGTACTGTCTTACTGCAGGTACAGTAAACACAGAAGTACAACTTTTTCTTTCTCTCTTACTATAAATCTCCTTTAACTTCTGTTTCCTATGCGTGAAATCTTAATTAGATGGACTCAGAAAAGGCAGAGAACTCAGTACTGTCAAATTATCTAACCACCAGAAAATTTGCTCAGCATGATAGCTCTGAAGCTCTTCGTGTTGTTCAACAGTGAGAATGGAAATTTTGGGCCACAGTGATTAAATCTTCTGGCTGATTTTATGCAGCAAAATAGTGCTCTGTGGAAAGGCACACTGATGGAGGCCTGGAACAATTGTATTTTTACATATAGTCCTATTCCTGCATGGACAAAGTTATAAATTTCATCCTTCAGTTCATATAGGAAACCCAAAACTTGCACTGGAACTGACAGATATATCTATTTTTAAAATATATTTAATCTCCATGGAAAGATTTCAGTGTATTTGTATGGATATCTATATATGTTACTTCTCTAAGTGTTGTTTTCAAACAGAAGACACTCTGTTTACATTATTCCAGATTTCTCCATCCACTTATGAGGCTTTATAGGCCTTCTTAGGTCACTGCAAGTTTTAATGAGAGAAAAGCACTCCACTGAACTTTGGAAATACTTTAGAGTAAGTAGGAAAAGCAACTGAAAACCCAGCTACATGGCCCCCAAAGAACTTTGAAAGGTCATAACTTAAAAAGAGTGAATTGGCTTCAACTTAACTCTTATGTGGTTCTCTCTCATGTTTCTCAACGTTGTTTCAAAGATAGTTTGTTATCTGTTACCCTTTGGGATTTTACTTTTTCAGTTGATTATGCAGCCATGACTATTGTGTATCTGTATTTCATGCAGGTAAGACTGTAGAGAGACTGGGTGAGCAATTTCTGCAGAAAATTTGAAAAAAAGATCAATTTAAACTGTGGATAACTCATAAAAATTAAAAAAGATGTTTTTTTTCTTAAAAAAAAAAGTGTGAGCAACTTCAAGTGATTGATCACAATGAAACCTGTGCATTCAGATTTGTGTACACACACACACACTTTAACTGTCCCACTTTTACACAAAATATAGTCCAGCATATAAAAAGATGGGAATATATGGAGTGATACACTTAATGATTAATGACTGTGTCTAGTGGATCATTTGTCCTAGAGGATCATGGCACACATTGCACTGATCCATGATGCATGGGCCAGCATTTCATTATTTGGTGGTGCTGGATTGTTTGCTGAAGCCCCTGGAGGGCCACAAAGAGGTGACACCCCCTGTGTCCAGGGAGGGTTTTGTTGAAGCTCTTCTGGAATGGCTCTGCCTGCAGATCCAGAGAAAAATAACCCAAGTGGTATCATTCCATAACCCAAGGCAGGGTGCCAAGCTGATCTGTTTTCCAAACCACAGACTTCTGTAGGGATGTGAACAGCAAAATGGACTCTGAGCTGGGAAGCCAGTGTGACTAACACCAGGCTGGGCTAATATTAGGTCCAGCTCAGCCCAGCTCTGCTTTGCCTGTATTTCAGACAGGCTGATGTGCCTGGCCCTACACAGAGCTGTTCAGCAGAATCCCAGAGAACACAGTCCTTGACTTTAGGCCTTCACGAGGTGCCTGTGCTTGGCATTTGGGATAGTTTTGGAATGTCATAAAAATATCACAAGGTTTTGATGAGTTTTGACATGGCAAATATGCTTTCACTCTGAAAGGGCTGGAGATGTACGTGGAAACATTCATGGCCACATCCTTTGTGGAGTGTGTTTCTGGAGCTTCCTTTCCTGTGGTGTAATCCTGGGGGTTGTAGCCCTGTCAAAGGGGGCTGCAGCCATTTCCTCTTTCTAATCTGAAAATGGTGCAGTTAAGTAAGTTTGGGGTGACCTGAGAACATCAAACTTTGTGGACTCTCTTGGTGCATAGGTGGGATTTGTGTGTCTTTTCTCATGTCCTTGAAGTGCAGGCATGTGTCCCATTGCACATGGAGCACATGGAAGTGCCTCTGCTCAGTGAATTTCTGTGGCTCAGAATGACTTACTGATTTTAGGTGTTACTGTAGGGAGTCTGAATTTCAGACAGGCTGCTGCAAGTCCCCCAACATCCTCATTCTGTGGTTTGAAAAACCTCCACTGTACATGACATCAGGGAGGGCAGGGAGAGACAAGCCATGGCTTCCCATCAGCTAGATTAGGGTCCTCATTATTGATGAAATCTTCCTTGCCCTAATCTGTTAATTGAATTAATTAGACAGAAAATAATTTATGAAGTTGATTCTTTTTCCTGTGATAATTTTAATTCTGTTTTTTTTTTTTCCTTAGTGGTGCTAGCATTTGTGTCTGTATCTGTTTGAATAGATGGAATAGTTACACCTGCCTTTCCAAATTCTGTTTCTAAGTCTTTATTCTGTTGTTTATGGCAGCTGCTTTTATGGGACTGCTTATTGGGAAACAAGATAAAGCTTGAACCCACAGCTCCCTGCTGAGTTGAAAGGAAATTGTTAGGGTGGACAGACTGTCATCTGCAGCAGCCTGCCATTTGATTTTGTAGAAAAACAAACCCAAAAAACAACCAACAAGCCAAACACAAAAATAATTGGGTTTGTGAAAAAGTGACATCTTAGCATGGATACTTTGGTATTTTCTACAAAAAGACTGATGTCTTTCTGTAACCTCGTAGGAACTGATAAAGAAGTGGAGTGAGCTGGACTGCTGTTTGTTGCTGACTGGCTGAGCAGACAGGATCAGGTTACATTAGAACTATGGGAATTTCAACATAATTGAAAATACAAACTTTAAAAATGTTTTCAGTATGACTTGGTCCTTGGTACTGTTTCGGTTCATCAAATGTGGTCAGATCAGAGGGAGTATAAAATTAGATTTCCCTTATACAGTTGTAATGCGTGTTCACCAACCCAAAACAGTTCTCAAAGTTATGTTTAGTCTGCTCAAGAAATCAAGATGCAAAAACTGGATCTGTCAAGTAGTTGAGTTCAGTAGAAATTCTCTAGAATACGTGACAAAGAGCAGAGGTATCCAAAAGACCCATTCACTGAGGAGCTGGGAAATGGAGGTGCTGAGAGAGCAGCCCTTGCACAGTTTAGCTATTTCCGAGAGACTTCAGTGCTTCTGTGGGAAATTATGGCTTCCAGTTTTTTATAAAATCATTCTGCCTTGCTAATCTGAGCAGCATCATGTTCTGATGTCATGTCCAGCTCTAATATCAGGAAGTGTATGATAGTGAAACAAGTCAAACTAGTCCAAAACATGTTCCCCACTACTGTTTATTCTGAAATGCACTTTTGGTAAAATTTGTATTTTTTTTTCCCCCAAAGATTTAATGTAAATCAGGTGTGTGTGTGTGTGTGTGTATAATGTTTAAATGAACTGTTTCGTGTACCCCCAAATTATTTCGTATTTCTGATTTATATAAATTTTATATTCTGATCTGTATTTTTGCCCATGCTGCATTGAAAATTCTTTAATAGCATGGGATATTATTGACATGATTTGACATAACATGAAGCATTTTAGTACTTCTGAATCACACGTTTTCCCAATTTCTCCTTTAAAGAAAAGCTTAAAAAAAACTTCTTAAGAAAAACTTCTGCTTCACTGCAGGCAGTGTGGGTTTATGACAGGCTGGTCCTACTTGACTAACCTGATCTCCTTCTGTGACAGGGTGACCTGCTTAGTGGATGAGGGAAAGGCTGTGGAGGTTTATATTGGCTATTAGGAAAAATTTCTTCACTGAAAGTGTTGTCAAGGCACTGACTACGCAGGGAAGTGATCAAGGTATTTAAAAGACCTGTAGATGTGGCACTTGGGAACATGGTTTAGAGTTGGGCTTGGCAGTGCTGGGCTAGTGGTTGGACTTGATCTTAGAGATCTTTTTTAACCTAAAGAATTCTATGATTGTGTGAGAAATGCCCCACGAGAGTCCTAGTCCGTGTTCAAGTTCTTGTCCCCTCTCTGCTGTCACCAGGGTCTATTTGTGGCTCATTACTGCATGGTAATGAGTCAGAGAGGGAAGAGTGCCATCACCTTTCCTTACATCATCCTGATGCACTCCCATAGCAATACTGACCCATCCCAACCTATTTTAACACATGACACCTGACAAGCAGGGCCGGAGGTGATGCAGCTCCTCTTAGGAAATGGGATCCTGATAACAGGATTTGTCTACCTGGGTTTCACAGGAAGACTTGGTTCTCAGGCAGCAAACAGCTTAATCCAGGCTGGGTTCACGTTGAAAAGTCATCTCCATATATGATATGCTTCCCACTCAGTGTTTGTTGTATGAGTACAACTGTCTGAGCACAGGCATGTTTTACCACCCAGCATTTGGGGATTCTCATTGTCCCCTGTGGGAGTTCTGGACAGTCAGGTTTCTGAGGATCATGGACTGTCAGTTTTTTAGACACGCTGGGGGCTTGTGTTTTCTTTCCTCCTGCCAAATGATGTGTTCCCTGGGTCCTTTTTTGTGAGCAGCAATCAGCTCTCACAGATTTTCTTTCTTTCCTACAGCTGGGATAGCAGGTGTGAAAGAAGGTGTTGCTGAAGCTGGCTCATAGGCCACAAGCTCTTCAGGCCAGGAAATGGGAGCTAAATTTAGCTTTTGATGAAGTGTGAGCTCTTTAGTATCAGTAATAGCTGGGCCTCCTTGAGCTGGGCTAGACTTCTGCTCTTCTGCTTTCCCTTTGTAAAGCACAGGGTGTGATTATGGTATTGTGTGGATGATTATGAGGAGGATGCTGCCACTGATAGTGAAACAACTGGAATAACCTTTTGAAAGAGATTGGAAAAAAACCCTCTTACAGTATAATTTCATGAGCTGCTTAGCACCAAATGTAGGAAGAGTCCCGGGAAAAAGGCTTTGGTATTTGAGTCGTGACAGGACTGTCTGCTTTCCCGTGGTGTCCTTTCAGCCTTAAAGCCACCACTTCCATGCCTATCGCTCGTGTTGTTTTATTCATTTCTTGGCAATCGAGTGTAGTCAGAAGGAAAAACAAACAGAACAGGAAGCCTTGACAAGCACAACAGTCACACGCTCAGCTCGGTGCTTGAACAGGCTGTTTGTGCCAGGGAGTCCCCACGATAAGTGTTTCCACTGGGTTTTTAGCAACGTTTTATTTTAGTCTCCTTGGAGAACCTGGCTTTTGTTTGAAGTGCCAGGCCAGCCAAAACTGCCGGTGTGGAGAGGTCATGCAAGGACCAGAGTCCAGCAGAGACAGGGAATATTTTAAGGAGGAAAACAGCGTTTCTAACAATTACCAGCAACTCTGTCTGTACCTTGGATTAAGCCAGAAGAGTGGCCGGTTTCACTTGAAGGTTTGCCCGAGTCCTGGAGGTGTAACACTGGATTTGCATCAGCAATATAAGGTTTTGTACAGTCTGCATGAGGCAGTGTGTGCCTGCCATGGGGCTTGGCTTCCTGCAGCCCTGGGCCGCTCTGCTCCACTGATAATAAACTGGTGCACAGAATCCTGCAGCATTTTATGAGTCCCAGTAATGAATATCAGCTGGAAAAAAGCATAACAAAACCCCATCCTGCTGACCACAAAGCAAGCAAGGGAGAGAGAGGGAATCACAGAATAAACCCATGAAGAGTCAAAACCAGAATCTGGATCAATAAGTCCCACTTCTTGCCACACCTTTTTGGATGGCAAAATCCCCTGGAAGGGTACATGGGAAGGACGCTCCTGCAAGGAGAAACCTGGGAATGTTCTCCTGCGTGGACAAGCCCGTTCTTGTTTTCTTCTGAACAGCACACATGCCAGTAACAAGGGGTGCTGTGGTGGTAACTTACTGTTAAAGGAATGGGAAAGGTCTTCCCCATCATTTCTGGTTTCTTGCAGAGTTTCAAGTGTTCTGTTTCTCAGCAGCACACAGGTTCCTAGGTTGTCTCCTCCTTGCCTGGGTGGCAATTACTGCAGGGGCTGTAATGCTGCCATGAAACAAGTGTTCAGTTTCCTATTTTTGTGAGCAAAAAGAAAATCTGCTTTTAAAACGTTCACTGCTTTTTAATAAAAACGTGTGTTCCTACCCACTGACTAAGAAATGAGGCAGTTTGGGTGCAGGGAAAATACTTCTCTTTTTGAGCAGAGGTGTAAATTTACTCATGTTGGCCAAAGCTTTGCATATGCAGGCATTTAATGTCTTGCACAGTTTTCCTGTGAACATTTTAAAGCTGATAAGATTAATCCTGTGAGTAAAGTTTGTACTGCTGGTGATCCCAGGTGGCTTTTGCTCTCTGACTGAACATTTACACCCCAAAAATGAGAGTATAAAATCCTTCAGAATACAGTTCCAGCATCAGTTAATCTTAGAAAAAATACTGCCAACAGTAAGCTTTCTTAAAGTAGATATTCTTCCTCATTGGAATAGTAAATAAGCTACAAGTAGTTTGAATCTTCTTGTGCCTTCTAAGAGTTTTACTCCCACATTTTCCCGTTTTCTTAAGTATTTTTCTACTATGTTCTGGTTGTGCAAAACCAACATGAGGCCTTGATTGTGCAAGCAGCTCAGTTGGAGCTCAGCTCTGTGTGCCACCCAGAACCCTGTTAAAGCCACTGTATTTGAGAACAAAATTCTTAGCAGAATTGGGACCTTAACATATTGAACACACAGGGGGACTAAACTATTATTTTACATAGATAATTTAAAAAAAAAATCCATTGTACTCCAGTTCTATCTCATTTCCTTTCTGTGACAATAGCAGGCAAAACATTTCCAGGTTGAAGCTTTTTTAAGTTGGAAAGGTGTTAAGATGAGTGGTGTAGGACTAGACCAACTGTGTGGGCAAGGCTGAGAGTAAGGAAAACTTTCCCTCTGTGGTCAGAATGCCTAAGGAAAGCCTGGTTTAAAGTCTTTTGTGTCTCATTTTCTCCTTTTTATTGCACCCTAGAGCTGTATAAATATAGCAGGCGATGCCCACAGCTGGAGTAAAAAACCTAGGTGTCAGGAAATACAAGAATTCAGTGCAAAAGGGCTGAGCTCCATCAGTGCACAGCAGATGAACC
Source organism: Pseudopipra pipra (assembly GCF_036250125.1). NCBI lineage: Eukaryota > Metazoa > Chordata > Aves > Passeriformes > Pipridae > Pseudopipra > Pseudopipra pipra. The sequence goes on from NC_087562.1 coordinate 4,883,302, forward strand.
TGTAAATGTGTATGTGCAGCCCCATAAATGAATTGTAGTTCCCTCCACTGCTTTACACTTCGGTGCTCATTGCTCCAAACTTCAGAAGTGTTCTGCCCAGTAACCCAAGTGCTTGAGTAGGTCAGTGCATGCAGAGTTGGCCATCAGCTGGACAGCTGAGCACCCCCAAGAGCCTGGGGGCTCTTCTATCATCCTCGCATGCTGTGAGCTCACTGTTCTTTTGGTAAGAAAGAAATATTCCCTGTAGTCCTTTCTCAGTGTAAGCCTGAAAATGAGAAGGGAGGACCAAGGGACCCAAGAGGGAGCTCCTTGTTGTCCTTTGCAGAAGATCCAGTGTTTCCTGCATATTGCTGCGGTTTTGCAGCTTGCTGGGAGGCGGAAGGGTGCACTGGGAGGATAGTCCCTGCTGCCTGGGAGAAGTGGGGGATGCTGGTGTCAGACAGCTCCCTCCAGATAACAGTGGTTGGGTTAAAGCACTCAGTCCATCCGTGTTGAACGTGAGATGGCCGTTGACTTTCCAAGTTCCTCTTACCATTGAGTCCTGACCATTAACAGAAGTGTGGGGATTCCCTTAAGGTTTGGTTTTTCATTTTCTGTTCCCTTTTTCTCCTGTGTCTTCATTTTCCTTGGCCTTGAATGACAGCCTGAGCTCTGAGTGTTTCTAGTTTTAAGGTCGTTCAGAGTCCTAACTTGGATCCAGGTGCGAGTTTTCTTGATCACTTCTCTATACTAATACAACAGTTAATACAAATGCTGGCAGCTCTTAGTCCCGCACTTGGAACCCGGTCACTTTGCTAATTTTACTTTTAAAATGGTTTTCATGTATTGCTGCCATTGAATTATACAAGTCTTTCCTTTGCCAGTTTTGCCTTTGTGTCTTACAGCATTCTTCATTTCTGTTCTCCTCCAGTATTTGCAGTGCACTTGTGTCTCCTGCTCTGCACGATGCTGTTGACCTCGTTAACAGTTAAGGCTGCAGTTGGTTGCACAAGCTACCTACACATAATATTTTCTAATTATTTGCAGTGGTCTTACAATCTGTAGCTGCTGACGTCCCTGAAGCAGGAGAATAATTAACACTTCTCCACAGTCCCCATTTTGGGCTTCAGTATTTGCTCTTACTTTCAACTTCAGTGTCAGACCAGTCCAGGGACTGAATCAGGTTGACATTTTGCCTCTTTGAGTGAAGTGCTTCATCCCCCTAGAATATTTTGGGTTTTATAAATGTAAATAACAGTATCTTAGTTTGCATAGCTCCTATAAACTCAATCTGCCTAATTTTTTTAAGGAAGTAATGGATGTGTACCTTAAAATGTTATTGGTGCTATTGCTTGGTATACAGCAAGCCTACAAAAACTTTCAGTTTGACTTATTCTTTAAAGGGCTTTGATGCAGCAACTGAAAAGGAGGTTTTTTTGTTCTCCTTCATGAACCAGTTTTCTCCTTTAAAAGAAAAAAAAAGGAAAAAGAAAAAAGGTTCAATTTGAAATTGAATCCTTTGAAGAAGTCTGGTGGGATTTTAAAACATTTTGTCTTAGATAAGAAATATCTAAGCGTATTTACTTCGTGCTTTTTTAATTATGTTAAAAATGTTCTTCCAGCTTTTGGTGGCAAATTATTTTTGACCTTTTTATTATATTAAAATATACTACAAAGTATATTGAATTGAAATTTAATTCTATAACATATATAAGTAAAAAGTCTATCTTGTGTTATAATGCACACATATACATAAAATACTGTGTAAATAACAGAAAGAAAAACATTAAATGTTGACTGACTGAAATGTCCTGAAGATCTGCACTCCAAATGGTTTTATAGTTTTTCACTGCATGCAAAGAAAACAAAAAAAAAAAAAAAAAAAGAAAAGGAAGTTATGTTTTATGTTTCCATTTGTAGCAGTTTCATGTTCTGATATATCAGCATTATTCTTGAAATGGAAAGTTTTCGATAAACTCTGTGGTCAGCCAAGATTATTTATGATATATTTGTTCCTGCTTTATTGCCCTGACATCTACTGCAGGAGCAATTGATTCTCATTAATATATAAATAAATAATATGCAATACATATATAAAAGGACATTACTCCATTTAATTCAGAGTAATCAGTCCAAGTTTATGTCACCAAGCCATCAGTATCTGACCTTGAGATTAAACATGTTTTTGGTAACCATGCAGCGTTTTTATTTCTAGTATTCCTGCCATTATCAGTGAACTGAACCAGCCATTATCAGTGAACTGAACCAGTGTCAGGAGATGAAATACATTCTGTGGTGTGGATTTTGAATATTTATCTGTAAAGGTGTTAGGGAGTGAAACTTGTTAAATGTTGCTTTAATTTGCAAGAAGTATGTGGTTTTTTAGCTGGTGAAGAACCTCACTTTTTCTTCCTTTTTTTTTTTTCTAAACATGGATTTATAGGCTATCCTGTAATTTTCACTATTTGTGTAAAACATTTTTTAAATGGTGAGTAAAAATTGCCCATTGGCAGTGCTGAGGTGGAATTGGAAAAGCCAAAGGGCATCTCTACCCACTCAAATATTTCAGACTCATGTCACCTTGTTAAGGCACGCACATTTACGTCACTGTAGAGGCTTTTATATTTTTTGATATGGAGCCTTTTGACCTTTGGGAGTGTTGAACTATTCCTCCATTGGCTACGACCTGGCTTCACACTGGGAATTTCTGGCAGCTGTGCTTAATACGGACAAAAATGGGTGATGGCTGGGAGTGATTATTGCAACATTGCTGCCGTTGCTGCAAACAGCCTGTGCAAGTGTCTGCACGTCTGCGCGGGTCGTGCTTTTCGCCGTTTCAATATCGCTGAGAGAGCGAAGACATTGTTTGGATTGCTTTGGGGCCAGCTGAGGAACAGGACAAGAAGAGAAACCAGAGCATGGAAAAAAACCCACCCCTCCTAGTAAAATGTCAACCCATCTTCTTACTCTGCTCCCGATGATTAATGGCAGAGGCAAATGCCCTACAGACATTAAAGATCTGACACAAACCTGATTGAAGTCAGGGAGGACTTTTTGCAGTCTTTGGGTTGGACACCATTTCATGGGAGGTTAATATTTTGTAAGGTTTTGGTTCAGTGTTTCACATTTGCAGCAAGGTCTTCGTGTCGCTGCTTTCTGTGAAAATAAACTGGTTATAATGTAAAGTGGCTGAGTGACCTGAAGCACTGGTAGAAACTAATGATTCTGTCTGTAAATTTTCTTTATTGCAGGCTGCAAACAGTTACCTGAGGGATCAGTGGTTCCATTCTTTGCAGTGGAAGGTAAGTTCTGCACTTCATTGTCTTCTTTCTCTGCCTTTAAGTGTACTTTTTAGAATTCCCTAATCCTTCATTGTAAGAAGAACTTTATGCACCGAATGGGTAAAGTCCTTCTGTTACAGAAACCCTAAATAAGAACATGTATGCAGTCTCCACTTGTTCATGTCATGAAGTGGAAATTCTGTTACACAGCCCAGCTTTATCAACATATGACTGTCTTCAAAAAGTAGATAGCCAGTAAATTCACATTTAGACAGAATAGAGATTGGATGGTTTTAGTTTTGTACCATGACGTGCAATATGTTACAGAGCGAGTTCACCTATCATATCCTCTGGACTCTTGGGATATTTTGAGGTTTTTTGTTTGTTTGCTTTTTCTTTTTCTGAGAAATTAGGGAGAAAGAGTGTCCTTTAGAGTTGCTTACTGTATGTAGCATCAATCTGTTATGCATCAGTCTATGTTTATGCTTTAGGATGATTTGGAATTAAAAGCAGTTTCCATTTCAGAGACCTCAAGCCCTTTCTCATTTCCAGTGGGAACAATGGACTGATTGCCTTGAGTAGGGAAAGTGGATCACAGTGACAACATTGTCTCTCAAAAGCAGCACATTCCTTATCAAAAACCGTAGCTGCTGACCTTTGGATGGAATCTGTATGGATCTTTGATGCAGCTGGAAATAAGTTTTGGCCAGATGTTGAACATGGTTGTCCTCCCTTGTCTTGTGGTGGGAAACACAAGCAGTAACTTTTCAGCTCAGGACTTGTCTGCAGCAGGGTTTCAGTGAAGTCAGCCAAGTTGGCTGTGTAGCTTATCAGGATTTCAGCCTGCTGACAGCAACCACATGTGAAAATATACGGAAGCCCCTCCCACCAAACTGGTTTTGTTGTAGGTGTGTTTGATAGTTGCAAAATAGTTGCGTGGCAAAACTACAGTGTTGGTGTGCTTTGTGTAGCCATCAGTGTCTGGCAGAGTTGTGTTCTGAGCGGATCCAGGTTCTTATCAGCAAAAGCCAAGTGTTGAGATCTCCTTTTCCAGACCACTGGCATATTCTCCAGCCCGTTACCCTGATTGCCTAAATGAGCGTGGGACAGTAGTGCTGATAGCAGAAGGCTGGGCTGTGGTGCAGCACTTTTATTTTGGCCTCTTGACAGTATCATTAACACAATGCCCAACCAGCCTTGCTTTCCCTGCGACTCCTGAGGATAACAAAGCACTTTAAGCGTGCAGAGACAGGATCTCCGTGTGGCCTGTTATTTTCCCTCCTGCTTTGGCAGGCGAGGGTGATCAGAGAAAGCACAGGCAGAAATTTTGATGGCATTTCTTTTTCTTCCTCACCTCCAGCTGGGATGGCTGTGGTGCCAACGTGCTGGTGGCTTATGCCCACTTTGTTGCTGCAGTGAGGGGAAAATTGGGGTCAGAGGTGCAACTCTAAAAAGCCCCGAGTAAGATGAGGTAAAGATGCAACCTGGCCACTACCATTCACTCTATCCATTAAATTATTAAAAAAAAAAAAAAGAAAGAAAGGAGAAAAAAAGCCTAGACAGAATGACCTGGCTTACTCACATACCTTTTGGTCATGGACAGGGAGCTTTGCTCTGTGGGAGTTGTTTTTAAAGGAGTATTTCTTAAACTTTCCAGTGCTTCTGACCAAGCCTCTCATTTTGGGAAACTCTGAGTAATTTAACGTGGTGCAAAGTAGAATTTATTTTTGCTTCCTTGCTTCCCTCCACGCCCCCATTAAGTTTGTTTCTGAAAAACAAGTGAAATATTATCTTGATTTGAAAGACCTTCCCTTTACCAAGAATAGCAAGTAGCTTTTTCCCATAAGAACAGTGAAAGGGTTTAGTCACTGCCCAGGTACTTGACACTAGGAAATTCCTCTTTGCTAAAATGGAGGTAGTTTAGGTGGGTTTTGTTGCTTAATAATTCAGAGGAAGAGCACCTGGTAGTTTTCTGCTCTTTGGCAGGTTTAAGTGAGATGACAACGGGACAAAGACAGAGGACAAGCTGTCTAGGAGAGTGAAGTGCAGTTATGTGTCTACCTTAGTGAAGTTTATCACTTTCCTGGTACCACAGCTTTAAGAGCCAGGTGCCAAAGTTCATCTCACTCCATAATTTGTATGGTTTGATGATTAAGCAGGTAGTGAGGGAACCCACAAAAAACAGGAAGCCTATTCTTCTGGAATGGGTCATTTACACAAAGCACCAGCTGGCAGAGAGATCACTGCAGCTGTATTGTAATTGGGTGGTTGTGCTGATGAATGATATATTTGTCCAGTGGTCTTACAAATAATAGGTCAAAACATTTCTGCGGGCATGTGGAACACAGATGCAAACTGGTGCTGAGAGCTGGTCAGGGGAAAACATTCAACAGAGATGAGCTTGCTGTTGTTTGTACTTGTGTGGTGGGAGCATTCAGGGGGTCCAGCTGAACCCAGGGCCCCACTGCATTAGCCATTAGATGTAGGGGGAGCAGGAGACCTTGGCTTCCCCTGCCCTGCCCAAACAAGGCTGGAGGAACCCGTTTTACAGATGGCAAACTGATGGTCTGAGAACTCCAAGCAGTGGGGATTGCCCCTCCTTTATTTACAATTGTGGGAGCAGATTGATGCTCTGTCAGTGTCCTTCTGGCTCCTTTTCCTGTGCTTCAAACCTTGGGAGTCAGATGCTGTGTTTACTCCGAGCTACTTGGAAAATGGCTGAGTCCAGTGGATAACTATAGCTAAATATTTGGGGAAATGCTTTAGGTTCAGGCACATACTGGTTATCTCTTGGTCTTGCATGAAGGTGCAGGGTCTGTGAGGGGGCTTTTATGTGGTGCAGTTTTAAGGTTTATCATGCTGTGGGAATTCAGTTTGCCAGCCGGCACCCTGGAAATAATTTTTGTTCTAGAGACAAACATTGAAATAAAAATCAAGAATAATTTCTTTCTGCAGCCCAGAGAATAATAGAAGAGATGCTAAAGATAAACAGAAATAATAGAAAACCAAACATGTAATTATCCATGTTTTAGATCCAGCTCCAAGAGGTTTTATGTGTCATCCAGCTAACTAGCTGTCAAATGCTTACACAGCTTTTTAGATGCATCTTTCTCCTTGAATCCTGTGCTCATTGGAGAGTCAGCAGGGATGTAGGGACAGAGTGAGTGTTCCTTATGTAGTCATGCTCTCCTTGGGTTTTCCATTTCAAACGCTCCCACTAAAGTTACTCATAATTCCTCATTTAATCTGGATATCAGTGAGTATCAGAACTCCTAAAGGATTATTGGCCACCTCAACCTATTTTTAGAAATCCTGATTTCCTTTGGGTTATAGCTAAGCCAGACTTTGTCCAGAGAGTAAACAGAACATGCTAACAGCTCTCCAGCTCCTCAAACATAAACAAGTCAATAATCCATTGTGCAAGAAACGTTCCTTTCAACCAAGGAGGTTGGATTGAAACCATGATACATAATCTTTGGTATTTGGAAGCTGATAAGTCATAACATTGTATCAATAAAGATAACAACACTTTCTGTGAATATACAAAAGAGAATAACACATGCAGTTCATTGCCCTCTCTGGATCTGGGCTGGCTCTGGATGCAGTGGTGACCAACCACTGCTGTAGGGGATGGATACAGCTAAGCTTGGCTTTGAGGGATACTGGGACTAGTAATTTTGGGACACACACAAATAAGCAAGTATGTACCCCTGGCATTTCCCCAGCCAGCATCCATCTGCTTTGTTGCCTGTTTATGTGTTGCTTTCTTTGGGCTTAAGACTTTCAGTGTATTTGTTGTGCTGAGCACAGAGAGGTACCATCCTCTGTAGAAAATGTGGAGCCCTTCTACACCTCATGCTTAAAGTATTAGTCATTAAAAGACACACTTGACTAATTTAGTACCGTGTAGCACTTGAATTAGAAAGATGTCAGAGAGGTCTTTTCACAGTGGCCTTTAGGTCTTCTCTTGTGGTGCAAAGTACAGGTCTGGGTTTACATTTGCTGGGGGAAATACACCTGAGGTCACACAGGGCGTGTTGCATTTTTTATCGTGCTTGATAGTAAGCTCTGAACACTTCCCTCATTGTGGGATGAGTGGCTCGTGTTTTCTAGTTAGCTGAGTGATGCAGCAGTGAAACATGCCAGTTGACAGCCTTTGGGGGAATGTCCTGAATTGACACAATACAGAAAGAACAGACCTGGGTCCACAGGAGAGCATGAAGCGTGACTCAAACTGAGCTTTGTGTGACCTGGATCTTCTAGAAAGGCTTGCCTATACCTTGTGTTTCCCACTGATGCTTTTAACCAGTGCTCCTGTGTCCCCTAATGACTACTACTGCTTGGTTAGGGGGTTTACATGTCTTAGCAGGGACAGTGCAAATGTGTTACTTGTGGAATTGTTTAGGTTGGAAGGGACCTTTGAACATCACCTGGTTCCCTCCCCACCCACACCACGCTTCTCCTCACACAATGCAGGGTTTACTTTGAGGCTGTGTGAGGTTGCTGAGTGCCTGTACAGCCAAGCTGTGAAGCCCCAAACCAGGCACAGAGTTTGCACGTGGACTCACAAGTGCTGAGCTGAGGGGAGCAGCCCTGTCCCTCATCCTGCTGACCATGCTCGTGCAGCCCAGCATGCAAACACACCCCTGACTTGCAGTCAACAGTCACATTACCTTTGTTTCAGAGTTCATTTTCTACCCCAATTCCATGTTTTGAATCCCATGAATTAGGAAACTGGAACAATGTTGTCATCTGGGATTTGCAAGCACTTTGCATTGAATACTAAAACAAGCAGTGTTGGCCTTCATTCAAAAACTTTAATTTTGGATTAATATTTCCCTGGTTCTCATAGGGATTGTTCTATCTGTGTCTTCAGGAAACAGATACTTCCATGCACAAGCAGCCCTATTAATTGCAAAGGGATTGGCTGTCAAATAAAGTCATACTTGACCTGAATGACAATACTGTGTCCAGGTTATGAATTCCTTGTCCATTAGTATTGAATATTTTTTATAAAATAGCCATGGGTGAATATCAGTTTTTGTATCTAAAAGTGAAAGTTAAGGGTGAGTTACTTTTCTGTGCTTTAAAACTGCAAAAAATGAAGTTGAGAGCAACCATTCTTGAAAGTGTGGTAAAGCCTTCCTAGTGTAAAGCACCTTTACGGCTTTGTCACCATGGTAATGATTAAAAATAGTGCTGATACAGGAGTGGGACTTATATAGAATTTAAATTATGACATTAAAGAAATTTACAGCCTTAAATCTTGGTAAATCATGCCTTAAAACTGTGAGATCAGGGAAAAATCATGTTGGTTATAGTTAAAAGGGCCAATGTATTTAGTCACCTAATTTATGGTCTGAGAGAGGCTGGTTTGATACCCTGTGGCAGTTCAATAGCCCTGTGCTCTACTGCACAGTGAAAATATTGTTGGAAGAGCTCAGCAGTTCTTTGGAGTGGTAGTCCCTGGACTTCAGACCCTCTCTTTGGTGGTTACACAGCACACACAAGTGTGTGTCTAATTGTTGTGGCTGTTTCTTTGCTTCCTTTATCTGAAAAACTGAGGTATTTTCACAGAATAAAAAAAAATTCATTTTTCTACTACTTTGAGGTGAAACAATAATTATCATACAATTAGGCCAACAATGGCTTTCGTTTCTTTGTATTTTTTCTTTTTTCTTTTATGTCTGTGTACAGGTCAATAATATATTGATAAGAACCAAAACTGTGGAATTAAGTTTTGCCATTCAAAGCCTCAGGGCTTTGGAAGCATTGTGGGCTTTGATGACACACTAGTTTTGGAGGAGCTTGTTTCTCACTTGGACAGATAAAAGGCAGCCCACAGGTTTTTGGCTGGTGGTTGTACTCTTCCCATGAAATGCACAGGTACCAATTGTGGGAGACCATGAACAGGTTTTTAAGATAACCAGAGCCTCTCCCCTGCAGGACTCTGAGCATCATGATGGCATTTCAGGCCAGACTTTGTAGGGAACAGATGCCATGTCCAAGTTGTATGTTGATGGATAGGTGTTGCTGAGAAGAGAGACTGGTACCAGTTTGAGCTTTCTGGTGAACAGAGTGAGACTAAAGATATATCTGGATATTTTTCCGGTTTCTGATGACCCCTCTCATGGTGAAGCTGATGCTTGCTGGCATGGTTTGTTCTTCTTTTGTATTTGAAAGGTAGTGTGAAATGCAGCTGTGTCTGCCTGCATGGGGCTCTCCAGTGGCATCCCCTTGCTCTTCACCTGGTGATTGATAATTCTGCTCTGTAATCTGTAATCTGAACAACCTCACTGCTAATTCAGGATCAGCATCATCAAAATCTTACATGGAATACTTATAGCCTTTTATTCCCATAATGGTTACTTTTTATAGGTAAGTCTGGAGGGTGTCTTTTTTTTTTTTTTTAAACTTTCTTTTTGACTTAAGACATCTTCATTAAGTCCATTGCCTCTCTCATTTTCCTGCACAAGTCTCAGGCCATCTGTTATCAGAAGTCACTTGAAAAGTCTTGGCCTTGTTTTCTGTTTCTGGCATCTCAGTTTGCTCGAGGTAGCTGTGCTGTCACACCAGAAGGGCATTGATCTCACTTTGGGAAGTGGAAACGAACAGATGAGGAACAGACAAGATGTTGACAGAAAGTTTTTTTTTCTTTTATTCATTTCATGAAACACACTGGTGGTGTCTTTTAAGAACCAGAACAGGTGAAGTGGTACTGCCTTTGCATTGGGGAAAATACCTCACTCTTTTTGGGGGCACATTGGAGCAGGTTCCTCCCATAAGGTACATCTGCAGCAGTGGCAGCTCTTCGCCGTCTGTGCTCTCTCTGCGTTGGCTTCACATGAATCACTTCAAATCTGGGAGCTGCATATCCGTGTCAGCACAGCACTTTGTCCAACCCAAAGAGGCTCTCAGCACTGCGCTGAGATGCCAGCCTGGCTCTGAGCTGCTGCCCTGAGCTGCTCTGCCCTCACCCAGCCATATGCACACGGGGTTTGTAAACCCGTAGCTGCCTCCTGCATTGCCAAAACAGCCTTTTCTGAGGAGACAGAATTCAAGCCAATTAGTGGCCAAGTGGTGAAATTTGAGTAGAAACTAGATAGTTATTTTCTGTCTTGCTTTAGCTAAGTCAGGACCAGCTCTAAATTTTCCCCTCTAGACTTGGATGCTATCCTATTCAAACTAATATTAGGTCTGAAGATAGAGGGGTGTCAAAAACAGCTGAATAAACAGGTCAGTTTGTTATTGTGTGCTTAGGTCTCGGCTCTGAAGAGGAGCAGATACAACTGCTGGAGTATGTTGTTTCTCAGGAATGCTGAACTGCTGACCAGGAGGGATCCTTGAGTTTTGTGCTGGAGAATTGCTCCTCCGCATTATTCCAGGGCTGACCTTATGACTAATTCTTTGCAATTTGGGACTTTGAGGTCATGGTGACCATGAATTTCACCAAATCACAACTTCTCATCTGTAGCTGTCATAACATAGAGCTGCACCAAAATTATTCTTTTTTTTAGGTTTCTAGCTGCAGAAAAATCTTTTTAGGAGATCTCTTATGAAGGCAGGACAAGACTGGTAGTCTTTCCCAGGAGTGTAATTATCTTCCTGGCATGATGCATTGGGTGTGAAAAGCTAACTCTGGGAGCTGACACATGCTAAGTGAGTGCCTTGTTAAGCTGCTGCCATGGGGCCCAATTCTGCATTCTGGATGTTACTAGAATTCTTGATGTCAGAAGACCTACACGAGCCTGAAGGAACAAAAGGGATCTAGGTGGTGTTTTAAATGTTTCTTTCATTTCTTGCTCAGTTTTATCCTTACATTTATTTTTTCCAGTGTGTTGAATATACATAATGTCTTAGAGGATTATAAAACTGCTGATGATGTCCACAAAAGAACCTGAAACAGTGTATTGCAAGTGTCACAGCCTGTAGCATCTCCTCCTCTAAGGTCTCATGTTTGTCTTGTCTATCACATCTCTTATTCTTTTTTTCCCAGAACACTGATTGTTTCAAAATTAGGAGAAAAAAATATCAGAGAGCAATGCTAGTAAAAGTATGTTCTTTGTTCCCCTCTCTTCATTCAGAAGCCATTGCATTGCAGCTGCTTACCATAGCCTGGTTTCTGGTTCTCTTTACTGGAATATATAAGATGGAAGCAGTAGATTAGGCTGTGTGACCAGAGGCAAGATCCATCAAAGACACCAGGGTTGTTGTGAGTGACTCTGAACGGGAGGTGGTCAGTGGTTTTGGGAGCACCCTGGTGATCTCTGGCCTCTCTGAGGAGTCTTGGGATCAGAAAGCTGAATGCTGTGAGACTTAATTCAGTCTTGCACGTCACGCAGCAGTTGTCCAAAAGGGAAAGGAAACAAGGAAATTGCAGAGATTCAGTGGCGTTTTGGTAGGCTGAAGAGCTGGAGGAGATTTGGGGGTTTTGTGCTGATGTGGCACAATAAGATGAGATATAAAAATATGGAACAAAGTAATGGGAATGTTTCAGATGCAAATGCTGCTCTGAAATTGGGTATCTCCCTGTGAGAAACTGCAAAATTCAGTGCTCCAAAGCCCAGTGATCTGAAGACAGAAATACCCTGCTTTTCTGAAGTCCCTTTTAAGATGCTTGCAAGCATCACATCAACATCCAGTCCCTGCTCTCCCTAAGGCTCTGCAGCAGCTTTCTGACACAAACATGTTCCTCGAGCCGTGCACATCTCTCTTGCTGACGACATTGATGATGCAGGTGCACAAGAGAGAAGCCAATTCCAAAGCCATTTATGGTGCCGAAGCGCTAGAAAATCAGCAAAATAATACATTTGCCAAGGAGGAGAAAGTGAAACAGGTGTGTAAACGTCCATTTGGAAGGTTTTGCTGACTGGTGAGAGGGGAGGAGGGCAGGAAAAGCCGAGGGTGTCCACTGCCAGCAGTAGAGAGTGATAAGGAAAAGGGATGACGTGGCTTTTTAATCCATTTTGCATATTTGGGAAAAAATAATTGCCTTGTGTGCTACTCGGTGCTGCCTAAGCTTACTGGAATTTCCAGTAGGAATAGAAGGGAGATAGATTATCTTTCAGAGGTTATCTTCTGTTGGCAGTTACTGCAATGTGTAGTGATAGTAGCTGCTTAGTCTCAGTCTGAGGTGGTTTCTCAGGTGGTGAGTTCTTCCGATCAGAGCTCGTACGTGCCTGAATTTACGGGCACATGTTTTGCAGCCTTGCAGATGAGGCAACGTCCTGTTTTCCCGGTGATGACCGGCTCTCTCGTGCCTGAGTGGGATCTGAAGGGTGCAGTGCCAGAGCTGGGGGGTTCTGCACAGCAGGTATGCCTGGCTGTGCTCCAGGGTGGCCTTGTGCACGGCTTTTTCTTTGGCAGACCTGGTCAAAGTGCAATGACGATAAGATTGTGCCTGGTCCTTTTTTTCCTACACGCTATCTCTTCTCTGCAGTGGCAAAGTCATTTATTCCCACCACAGGCTGAGAGCTGGTGGATGCCAAGAGCCAGGCTCCACAGACACAGCCATCATGTGTGGAACATAAAGGTGTTACGGGGCCTGGATCAGTTCAGCTGGGTGTCAGGGGGTTCTGTAATGCAGCGATGGTAGGTCTCTGCACAGAGAAGCTCACAGCAAGGATCACACCTAGGTGGCAGATTATGTCACAGTGCTTTGTGTCATCTGCTTTCTGTTTGCTGCATGTCAAACTCCGGAGTCATACAGTGTCTGCTGTAGTTTATTTATTTAATACTACTTTTTTTCCCCCTGTGCACTGCAATGCAGTTAGTCCACTGAAAGTTTCGGGAAGCATGGAGTGTATATGGTACATGTATTCCTGCTTTTTGTCTAGTAGTCTGCTCTTTTTTTCTATTTTAATTGAACATAATTTTGCTGACTCCAGCTCATGCTGCATGATCTCAAATACAGGAGCATGTCAGACTTGCACCTCTCTGGAAACTGTGGGTTGTGCCAGAACACTGAGATCCCGACGTCCAGACAGTGTCCGTGTGGAGCATTTGCTGCTCTGGAGAGAAGGGCCAAATATGCTGCAGCAGGCAGGTCCTGCAAGAGGAGGAGGCAGTTGTGTCTAAACATGTTTGAAACCTTCCCTCTGCTGATGAGTCAGAGGCTGTTAAATTGCTGTAGATCAAGCAGGGTGTCTGCCTCCTGCCCTGACTGTGTGAGTCCAGCAACTTCTCTGTGGAGATTTTTCTCACTCATTCTGCATTAGAGATTAAAGCAACCAAGGATGGTTTGTAAGGCCCCCTCCCCCAGCCTGTAGTTAGGGCAGACCTTTGCTGAACATATGGGACAACTGTGTTGTTCAACTGTCTTGAAGTTTTTCCTCCTGCCCAGGATAGGAGGAAAAGGCGTTATGTGATTTTTTTTTTTTTCATGTAATAAAAAACCCCCAAACCAAAACCCCCAAACACTTGTGGGACAGCACATTTTAAAAGATTTCTTCATTTGGGGAGATGTCACATGAAATTTTGAACCCAAGATATCAGTTTTGTCTCTACCAAGGCTTTTCGTGAGCAGGGAGTGGCTTCTGCTTCTGCTGGAGACGTATCTGCAGTCATAGTGAAATTCCACATAGCCAAAGCAACATTAAAAACAAACCCCAACTTGGCTCCGGTGCGAAAAATACGGAACAGCAGTTGCTGTGTGCAGGATGAAAGCTGATGTTTTGCCAACCTGAAGTGTAAAGCTGGTGCTGGAACTGGGGCCTGAAGAATGGGAGTGTTTGCCAAAAGGAAATGGAAGCAGGGATGGAGGGTTTCGGGGAATGCATCAGCGTTGGCCATGCCAAAAAACGTCTCCCCTGTGGACAGGTCTGATTACAGGAGTAACCGCATTAGCCCGGGTGAAGTGCAGCTGGAGCCACAGTTGGCCTTTTGCGTTTTCTAGCTGGGGAAATGGCATCTCAAATGCAGGAATAAGGTAGAGCAGGGTTTGGCTTGGCCAGCTGTGTTTGTGCATCTCAGAGACCCAAGGGCTGTGCAGGGATTTGAGAGGAAGGCAAGAACACCAGCAGAAACAAAGCCCAGTTTCTCTGCTTGGTGTGGTGGGAAGGTCTGCCAAAGATGACCTCTTCCCTCCTCGCCCAGGGGCAAGAAGGAGGCCACAATTTTTGAGTTGCTTTCAGGTTTTGGAGGCACACACAGTGTATTTGCATGTAGGTTTGCCTTCAGTGTAGCTCATGAATTTCAGATATGTTTGCCCAGTGTTTTTAGGGTTTTTTTTCCCTTGGATGGAATATCCTTCCCTTTCTATCATCTCATCTCCTGGTTACTGAAGGATATCCTTGCAGTAGTCCTGAGCACATCAGAGAGCAGAAGCCCATGATGGTCAGTCAGGTGACAGCTGTGTGCAAAGGAGGTGGAAATATAGATAGATAGATAGATAAGATATATAATATGCTTTGGGAGCAAGTTCATTTAGTGCATTAATGTTGCAGCTGCCCAGTGTCATGCTGGGGGGTGAGTGAGGAGCCTGCCCTGTGAACCCCCTCATCCCACTTCCACTTTGCACTTCTCGTGCTCCAAGCAGAAATGAATTTTGTCTCTGTTTCATCCTTTTAAAATTCTGTTTATTTCAGCATTCCTTTACTTTGCAGTGGTACTGTCCCAGTGGTACCTGAGCAAAGGACAAACTGAGCTTCTGGGAAGTATCTTTGTGGTTGTTCCAGCTTGTGCATTAGTAACAGCTGAACCCACGTCACCGCTGGCTGAACCCGCTGAACTCTGTCAGCTCTGGAACAGCGCTGACCTGAGCCTTTGGGGCTCCTTGCCTGGGTTAGTGAGCTCTGGAGCAAGGTGGTGAGACACTGCTGGAAAGAACCAGGTGAGGGAATGTGGACTGAAAAAGGGGATCGCGGAAGATGTGGCGAAGGGGAAGCACAGCAACAGGGTGTCAGCACTGACTGGCTGTGGGCACAGTGCATGCCAGTGGTGCTTCTCCTTAGGGGTGCCTTGGTCTAGCAGTTGCCTCATAGGCCTGAAGATCAGAAGACCTCAGTTCTGCTCTGGTTCTGGCTTGTCTTATGACCTCAAGGAAATCACCTTGGTTTTCTTGTTCTTTCTCTCCTCCTTGCTTTCAGTCATCAAGACTGATCTCTGCTCAGGGCAGAGGCTGTCACTGGGTGTATTTATTCAGGGCATAGATTCACGGGTGCCAGTTTCAGTGTAATAAATAATGGCAATTTCACCAGGATCTTTTTTATATGAATTGGCAAAAAACAAAGTGCTTTTTAAACCTTAACTGAGTGAGAATCAGAAGTGCCTAGCTTAAAACATTTCCCTCCAGCTCTGTG
Source organism: Pseudopipra pipra (assembly GCF_036250125.1). Taxonomy (NCBI): domain Eukaryota; kingdom Metazoa; phylum Chordata; class Aves; order Passeriformes; family Pipridae; genus Pseudopipra; species Pseudopipra pipra. The sequence goes on from NC_087562.1 coordinate 4,898,861, forward strand.
GCCTGTGGTGAGGAGCTGGTGGGAAAGTGAGCCTTGACCAAGGCGATTGCATTCAGAGAAGCAACTGAAGCAGAGAAGTTGATGCACTTCAGCATTTAGCACTGGGTAGAACGAAAAATGCAGAAAATACCTTGACCTGAAAACATGGTAGAGAGCAAAAGTTTGCTGCTGCTGTTTTGCATCTGTTTTAGAGAGCAGCACATTAGTCTTTCTGTACAGAACTTTAGGAAGGTCATGAAGAGTTCAATTATTGCAGCATGAGCAGTTTGCAGTCCCTGATTTGGAAAAGTTTCCATAATCTCATTCTGGGCCCAACCCTTTGCCAGGATTGGGACTTTTTATAGACTTAGTATTTTCAGGTAAGTTGTTTCTTTTTCTTCATAATGGTAAATGTTGCAGGTAGGAACTTAGTTCCAAAGGCTTTCAATGGATCCAGACCGTCTCCAGCTGTCAGGGAATCTTCTGCTAGCAACAAGTTAACCTTACGTATTTTTCAGAATACCATGAAGTAAGTGATGCCTGCTAGTATTAAAAGCAGAATATGAATCTAGCTGAGTCCTGGGGATGCCATGCCCTCTTGTTTTCATGAAGATAAGGATTTAATAGAAAAAAAATGCCAGCAGGTGGTGCTTCAGAATACATGGTGCACCTGGGCTTTGTGGGACAGGCCAACATGAGTGTTGGACATCACAAGCAACTCTTCCTGTTCCTTGTTACGCAGCGTTTTAACAAAATGTTCTGCTGCAGTGGGAAAACCATTGCTCTCTCTCTCGCTCTCTCTCTATTTCGTTTTTTCCTCTGTACATTTGCATCTAGCAAGAGGCACCTCCACTTTACATAAACACCCTCAACATTAGAGTGTAACACAAGCTCGTGTCAGCCGTCCCCGCAATGAGCTGGGGAGGAACCTCCGTGCGGGAGCTTGACCTTTTCCCTCTTGCTGGGACTGCCCTGGTTGCTCAGCAAGAAATAAACAATTGCTGGCATATACACAGCCCTCAAAGGCAGCCCCCGCTCCTGCAGTGGCTCCAGCTTCTCCCCTAAAGAAGTGACCACTTTGTGGGCTGGTGCAGAGAGCTAGAATTTAGCAGGCTTTAGGAATTAGGGTTGGCCATTAATTTTTTTAATGTAATGAAGATAGTATTTGCTGATGAGGAGACAGGTTATCAAGAGTACAGAACGTTCCCTGTCCAGCAGTAGCAAAGCAGGGATGAAATTTTGTCATCAAGGAGGCTAACTTCGTTTTTCCCTTTTTGGATCAGGTGTGCTGCTTGTTTTAAAATGCTCCTGATGTGAAAGGTCTTCCTAGGGCTGAAAAAGGAAAATGTTCCATGCTAACCAATTTTGTGCATTAGAGTCCATTTTTCTTAGCTGTTGACTACATCAGTATTATCATTCTTGTCCAAGAAAGTGGTGTATGAGCAAGGGCTACAGGATGAGGCCATTATAGGAGAGAAAAACATAGGAAAATCTTACTTTAAAAAGCTGAGGGTTTCCTAGGCTCTCCTGAACTCTCTGTTCAGAGCAGTGTTCAGGAGCTTTTGAGTACTGATGGTAAAACACACTGCTTATAGATTTTTGTCACTCTGGTAAAGTAATTTTTCACATGTGGACTTCAATTCTTTCTCCTCTAAAAGAGGATTGAGACTTAGCTCTTTGAGTTTCTGCAAGACTTAATTAATTAGAGTGATTTGAGAATGAAGGATGCCCTGTCAGTGTCACTTTTTCCTCGTGCTGCATCTTCTGGGTACTTATTAAATTCAGTGGTTTTGCATTTAAAATCAGCATTGCAGGATTTTGGAATGACACTGGTGGTGTGGTACTGGCTGGTCAGTAACTAGGAGGGTCAAATTCCAAGTTGGCATGTGTTATTTTCACTCACATAAATTTTCACAGGAGCTGCTGCTTCTATTGAAGCCCCGGTGAAACTGGATCCCTCCCTTGCCCCCCCAGTATTTTTCTTGCACAGGCCATTAATGATAAATGTTGTGTGAATATTTTCAGCAACTGAAGGCATCTTTTACACCTACATGCAGGGGGGACGAACTCCTTGCACGTGTTGATGTGTCTGTTCTCCCCTACAGGTCTTTACCAGGCAGCTTTGTTTTTAAGCTCGTGAGCGATTGTTGCTCCTTGCTCTGGAGTCAGCGCAGGTAGAAAGGAGCAGATGGCTCAGTGCTGGCTAAGTGCTTGCTGATACACAGCAAATTGCTTCTGTAACCCACTGATAGGTTTCAGGCTTTAATTGAGGCTTTCAGCAAGGCGCTCAACAGTGAAAAGCATTCTGCTGAGAAAAACATCAGCGTAACCATGGGCAAAGGTTCAGGATAGCAGAGTTCAATCCCCTTGGGGATGGCTCCTCTATTTATTTATTCATTTATTTATTTATTTATTTATTTATTTATTTTCTGCTGCTTTCCCACCATCATTCAAGGCTTCTGTAACGTTGTCTGCAGATTACAGCTCAGTCTATCAGTGCAGCGCAATCCTTTGTGCTGGAAACGTGAAGCAGAGACTGATAAGTTTGGATTTTGTGCTTGCAGCAGGCTCGGTGTGTCTGCAAAGGTACCTGTCCCCTGATGCTCCCTGTGAGTCCCCGTGTGCCTGCTCTGAGCAGCAGCTTTGGTAGATCTCCCTTGCGTGGCAGGGAGCACAGTCCCCACTGTCTTCCCTCTTATGTACGTCAGCATCATCAGAATTTTAACTTTTAATGGACGTCTTTAAAAGGGAAAGGAAAACTCCCTTGCTCCTTCCTCACCCCAAGCAAGAATGGATTTGACAGCGGAAGAAAGATATTTGTGGTGGAGTTGTCTGAGCAGCGTCCTGTTGGGCAAGAGTTTCCTCCAGCAGCTGCCCCTGAGGCTGAAGGAGCTGCTCTGAAATTGAGTTGTAACTCACCCAAGTAAAGGGTCAGTCCAGGCCAGACAAGGAGGCAATAACCCAGTGGTCAAGCTCTTATCCCCCCCCCCCCCCCCCATATCCACTCCTTGTCAGCTTTCAATTCTGCTTTGAATTGGATTTCTTCACAGTACAGGACCAAGGAATAAATTTCAGCATGGAAATTGTATCTGTTGAGCCAGCTTGGTTTAGTGTCCTCAATTAGTCTGAAAGGACTTGCTTCAAGTTAAAAAGCTGTCTGGTTGTCTTAGAAGTTTAGATTTTATTTAGTGTTGGAGTGGATCTAACAAAAAGACTAATTAAAGGCACTACCTGAGTAAGAGAAATTAAATTCTATGATTCAAGTTTCCTAAAGAGTCCAAGAAATCTCTGATGATGGTAGAAGTAGTGCTGGTAGCTTTAAATTACTGCTGGGCCGTCTCTGCCCCAAGGAGATCAGAAGAACAAAGATTTTTTTTCTCTGTTCCAAAATCCCAGACACATTTGATAATGTCTGCAGCACGTTTTTATTTTCCTTTAGCTTTTCAGTGGCTTAAAATGCACTGGAAGTGTGAACTACACTGCCAATGTGCTTTTGTACTTGCATGAATTTAATTAAAAAGATAATTGGATTGCTTTATCAGCCTTTACATGTCAGCCCAGTGCTGCCCTCCTCTCCCCCCTCTTAAAAACATTGACAAACCCAAGGCATCTGAAGTCTGTATTTTTTTGCATTGTTCTCTTCTCTCTTGTTTTGGATAGGGTACAGAGGTGACTGTTTGCTGTTGAGCATTAGATCTGCTCCACGGGGGGAAGGAAGTGGCTGATAAGCAGAGAGCCAGCCCTGGTCAGATGGTTCCTGCTGGGGCTGCCCTGGGCGAGTGCAGGGGGAAATGCCCTGGAGCCACAAAGCTCCAGAACAAAACAAAGCAGACCGACCCTTTGCAAAGTCCTCTGCTTTATTGCATCAATGTATAGCCCAAAATGTGCAGCTGAACCTGCAAGCTGCACACACAACATGGGCAGTTCTTGTGATTTTCCCGGAAATGCTGCTGAGGAATGTTAAGATCCATTTTTAGTGCAAAACACCGATGTTTTCACGTAAACAGAGAAGTGCCCAGCCTGTGCTGTAAATAAACCTGAGGATGTGTCCAAACTTCTTGACATCCCTTTGAACAGAGCACCAGGCTCACACACAGAGAGGAGTAGAAGGGCATGTGAATGAAACACAAGTGGGGTCTGTCAGTGCAGAGCTCCTTTCCTGCACAGGGGCCATGAGGAGCCTCCAGCACTGCCCTCCACACTGCCCACCTTGGCAAGCCCCTCCTGGTTCTAGTGAGCTCTTCCTTTTTTTTTTTCAGGAGTACCATTTTAACACTCATCATTGTTTTCCTGCACTTCTGGAGTACCATCAAGCCACCTCTGGGAATTTGGGAGGGTGGGTTTTCTCTAGAGGATACCATTTATAATACAAAGCAGCCTCTGTTCCAGTTGTTTGTGGCAGCATTGCTGCTGAGGAATAAGAGTTGCCCTTTGCTTATCCAGCTGGTCTGTGCATGGGGCAGTCGGTGAAACAGCTTGGGCGTGGCCAACAATAGTGGAGGGGCAGGCAGAGGACTGGGGCAGGTGGAGTTACACAGTCAGGAATGCTGTTCTTGAGAGTGGAAATGGTCTTGCATGGGAGATTTGGAGACTTCACAAGTTGGTGTCTGTTCAACCTGGAGGGTGACAGCATGACTTTTCAGGGTACTTCAAGACAGAAAAGAAAACCTGTGGGTCTGCTGGAAATTTGCGCTTTGATAAAATTGATTTTATTAAATTTTGACTGTAAATTCACCAATTAGCAATGTGGAATAAAGTATCTCTGCAGTGATGTTTTGATGGCCTCTCTCTCTCCCCCTTTCTTAATGACTCCCTTTAAAAGAACCTACAGCTTTAGAAACAATGCAATAACAGGTATCTGTTATTAGCCCAAGGAATAAAGTGTTTGCAAGAGGAGATGGTGAAAATAAAGATGCTCTGGAGTTAAAAAAAATATTTTAAAAATAAAAAGAATCATGGTTTCCATTGCTTCCACAGAAGAAATCGGTTCAGACACACAAGGTTTTCTTGTCCATTTTAAAGTTTTAAGTACAGCCTCTCAGCAACCAGAAAAGGCAAAACTTAAAATCCAGAGCAGCCCACTTGGCAGTTGCATTATAGGAAACCCTTTCCTGTTTCTTGCAGAAGAAGATTTACAAGTACAAGAAGGTGCTCAGTAACCCCAGCCGCTGGGAGGTGGTGCTGAAGGAGATCCGGACGCTGGTGGACATGGCGCTGACGTCCCCGCTGCAGGACGACTCCATCCACCAAGCACCTCTGGAGATTGTCTCCAAACTGCTCTCAGAGGTATGACCTCAGCAGGGCTCCTGCAAGACACTGTCACGTGTAGATGAGAGACAGTTAAAAGCTTGTGAGTGGGTTTTATTTTAACTTGGGCTGTCAAAGTTCTGCCTGTGAGTCTACTTGTGGCTTCTGCTGACTTGAGTGGAATTTGCACTTGCTGGGGAGAAGGGAAATTTGACCCATGCTGTTAGGTAGATTCCTAAAAACAAAACAAACCACATTTCTCTTGAGTTTGTTGGTTTGGGGTTTTTTGTTTGTTTAATTGCTTGGTTTAATATTTATGGTGAATTTATTATGGGTGTGATTCTTGTCTAATTTCAAGTCAGTGGTAAAACTCCCCTTGACTTCTATTCCATTGGCTTTGCTTCCATGACCAGTAATTCTTATATACAGAGCAATAAATTAATTATGTAGCTATTTTATTATTACTAGTTCTGTTTCAAATATCTAAGTTTTCATTAACAGGAAATGTAAAGCCAAAAAAGTTTTTCATGTCTTAGTTTTGATTTACAAAAATTTGATATAAGCAAAAAAAGTTGCTATCTGTTTTTCTTACAGTAGTCAAAAGTCTTAGCAACTCAGAACTTGGTAATTTCTGGATGGATTATGCTGCTGAAAAAGCCCAAAGCAAACTCTTTTGCATAGGTGACTTCCAGTCAATTTATTGGCTTTTACTGGTACCATGTTTAAAGAAGGGATTTCAGGAAAACTGCAGCGGTTAGTTTATTACCCACAAGTGGTAACCAACACCACAACAATCCTTTTATTAATTTTTATAGAAACATACAACTTGCCTTAAAACATTTTAAAGAAATGTATCACTAGCTTTAGTTTTCTGGATGATTGAGACCTCCTCGGGCATCCTGGTGATTGTATGCTCAGCTTTGGTGGCTGGGGTGACTTGAATCTCAGTGGGCTGAGGGACAAATGGAAGCTTGGACCACTGCTCATGGCAGACAGTTTACCACCTTCTTTAGGAGAGTGATTTTAATTCGATGATTTTTATTCAGAAAATAAGCTATTTCAGTCTTGAACCTTTCTGTTTGTGTCCATGGTAGCTGAGAACTGTGTGTGCTGATGTGCCAACTCAGAGTACTCTTTTCTCATTCACTGTTTTCTATTCAACTCTTCTAGAACAACAACTTAACCACTCAAGACCAGGAGAGCATTATTGTGGTGAGTATCCTTCTGTTGAAATCTGAGGATAAATCTGTATTGTTTCATGACACTTCTCTTAGTGCTTGTCTCTGCCCCAGTGAAGTCTCTGCCCCAATGAAAGCATTTCCACCAATGCTGGTAAACTTGGGCAGCAATCAAAACCATTTGTCTCTTTTTTGTGTGGCTTTGTAATTCCTCTTGTTTCATAGAGGAGTCACAATAAAGCTTTCTCATCAGTTTATATGAAAGAGCACAGCATGTGAGTGTTAATAGTCTCCCCAAATGGCCCCCTTACTAGGCTACACAGAGCAATGTTCATAGCTATATATGTACTTTATATAGTCAAAACCCATCATTTGCAGATGTGCCCTATAAAACCCTGAGGCTTAGTAGTTTCCTGAGGGGCTGATGCTACCATATACAGAATGTCTCCATTGCTGATAGTATGTGAGCAAGTGATTGTTGTTGTAAGTGTGGATATGTGTCACTACAGTTTAACCCCCTGCTTACTTGATTTGTAAAAATAGCCTCTTCGAAATTTTTCTTTTCTGTAGGTCATGTTTATTTAGACATAGAAATAAGTGAATCAAATAGCAGCTCTGTTCCTTGTGAAACAAAATACAAAATCTCAACAATTTATCCAAGATGGAACTTGGTTCCCCATCACTGTAATTTAATTTCATTCTCTGGCAGTTTCCAGGAGATTTTCCCAGTAATCTAATCTAGAGCCTCACCACCACCTGATTGTATCACATCTCCATGGCTCTTTCTGCGAAATGACAAGGTGGCAGGTAGCTGCCAGTAGGTGTGAGTTCTCTTTATCTGCTGCCTAAGATACCATTTTAGATGGAATCAGTCACTGAGATAGGTGTCTGAAGTTTGCATTTGCTTTTCTTTGTAGGTTGTCCCTGAGCTATTAAGGAGGTGGCAGTTCCTGGGCATTCAGAGCTCACTGCCATTACACAGATAACCAGGCTATTCTTGGAAAGTATTGCTAATACTGTGTATTTATGTGAAAAGTACACAGTGATTTGCTGTGCAGATGGAGCCAGCTTGCCTTCTCTAGATGGTGCTGGAACAGATCAATATTCCAGCCAATCCCTTCCTGCTCAGGACAGGGAGGCACATGTTGCCATAGCTGCTCTTGACCACAGCACTCATAAGGAAAATACAGGAAAAGGTGCTTTCAGGGTGTTGCTCTTCCACACTGTATGTACAGACAGAGCCATGACTTGCTTGAGCATCTCTGTTGTGGTTTGGCAGGTCCCATAGCAAACACTCCAAAAGATGGATTCAGGGAAGATCTCGAGCTCAGGTGTTGGATGGGGAGCGAGGATATTCCACTCTGACTGGACTGGTGTTGTGTTCTCCATCAGCCCACCATTGCTGGGCCACCACCAGAGAGGAATTGAACAGTTGCAGGAGGATGGCGCATGATAACAAACAGAAAGTTCAAAGTTCTTGTGCATAACCAAAACTGAACTTTGCAGATGTGTTGGGTTTCGTTGTTGAAATTCCCACTAATCTTGACTTGTGTGTGTGAGAGTGGCTGTTGTGAAACACAGCCATTGCAAGCAGACTCACAGGGCTGAAACCCTTAAGGAGATGAGAGGGAGAGCAAAAACCAAAGCAGTAAAACTCCAGATGCCATCCAGATAAAATATCTGGTGTTCAGTTGCTTAATACAAAATGTCCTGGCTGCTGTATTTAGTGCCTTACTTTTCAGTGGGTACTGGGAATCCCTTTAGCTGAAGACTGGAAAAACCCAAAGGCACCATCACATAGAGACAGCGTATTATTCTAGTACCATTTTCTGATTTACAAAGGAAGTAACAGCAACATAAATTCATTACACCCTCAGTGGCAGGTATGACCTCTAATGTATTTACCCAGCATAAGCACACTGGTTTGCGTAGCAACAAAGGAGGAATAGTGATCTCAGCTTTCACAAAGTTAAATGCTTGATTTGGATGAATAGGGTCCTCCCAGGTGAGAACAGGGCTAGGTCACTTTTAGTGGGCTATTTCTCATAAAAAAGAACTCAAAGTCTTCCATAAAAGATACGTGTGTGTGTCTGGTGGTTTTCATTTTTTTCTTTTAGGGAAGTGTTCTAACTGAAGTAGTGAGCCAGATTCATCCTTGCCTTATTACATCCTAGAACAATTAGTCTGCTCCTGTTTTTATTGAAACTATTATAAAAATCTCTCTCCTTTGCTGTGGTTTATGTATTTACACTGGTGCAGTTAAAGGAAGAGTTTTCCAGAGAACTCATGGCAGAGGTGTTCTTGAGTTTACTTGTAAAATAAACACATAGCCCACCTCTAATTTCTTTGGTTATGCTTTTTGTCCTTTTCTAAAAGTGAGTTCCCACCCTCACCCTGAAAAATAGTTGTTTGCAATATGCAGTTGCAGTCCTTTAATTGAATTTTTCTCTCTTTTTCCTTTTAAAGGCAATTGCACCTTTGCTGGAAAACAACCATCCTCCTCCTGACCTCTGTGAATTCTTCTGCAAGGTATCAGAACAGTTTTGCTTTCTGAAATCTCACAGTTGTAGATGAGCGTAGTTCTTTGAGGGGGTGGTTGTTTTTTTTCTTTAACTCCTTACCTCCTGCCCGAATTGATCTCAGTTTTTTGGTCAGCATCCAGTGATAGTGGAATAGTTAACAGCACCATTATGATAAATAGAACCGTGTGCCTTAGTACATCAGTCTGTTTTGTCCTGATACTGTGTGAGAGTTAACGGTTTCAGACTCCCACACCTCAGTCTGGGTACAGGAGGTGTCCTACTGCATGTTCTGTTTGGCTAATGCAGAGATCATTGGATCTGTGTTCAGATGAGGTGGTAATGTGATGTCTAACTCAGCCCTAATGGTATTATGTCACTGGGACTTAATAAGGACCTATCCTCTTCTCTGGTAAATCCATGCTTGTGCTGCGTTTTGCATCTTTTCCATAAACTTCTGGGTACTTTGGGTTGCAGACCTTGTGGATTTGAAAGTACTACTTTTCCTCTAGGCCTGTTAGTGTTTCAGTTTCAAGTCTGCTTAAATTTGCTTGCTGATGACTGTGTATACATCTATCAAACATTCTGGATGCTGCTTGTAATTCCCATCCAGAGTTACTCATCAGCTGCTTCTTCCTACAGAAATTAAGTCAAGTTTCAGAAACTGCTCTGACTGTTGCATTTTTATAAGCCACTTGTAGGGTCTTCTCCAGCCTTGGACTCAGGGCATTTTTATTCCTGGTTTGGGTCTTTTTTTGTCTTTGGTCTCTATCAGGGATGGGCGCCTGATTGTCTGTAAATGTGTGGGATGGGCTGTGTAGAGTTGCAGGAATGGAAACAGGTTATGGACTTTTCAGAACTGAAGTGGACAAGACTAATGAGAGGGCAAATTTATCTTCAAAATTGACCCTGCCTTGAGCAAGGGGTTAGACAAGATGACTTTCAAAGGTCCTTCCCAACCCAAATTACCCTGACTGATACATTTGATTGTATATTTTATCCTGTGATGGGAGAGTGGGTTGTTAGTACCCTCCAAGATCCACCAGAGGTTTTTAGCCCGGATCCCAAGGAAAGGAGGTTTGTGCCATTACACTGCCTGTGTGTACATATCTTCCTGCCTCCCAACCCATTTCAAAACTGTTGGCAAGCTTCAACCAAATTTGACAAAAGGGATATGAGTACCCAAAATGCTACATTCCAGTGAGTTTTGGGAAGAATGGGAGCTCTTGAACCTGTGTAGTCTATTAGATGCCAACAAATTCATAGGAGAGAGCAGTGTAACCCAGGAAAGGTTAATTTAGCCCTTGAATCTTGTTAATCTTGGGGTAGTCCATGCATGGGGTGTGAAGCCAGGGGAGACCCACCTTCATAATTTCTGCAGCTCACAAAGTGACCTGTTGCTCGTTCCAGCACTGCCGAGAGCGCCCGCGGTCCATGGTCGTGATCGAAGTGTTCACACCAGTGGTACAGAGGATTCTCAAACACAACATGGTGAGTGCACCAGAGACCTGCCCCCCCAGACTGTGAATGCTGCATGTAATTGTGTGTTACTTTGTATTCAGTGGGATTTTCCAGACCATCTAAGCGAAGTATTGTTTTCAGGGGCCCTTCTTTTGGCAGCAGTGACAGCATATGAAGCTCCAGCTCTCTCCCACCTGGCTCTTGGTGCCTTGTTTACTCCCCACATGCCATTCTTGCAGTTAAAATAGTTTAAAATCAAAAAAATAACAAAATCAGAACAGGGACTTTGTTGATTTTGAGCTAGGGCTCTCAATATTTTTTTTTAAGACACCCCCAGCTCTCTGGATTTCCATTTTTCTTTAGGCTCATGTCCAGTGAGTTCTTACCTAGATTTCCTGAATTTCTTTATGCTTTTCTGCTGTTATTCTTCCTTTTCATTGCAGGATTCATGTACTCATTTTATAACTGTTCTCACCCAGGCTTTTCTCTTTTCATTGCCAATCAATTCCTTGTTAGTATTTGAAATAAATGCCAGAAGATTGTCCTGCCCTGTGGAGCAGATTTTCCCTCCCCCTCCACAAACTCTGAAGATATTCTTACATGATCTGTATTCCTTCCCTAAGAGAGTTCTGGGTTATTTACCAGCTCTCCAGCCTTTGTGGCATATTAAATTTCCTGCCATGATTTTTAAGTTGCATAAAGAAGTCTTACTTCACAATGCTGTGGCAAAGACTAAACAAATAAGTAAAATAAAATATTTAAGACAGTTGACTTGGCAGTGATCTCAAGGATGAACCTCTGTAACTACATAATCAACTTCTTTTCACTAGCTGATGTAATTTTAGAGACCATCTGCTGTCGTGCTGTGTGCAGCATAAACCCAGTAGAAAACAGTTCATATTTCTTATTTTTACAATCTTATTATTTAACTCCCCGAGTTTACAGAGCTAGGTAGAAAGCCCAAGATGGCAAAAAGGTCGTATTCCTGGCTCTGTGCCTGCACTCTGCAGACATGTAAACATTTTTGAATATTCTGTACCGTTCAATGAAATATTCTGTAAATGTTATTCTTGGATTCCAGACTGATGTTTTTAAAGCATCCAGAGCTCTTGAGGGGTCTCAAATAAAATCTAAATGCACAGTGTAATGCTTGTATTTGGTTAGCTTCAGAGAATTGGGTATATTTACCATACTTAACATTTGCAGATTGAAAATCAACATGTCTGTACCGCAGCGTGTAGTCAGGGAATTTATGGTGTCATGTATTAATTGGAGTGGATTTGGGCACTTTACCACTCTCCAGGGACTTCTGTACTGAACAGTCCTTTAGAGAATATGTGTGTGTGTGTGTGTGCACGTAACTGAAGTTACATTTTAGGGGGACAGTATTGTTGGCAGGAAACTTCACCATCTGTGCAGCTCAGCGTCCTTAGAGTTGAGCCGGATCTCTCCACCTTTGTTCTGTGGCCTTTGAAAATTCCCGACAAGTTTCATTCCACAGTTTTCTACCTATAAAATGGGGAAGGGGTGTCTCATTTGTCTATGATTTTGAGATCTCAAAAGAACAAGGATGGCTTTTTGTCTTGCTGATACTGCAGATTACGTGCAGGACTGGAGGCTGTTGTGTGTTGAGTTGTTTGGGGAGTGCTCAGCAACCTCCTAAACCTTTGGATTTCAGCTGTTTGTAGGCTCAGCCCAAATGTTTGAATATAAGCACTTTTTTTTTTTTTTAGCAAACAATATCAACAGTGTGTATTGTTCTGTACTTGATATGCTGATATTATATTTAGAGAGATATTTTATTTTACAGGGATCAGCAATGACATCCTTTTCATGACCCCTTGGACGTGCATTCTAGCTTCAGTTAAGACACCCACATGGGCTGAAAAATTTCATAGGCAAATTGCAGCTGCAGGAGCTCTTTTGCAAGGCGTGTTCATGGAATTATTCAAATGTTGTGTGAGGCACACATGGTCTCATGCCCTTGGACCAAGTCAATTTGCTCCTGCCAGAAGGAGCTGTTGGAAGTTTAATAATTTTAGTTGTAATACCAAATGTGGAATCGCCCACAGTCCCTTTGCTGGGTGAACTGACCAGGTAGACATTCAGTACTAGCAGAGTAACACTTAAGGTTGAAGGAGACATTGTTCAGCCTAGGCTCATTTTCACATTTTGGGTAATTTTCTCTAGCTGTAAAACTTAGGAGATGTTAATACAGGTTATGCTATAGAAGTGCCTGAAACCAAAATGAGTTAGCAGAAGGTTTCAGTGCTCTGGGAATGTATCATCCCTTTTGCAGACCACCACCAGTTCTTTACCACTGTGGCATTTCTTTAGGTTGCCATGAAGTTTGTCCACAGGCAGCGCTGGAGGGATAACTGGGGGTGCTTGTTTGTCCTCAGAGGACCTTGTTCACCCCTTGGAAATTCAGTTCTGCAACACCTGTGTAATAAGGTTACACCTGTGCAAATGTGAAGAAATGTGCTGTGGAATAACACTCACCAGACAGCAGAACTTACTCCTTTCACATCTAAAAATAGCAGGTGATGTGAGGAGATGCAGGATTTCGGTTTGCAGGTGCCTTTCTGACTGCAGGATTTAAAGAAAGTGACTGTTGAGCTCACCTGTCAAATTCACATTGTAGCTGGAGTAAAATCCCTGGAGAAAAAACTGACCTCTGGTTTTACATTTGACTGCTTATTGATTGCATGCCCAAAAGATTTTCTCTAAAACCAGGGTACATATGATGCCAAACATAGAAGTACAATATTATTTTTGAGTTTTACTTTCAAAAATCTGCAGTGATAAGTGGAAGCAAAAATGCAAACCAACAGCAAAAAATGTTCAAAATGAAGGTATAAAGTGAAATGTACAAAAGAAACGTAAGTGCAGGTGGGAGGTTTTGTTCTTGTTTCATTAAACATCTTTTTTTTTTTTAAAGTGGGTATGGGGAAAGAAGAGATTGGAAAGCATGTAACTATTAGTGAGGAGAACATTACATCAGCATGCAGCAATACTGTCCTCTTGAAGCATAATAGCAAAGTGAATTCAGTTGGGTTTGAGTTGACTTCTTTTGAAAACCCACATTTTGGACATACATTCACCATCTTCACCGGGTCTCTCCTTTTTGGACAGGATTTTGGGAAGTGCCCTCGGTTGCGGCTGTTTACTCAGGAGTATATTCTGTCTCTGAACGAGCTGAATGCTGGAATGGAGGTGGTGAAGAAGTTTATTCACAGGTTAGTTGCATTTAATTTATGGCATATGTCCAATCCTGTGTACATGCCTTGGTGTGTTGCTTCTCCCACATCTGCTTGTCCCCTTACTGGCTGTTAAGAGTAGCTGGTGCTTTTTTGGGACTGGCAAACAGCAAATAAATTGAGTCCACCAGCCAATGTTGCTGAATGCTCTTTTGAAAAAAACTGAATTCTCAAATATGCCTGGGGCTTCTGCCTAGTTCCACACTGGAAGCAGACTTTGCCTTGTGTACATTCTTCCTTTATATTTAGACTGAGAGCCTCTACAAGGATATTTTCATTAACATTCAACCTCATAATGCTCAGTTATGTGTGTGCTTTTTGGGGGTCTGTAGGACTACCACATCAAACTCATGCTGCAGGTTAGCCTTGATCATAAATAGGGCAATTGGTAGGGATTTACAGAGTTAAAGTATCTCTCTGTTATGGCCCTTCTGAAAGATTCCCCAAGGATGCTTATCCAGGTTTGACACCTCGTTCTGTCTGGCTGGTTTTACCCACAGAAATCTTCCTGGCAGTGATGTCATCTTGGTTTTTGTTTTTCAGCATGCATGGTCCAACGGGACAATGCCCACATCCCAGAGTCCTGCCAAATCTTGTAGCTGTCTGCTTAGCAGCCATTTATTCGTGTTACGAAGAATTTATCAACAGGTCAGTATGAATTCCCAGCTGCTCACTTCCAAACCCGAGGCATCAGTAAACAAGATGGGTGTGGGTCTGTGGGAGGGTGTCTTTGTTCTCACCTGCTCATTGCTGGTGTTCTGGTCAGTCACATCTGTGTGTTTGTAGATACGTGGTTATATTTGTTACACTTGGTGCTGGAAAACCTGAAAGGTGTTGAGCCTTCATTCACTGGTACTCACCAAAGGGAAGGGTGAGACCTTGAAGAAGGGGTTGTGTGTAAATCCCTGTATATCTACAGCTTTGAACCCGAGCTGGTTTCACAGTGCCGCCTCCATTATTGTGGAAAATTCAATTCCTGACTTACCGTAAAATAGACGCTGCAGTTCTTGACACATGAGCCAGTTTCCAGTAGGCACTGAGGGTTCCCCTCTGCTATGTTTCCTGTTTGTTTATGCCTATCTGACTTTCCTCATGGTAGAGCACGGACAGGGGCTGCTTAGTGTCCAGCACAAATTCCAGACGTGAGGGCTGCAGACAAATGTCTGGGCATGTACTGTAGCCAGATACATACTTGGGCATGGATTCTGTTACGGCTTTGCACAACTTGGATGGGAAAGTTCACCTTTATACTAAACTGGCATGTCAATTAGAGTAATGAAAAGCTCAAATCTTTGTAGAATAGGGGCTGCAGAACAGTCCTATTGGAGCCTTTTAATGTTTTTAATTGATTTCAGTAATCCGATTACACAAGGGAAAGCCGTCCGGTGGGCTGGGGTGAAATACGGTGGGAAATTGCAAAAAGTCTTGGCTCCTCAGCGTTGCACTCCCTCTCCTGCTCTCTGCTGGTATGTCTGTCTATTGAAATGATTTGTTTATTTCTCAAATTCAGTCGGGACAATTCGCCAAGCCTGAAGGAAATTCGGAATGGCTGCCAGCAGCAGTGCGACCGAAAGCCTAATCTCCCCCTCCGCCTTCTGCACACAAGTCCTGACCTGGTCTCTCAGGAGGCCACCTTGACTGAATCCCGTCTCAAACCAGTTATTGTCACTGCAAACGAGATCCACGTGGAAGTGGAGCGCAACAACACGGCGAACCAGAAGATGACAGCCAGCGTGGGCAACGACAGCGAGCCCAACCTCATCGACTGCCTGATGGTCAGCCCCACCTGCAGCACCATGAGCATCGAGCTGAGTGCCCAGGCAGACAGGATCCTGGGCTGCTATGTTGAAATACTCAAGATGCTGTGAGTAACTATTTTCAAACAGCTTTTTGAACAGTGTCATCTTAACAATGGGGGGCTTTTCCCACAGGCCTGTTGTCTTCAAACATCTGTGGCGGGCAAGCACATGGTTATAAATCTTAACTCCAGCTCGAGAGAGTCCAGCCTTTGAAAGAGACATCTGGCACTGCCAATATGTTCTAAAAATAGCATTAGGAAGATGAAAATGGAAAGCTTATTTGTACAGTGAACCTCAGGCATTTTACAGAAGACGGGATGTTGCTGCCAGTGGTTTCTGTTTTTGTTCTTGCCCACCAAAAATAAATAAAAAAATCCATTTGTCTTCTCCAGGGCTCTTGGGATTGCCTGAGACAGAGCTAGAAAAGGCAGGTCTGTTCTAGGCTCAGTGCCTGTGCAGTGATAGGCAGCAGGAGTTGTGTGAGGTTATTGTTCTTTACTTAGGTGTTCTCCCTTCACGTGTTTGTTGAAGTTTTATGATTAATTCAGATTTACTTGTATTAGAATGGAGTCTCTATTTGTTGACCAGTTGCTTTGGTACAGTGAACCTGTGTTAGGAACAGGTGCTCAAATAATCTTTACAAAATGATGGCTCCAGGGTTTCCTGAGAGGCAAATACTCTGAATATCTTCAAAAGGAATACAAAGGAAAATGTTCTTCAGAAAAAGCTTGTTTTGCTCCTGGGTAAATAAATGAAATACAATAACACAAAAGGTGGACTACAGAATAGAAGCTTGTAATAAAAGCACAGTAAAACAACATCATTAGCTTTGACAGCCAGTTCTGGTACTGAGTTGCAGTATGTCTTTGGGCAAACTGTTAAATTTTTTCACTAATTATTTTTAAACAATGTAAGGCTTAATGAAGTAATAGTTGAGTTTTTTAGAATCCAAGATATGGTGGTTGAAATTTGGACTCCACTGTAAACCATGAGCATGCAGCTACACTTTAGTCAAATCTGGAGGCTTGCTCTCAAGGAATTAATTTAAGTCAGACTGCTGTGATGGAGGTTTCTGTGAAGGTTTTGTCCCACATTTTCATTTTATTCAAAATGCATGGTACAAATTTGCAACACAGCTCTTTCACTCAGTGCAGATCTGGCTTGCAAATACTTCAGCACACATTCAAAACTGGAGACAGGACAGGTGAATCCAAGGTACTGTTCCCATTAGATTCTTGAGCAGGAAGTTGCTGTGAAGGCTGATTTTATATTTTTTTCCCTGTGGCCTAGGCTCTTCTGCCTTTAAAAATGTGCATTAAAAAGCACAGCATCTGAGTTTGCTTCATCTGAGGGCTACTAAGTCTTCACCCACCCAGGTGCTTCATTGAGCACGTCGTGTATTTATTCTCATCCCCTTGGACTGTCTCTGTTTTCCATAAACACTGAACTCTCTCAGTCCTGATGCTGGCTTGGATGCTGACTCACTAAGCATTGACGGTTTTGGTTTCATCATGCAGCTGACACACACTTATAAACAATTTCACGAATGGGCATGTTCTTCCTCACAGCCTCTCCACATTTTAAACATTTGATATGCCAGGTCTCAATCCCTCTGTAATTTCCTACGCAAAGAACTCTTATTTCACGCCATACCTTAAAATAATCTATTTTTTTTCATTTGTTTGGCGTCTCTTTAAAAATCAAGCTGTTCAAGAGCAGCAGTGAAAATGGGAATCTGTTCCTGTTATGGGCATTGAAGGTGTGGAGCAGCTTTGGGGCCTTTCTTGGGTTGTATGATGTGAGTTCTGAAGGGTGAAACCCACAGGATGAGAAGGCCCAGCAGCAGTACAAAGCTGGTGCAGCTCTCCTCAGATTGACCTGCCAGAGTCCACAACCTGTGAGAACACAGGACAGCTTCCAAGGCAGAGCCATGGCTGTACAAATTGTAGCTCCACTGGTTAGGGTTCCCTTCCATTCCTGTTCATCCCTTGGTTTTAGTCCTGCATTAGTGCAGGACTGAGTTCTGCTGATTCTGCCACTGGCTTAGGAGATTTTAGATAAGTCACTTATAAGTGCCTCATTTTCCTTATCTGTAAAATATAGTAAAGATTTTTAATGTTGTTTTTTAAATGCTGAAACCAGTGATGGAAAAGCATTGTAGAAGGGCTTGTAGTTATTACAAAAGTACATGCTGTTATGATGCTGATTCCTTTCATGCTCAAACTTTTCTTGAACAAAGGCTTTCTGCTGCACAAAATACTATTGCTGTACTTTGAGAATCTGAGAATATGAACAAAGAGTTGAAGAACATGCCAGTAGGAAGAAAACATTAATTATAAAACAACTGCTATCCAGGAGGTGAGCTCTCAGCAGGCAGTCACTAAAATAATGTTCTTATTTATAACAGTGGTAAGCCAAACATAAATAAGTTGCTTAGCATTGAGTTTGATTGTTCTTTTAGGTGTCTGACTCAGTATCATCATCAAAACAAGAGAGTCACCAGCAATGCTATCTTTTTTACATAATTAACTTAGGGCAGCAGGCAGTAGATCATTTAGGCAGATTTTAATTATTGAAACTCTAGCAAATAAGAATTTTCAACAGTAGCTTCAACAGAGCACATTTTATTGTTCACCTGATTCCTACATATACTTACTTTTTGGGGAAAAAACTCACTTCTAACCTTGATAAAAATGTTATTTAATAATCACTGTAATACCTCACTTTTTGCACAGAAGGCTAAAAGAGCACTTGGAGAGTTCATCTGTGGGGCTTTTATAGCACCCAGAACATCTTTGACCCTCTTACTAATGTAGTTGAGTAACAAAACACAACTATTGCATACTAAAGGAAAACAGAAAATCATGATTTTAAAGATGTTGGCAGATGACCCAAAGTCTGGGCAGATGTTAAGGCAGACAGTCTCTAGTGGAACATGATATTTTTGTCTTGCACTCAGAAGTGGATCAAACTTCTGTGTCAATATTCTCTAACACAGTCTGGACTCTGACAGTGTTACTGATGCCAGTCAGTGCCTCCTGAATGCTACAAGTCTTAAACTGGTGCATAGAAAATGCACTAAATTAATTGAAAAAACTTTCTGTTCATCACATTAAATCAGAGGCTCTGAGAACAGCTCAGTGTTGCCCAGCTCTTACTTGCATGTTAATGTCTCCGTGACTTAGGGAATGTCTTGTACAGCCAAACTTGAGCTTGAACAGCACAACTGTGGTTAGTGGAGGTTGTGGTAGAAGGACCTCGTGTCCTCTTCCTTGGTCTGGATGACTTCAAAATCTGTGTTTCACTGGAAGGA
Organism: Pseudopipra pipra; assembly: GCF_036250125.1. Taxonomy (NCBI): domain Eukaryota; kingdom Metazoa; phylum Chordata; class Aves; order Passeriformes; family Pipridae; genus Pseudopipra; species Pseudopipra pipra. Next base: position 4,917,617 of record NC_087562.1, read on the forward strand.
TCCCGCTGGCAGCACCCAGAGTTGGGTGGGGGGACACTTAAAACTCCTTTAGTGAAATCTGGATCAACAAATAGCAAACTAAACTGACTGTGAGAACAGACCCCTCTTAGGGAAGCTGTGATGGTGTTGTATCCTAAGCTGTTACCCTTTGTCTGTGTTATTTTTTGTTTCCATGGCTGCCTGTAGTGACAAGGGTCCTTCCAGATGTCCAGACACTTGTACCCCTGTCTGGGGCCAGTGTGACCAGGGCAGTGTCACCTCCTTTGGGTAACCTTGTGTTGCTGTTTCCTGATGCTTTCATGCCAACTGTGAGCAGTGGAGCCCATTTCTGTTCTTAGCAACCAGGGCAGGACCTTTCTAGGGTATTTCAGTGGTGCTAAATTTTCTTCTTTTGGAAAAACCACAAGCCCAGCTCAAAAGAGGGCTGAACATGAAAAGGTACCTCACTGTTTTGTAGATAGCAGGTTTGTGCCTTATGTGACAGAGGGTCTGATGGGGCTTTTTTTCAGTCTGCTCTGGAGCCCTGAGCTAAACCTTGTGTCACACAATTCAGGGAGTTGGACCTAGAGCCAGGGAAAGAAGGGATCAGGAACATGACGAGGGGGCTTGATCATCTTGTCTGACATCAGAGGTCATCTAAAAGATTTTTAAGCTGCTCAAGCTGCTCAGTCTGGAGAACAAGCTGCTTCCAAGTAATTGCTCTTGTCTCTTCATTGTCCTCCCAAAACTGAGGACTTTGGGGCTTGTGCTCTCTCAGAGATAAGAGCAACAGCTTTCCAAACACAGGCACCCACTGGAGCTTCCCCTGCCTGCTCTGCATTCCCCAATAGGTCAGTGGCATGCTCTGAATATCCCAAGTGGATTCTCTTATGTCATGTTTATCGGGGTTGCCCTGGGCTGCTAGTATGTTTTGGATTGTTTGTGCTGCACATGACATATGGGCAGGTTTTCATTTTGGTGAAAGGTGATCCCGGGGAAGGAAAATGTATTATGTTGGCAGGCCAAGAGCGACGATGGCCCAGAGGCAAAGTCACTGCAGTCGGGGATTATTTAATTAATAGGGTTGTTCTATGCTTTGGCCAATCCCCTAGAAAACGTGTGCAGCAGCAGGTGATGGCTCTGAGGAGCTGTCACAGCCTGGCTTCCTGACCCCCAGCCCTCCACACACTTCCAGGAACCCGTAGGTCAGGCTGCAGCTTAGCTGCTGTGCTGCTCACCTAAAATTGCAAATCCTGCAAAAAAAAACAGAGCCAGGGAGTCTTTCTGCCCCTTTCCTTTTATAAGGCTAGTCCTGGGATTTGAGCTGTGTGATGAGCGTGAGTGTTGAGCCCAGCACCCTTTGAAGAGCTCCAAAGGAGTTTGTCACAGGTGCTCTCCCTGGAGCTCTGTGCTCCCTCCTCCTCCTGTTCTGGCCTCTTTGTCTGGCTCATTGCAGTGGTTGTTAACTGCAGCCAGAGATAATCCATCTCCCTTTCTTTCCCTGCTTCAAACACTTCTGTCTTGTATTACAGCTTTGAATGGACTGGGAAAAAAAAAAAGAAAGGAAAAGAAAAAAGCAACTGTCTGAAATGAAAGATGAGTGAAGATGAGATGAGCACAGACAGAAGGAAAATGTTTTTGAAAAGGGAATAGGTGGGAGGAGGAGAAACACCGTAGGCTTTTAATAAGTAGTTTAGTTTTATTCTCGTGCTATGTTTGTTTCATGTTTCCTAGCTCAGGCTGAAGGGATTACAGGCTGTGCAGATTTTATGTTCAGGTCCCACTCATGTGACCAAATTTTATATATTTCATTGGAAATGGTTGTCTTTCTTTCTTCTCCTCCTAGGGAAGCAGGCTATGGTTTATTTTCACTGCCCTCTCACAGACCTGCTCTGCAAATGGAGGCTCCCCAGCTTCAGAAGTCAGAGTGATACTGTCCAATTCTGCTGCAGTTTCACTTGATCTTAGTCTGTTACAAAACATCTCTTTTCTTACTCTTGCAATTTCCTTTGAAGATCAGCCATGAAAAATTGATTGGTTCATATTATTACTAATCACAGCTCTCCAGATTGCAAAAGAAGGAACTTCAGTGGTGTAACACTGAACCTGAGATGCCACAGGATCTGAGCCTCCAAGTGGGTCTCAGCTTTTAAGCTTCTGTTGGGGAAGATCTGTAGGTGCTGTATCTCGTGGGATGTGAAGCACCTTTAACACCTTTGAATTTCCTGACTCAGCCTTTTGACTTCTGAGTCTGACCTGCTCGAAAATCTGCATTTGAAGTTGTTTGCATGTACCGATAAAAATGTGTCATTTTTAGAGTAAAATCATCTAGGACTTTCCAGAGGGTGTGTATATTTAAATTTAAAAAAAAAAAAAAGTCTGTGCTTCATTCTCACACCTAACAAACATAGTGAAACCCAGGCTGTGTGGGTCAGAGACCTCTGGCAGTTCTCATGGCTGCAGCTCTACATGTGTTGCATCAACTGTCTCCTACGGAGACCTGGTAGGCAAACAAAAGACTTTCAGCTGAACCTGAATACAGGTCAGAGTTCTGTGTCGCTGACCCTTTGTGTCTGTAGGTCAGAAACAACAAATAGTCATGTAGAGAGCCCTAATTAATCAAAGCTTTGTTGAAAGAACCCACAGAGCTCATCTTAGAGATGCTGTGTCAGAGGTTTCCTTGCCTTATTTCAGTTTCTGTGACAAGCTCCATCATCAGGTGTTTCATGTTATTCACTTTACACTGACTAAGTGGAAAAACAACCCCTGTAACAAAGTCCTGCTTCATGTCTTGCTGTTCTGAGACACTAAGAAATTGATCATCTTCCTTATTTGTTCAATGTCTAAGCAGGTAAGGGACTTTTTGTCTCTGGAAAGAACCTTAGGAATGGGTGATCACAAAGTCCTCTCCCTGCAACTGACTCACACTGACTTTAGATTTGTTTAACCCTTGTCCCAGAGTTGCTCCTAATTTATACCCAAGAACAGAATTTTTGATGGAGGAGAAAATTAGGCTCATTGGCTTCTAGTGCACCTGGCATGGGCATGAGGTTTTCTTCTGTTTTTTTAATATGTTGCACTACTTTCAGATCACAGTGGGTTGGTTACTTGCGTGAGATACTATACATTTTTGTAACCTGAACTCATGCTGCTCTTGGGCAAGTGATAACTGCTTCCCTGGTTGATTTTTACATCATGATCCTCCCTTCAAGTAAAAATTTTTTGCATGTTGCTTCTTAAGAATCCCCTGCTCATGCATGTACATTTTCTTTGTGTCCATGAACACGTCTTTGTGGACTGTCCCTATTGCGTGCGTTACTAGTTTATGGAAATTTCTGGGTTATGTGGTTCAAAAGATGGATGAGGCTTTTGGAAATGCATCCATCTTCAATTTCTCTGGGCTAGAACTTTCTCTTTGCAAAACTGCATTCTTTTGGAATGGTTCCTGTGCATATGTTGTCTGTCTCTAATGCTATCAGTAGATACTGTCCATTTGAGAACATTACACTTCGTTCCTTCCTAAAGACACACCAGATTTTTGTGCCAAGTTTCCAGTAAGCTGCAGCCAATAATCTGTTTTTTAACACTGAAATCTGAAAGGTAGCAGCAGTAAGAGGAGGTGGTAGGCTCTTGAACATTGCCTCTACAAACATCTCAAGGTGTTCCACCCCATCTGAGATTTACTTCTGTGTGTACTCGTGGCTACTGATGGAAGTGAGGGTGGCCTGGCTGGCAGTGCCAAGAGCTGGGCCTTGACTGTGGATTCTGTGCCCTGTTTTGGTGCTGACTTGCCAAATTCTCTTACTTTCTGTGTCCTTCACTTCATCTTTCATACAGTGATTGTGCCCTTTGTGCAGTGCCTTGGTTCAGCAGTTCATCAGTGCTAATTAGCCACTAGATGTTTGGGATCATTGGAAGGGTAGGGGTGGCAGTGTGCAAGTGCTGTTCCTACATGAGGAGCCTTCCCCAGGTGTGGTCAAGCAGCTGGAATTTGGCAACAGGTTGGGATGATGTGCTGCCAGATTAGTTTGCCTTGACCGGTGCATGCTGTAAAGCAAAATATACTTTATATCCTGGTTCACATGAGCCTCCCCTTATGGATGGCTCCTTGTAGGACTGTTCTGTGTGTTGAGAGCAGAGATGAAAACCAGGTGCATCAGCTGAGAGCTGATGTGGTGCTGACACAGCAGAGAGGAGGTACTTACTGGGTGCACTGGGCTGAGCTCTCTGCTGTGGTTGTCCTCATTTGTCCTCTTCCACTCAATAATTCTGACAGTGCTTCCTTCTCTAGTCTCTCACCTCTTAAACCAAAGACTTTGTACTGTTTGAATTGACCCATTCCTTTCTGCCAAGGTCAGAAATGGATTGAGGGGTATCTTTGTTTTTACAAATGGGTTTATGTCTTATAGCAAATAAAAATTCCAATTACATGCAGAGCAGAGCTGTAAATAGCAATGGCCTGGTAATTGCTGTACCAACTTAGATGAAAGTATTACTTAGTGATTAAATGTCAACAGGTTTCATAAACAGCAAATGTCTTTAAGTTGACATAAAGAAGGCCTCTCTGGAGGTCACTGTAAATACCAGATTTATTGTGCCTCAGTGGAGAATGTGCTGCAAATGGAAAGGGAAATGTCACTGTAGATCTTTAGAGTGTTTCAGTAAAACAGAAAGGTTGTTAGTGCCTGCAGTAAAAAGCTTTTAACTCCTTGAACTAACTGTTGTCAAACCATATTTAAAACCTGGTAACCTATTAATAAAACGTTCATTTTTCAGGTCAGACTATGATGACTGGAGACCAGCCCTGGCCAGCTTGCTTCAACCTATCCCATTTCCCAAGGAGTGAGTTTGCACTGGCTTAATATTTACTGGATTATTCTTTTTACTGTTGTTTTATGGTGAAATAGAACATCAAGTAAAAACTGATGGTGCTAGGAGCTTTGTGCCTCTAGTATTGATTTAGAAACTAGAGCTGATTTTGGCTGATGCAGAGGGACATGAAGACCTCCCCGTCTTCAACTTCCTTCCCCATTTCTCTAAGAAATAGAAATATGGTTAACTAGAGACAGGCAGACAGGAAAGGAAGGAAAGCTGGTGAGGAGGAGAGCAAAGTGAGAGATTTAGTGGAGGAGGATGCTTTACTGGCGTCACAGAGACTCATATCATTTGTATTTTGCGTTAAATGAAGAAGTTACCCTACGGATCAGCCAGGCTCCCTCGGAAACCTATTAATGAGCAGTAGTGTTCATGAAATGCAGACCTCCACGGACAAAAATTACAACCCCTAATTGTACAATTTGCTGGCTTATCACATCCCCTAATGACCTGGTGTCTTGAATCAGAGAGGTCTAATCCTCCACGCCAGGTTACCTGGGCTACAGTGAGAGCCTGGAGATAGGCAACAGAGACAGCATTACCTAAGTCCCACGTGAGTCCTGGGGGAGATGGAAACCATACCATGATGCAAGGCACTGCACAAAATCACCATTAATTGCTTTACTGATGTTAATTAGCTGTGACCATACCCTAATTGCATTGCAATTAAAGAATTCACCTGGCTCTTGGAGGTAGCCAAAACTCTGTTTGTAATTATATAACTATATTGTAAGTCTTTTGCTCCCTTTCTTCTGACCCAAAGCTCCCATTGACGTTACTCAGAGCCTTGTCTAAGACAGACTCAGGAAAAGCTAGAAGATTTGTTCCAAGTAATTTTTTTCCCCCCTAGGTTGATGAAAGAGGCTTTATCTGATTTTTTTAAAAGATTTTTTTTTTTTGTCTTGTATGCTGCAGTTGCTTAGCAAATCCTTTTATTATCTGGAAAGAACTGAAAAGTGGTTGTTTGGTTTTTTGGGCTTTTTTTCCCCTCCCTTCTCCCAGATCCTCATACTCTTCTGTTTTCTGTTTTAAATTTCAGGGCTCTTGCACATGAGAAATTCACAAAGTAAGTCCATGGGGCTCGTTTGTTGTACTGAAGGGGGCAGATTACTTAAAATACTCGTACTGGTCAATAATAGCAGTGATGCATTATTCAGTATTGTGTCTCTAATGTTTTTTATGTGTGAGGGGCTGTAAGCATGTTCAGTTAGCAATAAGAAACTTTCTTTGTAATTTACTGTGCTAGCAGGAGTTTAAGGACTAAAGCCACTGGGTGCTGATAGAATTTACAAATTAGTTTGTCAGTGCACATCTCTGAAACCTTTTCTGGCCTATTGTGAATAGACACTGTCCTTGGTAATCACTTTTTAGACGTCATATTTCCTTCCTGCGGAAGGAGTTCAACTTGTTTCTCTCTAAAGTGCATGAATATATAATGTTTAAAGTGTAAATCAAGAGAAATATGACACTTGTGTGAATGCTGCAACCAGCCACTGCTTATTCTTGTCCTTCTTACTCTTTTTTTTCAGAGAGCTGAAATATGTGATTCAGAGATTTGCAGAAGACCCGAGGCAAGAAGTGAGTTTGTTGGCAGTTTACACAGAGTATTAATTGGAGGGATCTCAAGTGTACTTGTTCAGATCTCTGCTTAAGTAGTTTGTTTCAAAACATGGTGTGGTTTTGCTCTGCTTAAGTCTCTTAAGGAGTAATGAGCACTGAGGACATCCACTGTCAAGGGTTTCTGGCCTTATGTGTTAGCATGTGTTGTCACCTCCTGTCTGGCATCAGTTGATGTCCTTGTTCTGCAGTGTCCTGTAGCCAGAAAGATTTTTCCCACTCTCTGGAATCTCTCAGAGCTTTTCATCTTTCGTACAAAAAAAGTGAAGCAGAATCCCTGGATCCATACAGCCTACAAAATGACAGGTTCCATTTAGCTGTGTTTCAGCCACACTGTGTGAAATGACCCTAATTCTCGTGAATTGGCAGGAGAAAGGGGGTGGGAGGTGTGTTACTGGGGTGAGTGTGTCCTGGTGGCTGCTGCTTCAGAGCTGCACTCGTAGCTTGTTCAACATCATCAGCTTTGGCTGAGTCAGAGGGAACCTCTCATCCACAATAATCCTTACTTTTGACATAAAGGAAACAAAGCTCCCTCAAACTGTGGGTGAGGCTGTATCATCATCATTGCCCAGAACTCCTGGTTTTCGTGATTTTACCCCTTGTCAAATAAAACCTTCTTGTCCTAGAATGGCACCAGGATTTCATCTGTCACTCATGTTGCATCCCTAAAGGAAAGAGCATAGACTTTACCTCCCCCAACACAGACCTCAAAAATTGAAATGGAACATCTGTGTCTTCAAGAGTAGGAGAAAAAAAAAAGGAAAAAGAAAAGCTTAATTATGACTCTTCTATTAAACTGTGGGACTAAATATAGTAATCTCTACAGTGAGACAAATTTAGACTAATGGTTGCTCACTGGTGCCAGTTCTTCAGTGCAACTTCTGTGTTACGTATCCCTGTTGAGTTTTCCCTGTGGACTTCCTTCACCCTGACTCTGGTCAAATTTTATTAGAGCAGGAGTAATAAGAATTTTTAATGATTGGAATGAGCAAACCATCAGCCCCTGCATTTGGTATGCAGCTCACATCAGATGTGTAGACACACATGCTGGGAGGACGTGGGGAAATGGCAGAAGCTCAGAAATTTGTGGGGATTTTTTGGTTGGTTTTTTTTTTGGTGGTGGTTTTTTTCCCAAGTGGAAGGAGCTGTTCTAAATTAAAGCTGGTTTGTGTTTGATTTGTGTAAAGGGAATGAAAAAGGCCAAGCATTTAGTGATGATACAGCTTCCCTCCTTGTTTATACTGAAAAAATGGGTTCTGTGAGTGGAGACAGGCCTGCAGCTCTGTAGGTTGGGATATTAACCACAAAATTTCCAGCAGTCCCTGGTTTTGCAGTTACCTCTTTCAGCCCAGTGTGGGAGATGCTGGTGATTATTGGCAGGAATTTTAACCTTCCCAATGTCTTCACTTTTTGGCAGGTCCACTCCTGTTTGCTGAGTGTGCGGGCTGGCAAAGACGGCTGGTTCCAGCTCTACAGCCCTGGAGGGGTGGCCTGTGATGATGATGGAGAGCTGTTTGCCAGTATGGTACGTGTCTGCAATAATGTGAGTTTAGAAACCTCCTTTCAGTAAGTAGTTAATGCCTACTTGGCAGTAACAAGATTTATTTGTCTTTGTGAAAAAAAAAAATAAAATTATCAAAATCATGGTTCTGTAAACCATGAGCATTCACCAGGAAATCTGGATCTTTCTATCACCACATCCATTGACCTCCCTTGTAGTCACAGTTTGTTTAGCACATTATTATTCTCCTTTTGGACCTTGGCATGTTTTCTCACTGATAGTGTAATGCACAAACCATGCCTGTGCATATGTATGTATTTTCGTATTGATAAATATGTGTGTTTGTGTGTCTGTATAAAAAACTCCCTCAGAGAACATGGAATACTGGGAGACAGGGGAGACAGGCTGTTCTGTACATGCAAATCTATAGTTTTCATATATAGGCTACCCTGGAATTTAAAAGCAGTAACATAGACTTAACCAAAAAGATAGATAGATAGATAGACAGATGGAAAAAAGATGTATCAGTGGCTCTGCTCAATTACATTGGTGTGGGGAGGTGTAATTAGAAACCAGTATTCCATTTCCAGCAGTTATTTCTTTTGTGACTCTGAGAAGGACTAGACAGAAAATAACAGGTTTTAATCAGTGATGTGATTTAAGCACTGTCTTCCTGTGCAACCTGGGTCAGGTCACGTAGGTCTCGCTCTGTATTAATTCTCCATATAGCAAGTAAGATGGAAATGATATTACTGCCTTTCCCTGGTAAGGGGAAAAACATTTGGTGCAGTTGGCTGTTGGGTACACAGTGAAGTGACTTTCAGGGAGAGCTACACTTCTGTACATCTCCCACATGCTGAACATTTTGGGACATAAAGAACATGCATGTCTGTCTGTACTCTTAAATTCAGATGGATCAGATACCTTTGAAACAGATAATGAACAAAGACTGTTCACAAAAGGTTTCATCCCTCTCCACTGTTTATATGTCTTTTATCTTCTGAAAAGAAAATTTCTTCAGAACTGTATAATTTCTCCTGAGAGCCGGTTCGGTTCAAGAAATTTATGAGCATCAGGAGATGGTGTGCATGAGAAAGCACAATGCTAACACACATTAATATGCAGTACACTGTGCCCTTTGCAAGGATGTTGATAAATACTTAAAGAGCTGCTAACGACTAACCATAAGTTTGAAAAACATCCTGTTCTGAGATGCACCCAATGTTACATTAGTGTGAGTGTCAGTATTTTCTGTCGCTCAAGAAAACCTCTAAAAAAGCTTAACGGAAACTGCATGAAATTAAATCCATTTTGACTTGAAGATTAATGTTTGTAAAGGCCACCTGAGCTGATGGATGCTTAAGAAAAAAAGATTTTCTGTATCTCTGAAGACCTTGCTGGTAATGAAGCCGTGAGGGAGCACAATTGTGTTCATGATTCACATAGAATTGACCTCAACATGGCATGGTTGTGACACTTTCAGCAGTATTGAACATAGCCCAGGCAATGCCATGAACCAGGGGGACCACAGGACGAATTTATAGGGTCATTGTAGAGTGTTGCTGATGCTGAGTCTACATAGTGGAGCTCTTCCTGCCCAGGCCATTGGAAAATACGAATTCTCACACAGTGCTTTCCAGCAAATGGGGAATCAGCCATCTGGGCTATGAAATAAGACTCAGCTAGGAACCCAAAATTTTTTTCATCTAATTTCTAGGGCTTTTAAATGGGGAGTAATATGGCCAAACCTCTTTTGTGAGAGGAGACTTTGATTTGATTTGTACAAATGGCTTTGCATTTCTGCCAGAGGTGTTACTATGTGATGTCACATGATACTTTCTGGAGCTCAGAGAGAGTCTGCAGGACACCTTTGTTAACTAGTGGACTCGAAGGAGTCTTACTCGGGGTGTTTTTGGCATTGCTTTCCTTTTGGGGAAAACTGAGCAAAAGAGACAACAAGATAATGACTCAAGCACATGAAAGCACATGAAGTCATCTCTGACTTTGGGCTCAGGACTGCTGGATTTTCTTAAAGCAGTCCTTCCTTCCCCAGTCAGCTCCTGTCTGTTCATCCTGCACAGGTGATTTTGTCCGTCACCACCCCTTAACCAAGGCCAGCAGATTGCCAGCACCACTGCCTTTCACCCAGACACAAACCCCTTGCTCACCAGCTGGCATTTCCAGGGAAACCAAACCGCAAACAGATGCGAAAGCAAAATCTCCGGTGGTTCCCTTGGGGCTGGTTCATCATGTTACTGGGAATGGGGGCAATTGCACAGCTGCTCTGGTGTTTCCTGGGAAGCCTATATCAGGCCTGTGGGCTGTCAGCTGAGCTCCCTTGTGGGGAAAAACTTCCCACTCCCTCAGATCTCACTAGGCATCACCTTCTTCAGAAAGCCACTTCCGTTCAACAATAAGGTTGTTGAGAGTCTGCAACCATTAATTGTAATGAGGGCCTCTGTTCCTTTTGGTTTGTTGCAGATACTTAATGTTTTCTGACTGCATAACAATGTCCCTTCAGAGGTATATGTGTTTTTTGAGCTAACATCCCTAATTTTACCTCTGTTTCTCAAATAGGTTCATATTTTAATGGGATCCTGCTATAAAACAAAGAAGTTCCTGCTTTCACTGGCTGAAAATAAATTAGGACCTTGCATGCTACTGGCTTTGAGGGGTAACCAGACGATGGTAGAGGTAAGCCCTAAACATTTGTGGTCATACAGGTTTATGAGCAGTGTTCAGATTTGGCCTCACACTGCCTTTCCCAGCAGGGTTGGGGTTTGTGCTGTGTCAAACCACCAGCATTTTGCAGTTGTGTTTCTCACAATTAAGTGGAACAGAATATTGTTGTTCTGCAGATATGAATGTGAATTACATGAAGTTTTGTTGCAAGAATTTTTGGAGAAAGAAATTGTTTTCTGTAATGCAGCTGGAGAGGTTAAGATGGGAAATAAATGGCCATGATGGTATTGGCCATTTATTTGAGGGGTGAGCATTCACAACCATGCATATTGGTGAGGGGTCAGCATTCACAACCATGAGGCTTTTCCATGACAAAATGCTTGATGCTTGTCTTGTCACCTGCAAAATGAGCAGTGCACAGGAAGTACATTTACAAAACCTTATTTGCTTACATCAATATGCATTTTTTGTGCTTTTGATTGGTCATTATTATTGCACTAATAGTTTATATGTATTTTTTGGGGTTTCTTAAGAGAAGTTTCTTGATAAATGTCATATTTTAAGTGGAAGTAAAGGGTGGATAAATAGGTGGAAGGCGTTACAAATTTTCATTGACTTAGATCTGTCCATGCTAATTCAATCCAGTAAATTAAGGAGAATGCTGCATGCATTTGAATATAATATTACTGCATTTTTTTTCATTAAAAATAATTGAAATTGTGGAGGGAATAAGAGATTTGCATTTTAATTGCAATGGCATGATACATAGCTGAAAAGGAAAGGCAGCATGGAGGGGCAGCTTGTGTCCGAAGTCTGGAATCAGCCTCTGAGGTCTGACTTGTTCCTGGCAGCCCCTTTCCCAGGGGTGAGTCAGGTGTGTTCCCAGTGAGCTGGAGGGTGTCCTGGCCCCAGCAGTGAGCTTCCACCATCATCCTCTCTCAGAGCCTCTCAGGCTTTTCCCATCCTGCCTCATGGGCTGGAAAAACCTCACACGTGTTCTGCTTGCTCAGAAACCTCAGCACTTAGGGACAGAAAATCCGGCACTTAAGGAGCTGCTTGGCTCTGCTGCTGGAGTGTAATGTCCCAGCTCTGCCAATCCACAGCCTGTCCAGTGTACCTGGGAAATACTGGATCGATTGTACCTGTTCTGAAGAGAGCTGTGGCATGGAGCCATCTTCCAGGTCTGAGGCAAAGTAATTGCACCTCTCAGTCGGAAGGAATGAGCACTAATGGAAGACAGGATGGACAGGCTGACTTTTAGAGATTACACTTCATTCTTTATGAACAAAAAATTGGTTTCTTGTCTTGGAAGGTCAGTAAATGTTGCTACAATCCTCTAATCTAACCTACATAATGCATGCTCTGAAAACTTAGCCAGGAATTTAAACTGCCATGCCCAGTGTAATTAGGACATTTGAAAGATATGGAATGTAAGCCCTGCAGTGACCACTCTTCTTCTGTTCTGCTCTGCTAGATTTTGTGTTTGATGCTGGAATACAACATCATTGATAACAACGACACCCAGCTCCAGATCATCTCCACCCTGGAAAGCACAGACGTGGGAAAGAGAATGTATGAACAGCTGTGTGAGAGGCAGAGGGAGCTGAAGGAGCTGGTATGTCCCCTGCACACGGTATTGCCATAGCACGGTGGGGTCTGCACCCTCCAGAAATGGAGCTTCAAAAGAAAGACAAGCAGGGTGTGAAATTCCCAGTTAGCAACAGGATGGGAGCAGTGCTAGGAGGATTTTACTGTGAATATGTATACTGTGTGGTATTTAGTGATGTGACTAATCCCATACTATGTTTATGAATGATATTCAATAACCTGCTTAGGATCTGTGTGAAAGAATAAAGGTGAAACCCTGCTGTCTCAAGATCTTACAAGTCAGCTTGTCAAATTCTGCCACCTTTTGACATATGAGTAGCAAATATTTCTAGTGCTGGCCAGCATTTCTGAATGCTCTGACATTCGCAGCAGTTCACTAAGATGGTCTTAAGGTCTAGTTCTCCGAGCTAGAGCCTATAGAAAAAGTTTTTTTCCTGGTTTTAAAGACAGGATCTACCGATTAAAACCAGATCTGCTCTCATTAGCACTTTTTTACCTATGCAAACATAGCCCTGCACAACCTTCCTCTTCCTTCTTTCACATTTATATTTGTCTTTAACCTCTGCTCCCAGCCTGAAAAGTAGATGCTTTTTTTGAAGTCAAACAAACGATTTTATCAGCTGCACAGTCTCAACCCCTTTGCTCTCCTAGTCCAGCATTTTAAAGCTGTTTCCTTTAAAGTGAAAGTAGCTAAATACTGGCAGGCTGGAGCAGGCAAATGGCATGAGAAGACCCACTTAGCTGTGGTTAGTGAGTGTCCCCTGGGTAGCAACAGGCACACTCAGAAAAAAATCTGTCAGTGCAGAAAAAGCAGGGATGAGGTGGCAGGAAGCTTTGAAATCAGAGCAGGGTTTGTTCTAGTGGAGAGCTTGCTGTGCTTCCGTGGGTCTGAAATGTAGAATGGCAACTTGTTTGACCAAAATATCTTCTCTTTTACAGCAAAGAAAAGGTGGCCCCACAAGGTTAACACTGCCATCCAAGTCCACGGTAAGTTAATCATGTCAACAGAAAAACAAGCTTTGTCTTTCCATATTTAAACACTTGATTTATGTTTGCCATGTGGCACAGTGGTTTGGGGCAGTTGAGTGGGGAGCCATTCCGCTTGCTCTGTCAACACAACTGGAGTTTACACAAGTAAGGGCACATTTCTCCTCTTGGGCCTGTGCAGCAGTTTCCAACCCCAGCACAAGCATCAGACTGTCAGGTTTATACTGCTGTGCAGATTTGGACCAGTAGATTTGGGGACAGAATTTTGCGTTAAAAAGGCAGCAGTTCTGGATCTCAGACGTGGAGGTGTCAAAAGAGACCCAGCACTGTTGCAGTTAAGCCTGGTGAAAACCCAGACTATCTTCACTGGGGCCAGGTAACAGTCCTGAATGCAGTTGGGATCTGGACCTTGTGGTTGAATCTTCATGAAGTTTAAAGACCCAACTTCAGCATTTGTCCCGGCACTGAAGCTTTCGTGTCTCATAAGGATACACATGCAAAGAACATTTTTGTCCTAATGTTTGGACAAATTTTTCCCAGGGTGTGTGAAGCAACACTGCCACAAGAGCCCAGCTGCTTGCCAAACAAACAGAAACTTCTCTATGTGGTTCTCTGTTACTGTAAACAAGTGGAGTAATTGTGCAACTCCCGCTGGTTACCAGTATCGGTGACACGGACGGTTACGGGCTGGGGAGTCCATGATCCTGATTATCAATCCGTTGCCTCCTTTCAGGATGCAGACCTGGCCCGCTTGCTAAGCTCGGGATCTTTTGGGAATCTGGAAAACCTCAGCCTGGCCTTCACCAACGTGACGAGTGCTTGTGCTGAGCACCTCATTAAACTGCCTTCGCTCAAGCAGCTGAACCTGTGGTCGACTCAGGTAAGTGCTTTGCAGTCTGAGACTCAGAGCAGGAACCAGCGCTGACTAATTCTGAAATTTCACATTACGTCAGCACAGGAAGAGTGTGTGAAGAGGCTTGCTCAGATGACTTTGTCCTCATGCTATTTTTATGAGGCCTTCCTGTGGCCTAGCCTATCTGGGCGGCTGATTTTGCCTTTTTTTTTTTTCCTAATTTAATTTTTATATTTTTATATTTTATATTTTATTTTATTTTTAATTATAAAAGGGTTGCTGCTATCTTGAGTTGAATGGTCCAGTTGGGCATTGTTGCTGCTGTGTACTGTATCTGTGCTGTTCATCTGAGAAGTGCTTATGTTTTCATGCATTTAGGACAAAAACATGATGCTGTGCATCTCATCTGGTCAAGTAAAGCACAGAGTCTGTGCAGTTTAGGCAGTGAATTGCTTTGAATGCTGATCAACCTGACAGCAACAGAAAGAAACTCAACTAATGAATAAGTAGAAGGAAAATGTTATTTTGTAAGCAAAAAGAGACCAAGTTAACTGAATAAATTATTCAGCTGTTAATCGAAAGAAGTTTTAAAATTAAATTTTTCTTCTATGTTTTACCTCTGCTTTTGGTCTCTGAGGTTCTGCACTGAATAGGTTTTCCCCATTTTCTGTTAGCAACTATTTGTAGTGTTCCCTGAAAATATGATTATTCTCAGTGCAGCTACAAAAAGCAGCATTTTTTTAACCCAAATGTCACGTAAATATTTTGTTTTGTGTTCCTAACTACTTTCTATCCCAGAAATTTCCTTTTTTTTTTGTATGGGGAGTATGAACTGATTCCTTGCTTTTTGTAAGACTCTTTTTTTAATCTCCTTCAGATTTGTCTTAACAATATGACTTTTGGATTTGAAAATTTTGATGCTTCTTGCTCAAAATGAGTTTGATTTCACTGGACAAAGATTTTATGTGTGTGTGGGGGTTATTAAAAAAGAAAAAAAAAGGGTTTAGATTCCATTTTATTTTGCGATATCCTGGTTTCCATTAATCTTAGAATTTAGAAACAGCAGAAACCAAGTGGGTCAATAGAACAATTACCAATCAATAGTACATTGTTCTGGAGACCAAAATAGCTAATTAATACCACTTGCATTGTGCTTTTTCTGTGTGATGTGGTTGGGAACTGGCTGAGGCTGCCGCAACCATCGTGTATAGCCTGGGTGGGAGCCTGCTCGTACAAAGTCCGGGCTTCAAAGGCACCATTCTAATTAAGTGATGGGCTGTGGTTAAGTGTGCACAAGTCACTTAATTTCTCTGTTCCCTGCCCGCAAAACAGGGATAAAACTATTTGCTTTCCCTCCTGTCATTTGTGATTGTGGTGAACGAGCAGAGCGCGGCTTTGAGGGCTCATCTGCAAACGCTGTTTCCACGTGCCCTGTTTGCACTGAGGGCCCTGCACAAGGTGTTGGTGCATTGTTTGAGACACAACTCTGCTTGTGCCCCACAGTTTGGAGACGCGGGGCTGCGGCTCCTGTCCGAGCACCTCACGATGCTGCAGGTGCTCAACCTGTGCGAGACGCCGGTGACGGACGCGGGGCTGCTGGCGCTGAGCTGTGAGTGACCACAGCGGGAAGGTCGTGTGGGTTCTGAGGGATTCACGCGGGTTCACACGGAAGGCTGAACTTTTGGCTGCCACAGCGATGCTTCCGCAGGGATTTTAGGACAGGCCTTGGTTGTGGTTGGGTTTGAACTTCCCTCCCTCCTGCCCACACACGCGACCGTTCAGGTGTGGGCAGGGGAACGGGGATGGTGACCTGAGCCTGATGGCACTTGGTGGCCTTGTGTGGGCTTTGTTAGCCTGGACCATACTCTGGCTCTTGCCTCTGCCTTTACTGATGTCACCTGCCTGCCTCTCACGTGGTGACCTGTTGCCCTGGGACCTCCCAGCTTTCTTCCCACACCCTCCCATGGGCATCCCCTCTGGGTGGGGCCTGACCTTGTGGTGCAGGAGGGGAAGATTGCAAAGCCATGTGGCAGCTTATCAGTCAGTTTAGCAACTGTGCACAGCAGGTTCTGTACTCTTCTGGCATTTTTTGGTCCTTCTTTTCTGGGGAGGTGAAACTCTCCCTATTCTTAGGTTAAACACAGCAAGGCAGAGGGAGGCATTCAGGATTCCCTGAGCACTGAAACCTGCTCAGTGTGCCAGAATGAAACCCTCTCCTTCATCCAGCAGTGTATTATAAACCTCACTGTTGGGTTTACAGGGCTACTTTCGTAGGCTTGATCCTACGCAGACGTGCCAGACAGGCCAGTAGTTTTGGCTCATCTTAGGAAACTATTCTGCTAAGAACTGGAGCCTAAAATGGGTATGAGGGGAGGAGAGGGAGCACTGCTAGATCAGCATGGCCCCTGTGAGCACCACGCAGAGCACTGAGAACGGGCACTGTTCAGAATAATGTGCAGGAAAGTGATTACGAGAAGTTGACTGAACTCCTTTGAAGTCAGTGGACTTAAGCATATGCTTAATGGCCTGTCCTAAATAGGGACTTTTTCCTGGATGAGGGCCCAAACAGCTGTTTATCCATTTGTACTTCTATATTTTACACTATTCAGCATTTTCCTGAGAGTGCTCACATACATCTTGTTTATGCTTTGGCCTACTGTAAGTTGATTATTTTAAGAAAATGCAGAATGATCAGAAATAACTGTCTGTTTTTTCTTTTAGCCATGAAGAGCCTGTGTAGTTTAAATATGAACAGCACCAAACTTTCAGCAGATACCTATGAAGATCTCAAGGTATTTGTGAATTGCATCCACTAAAGATGAGAAGTAGATTTAGCGCGTGCATGGTGGTGATACCTAGTGCAGAAAGAACTGGCCCCATGGAGTGGGTGGAAAGTTATCCAAAGAGGGTGAAGTGGATTATTTTGGGGAGAAAATGACTGAAAACAGCATTGGGAGGTTGCTGGCTTTGATGGACACAGGAAACATTTAGTATACTGAATGGAGAAGTATGAGATAGAATCAGAAACTGAATCTTTTTGCCAATGCTCTCAACAGTAAAAGGTTTTGTCAGTAAAAGTTTCATAAATAGGAGCATATCGATGTTTCTGATGAAGGATACAGAAACAGGTAAAATCTAGTGCACACCATGTCCTGTAGTGTTAACAGGACCACAAGCAACATGGCTGAAGTGTTACAGAGCTTTGTATTGGAATGCAAAGGGAGAATTAAAATCGTTGAGTAGGGTGCAGGTTTATCTTGACATCTCCAGGACTGGAATGGGCTTTAAGCAGAAATGCCTGCACAAATGCCCAGTTCCCAAATGTGACATGTAAGATGTCTGGTGTTGCTGTGAATTCACAATGTTTTGTCAAAATGGTGTAAAGAACTAGAATGTAGCTGTGGGAGGGGAACGGCCCCAGGTGGTTTCAGACAAAACCTGCCTGAGATACGTCAGCTTTCATGACTTCATGTGGACTTTGCCTTCACTCTGGTGTTGTGTGAGTCGCATCTCCCAAAATCTTACCTTAGAAACCCAAACACTCAAGATGAAACTTGGCATTAGGTTGTCTTCTATGTTGAAACCTTGGATTGGGGCAGGTTTGCTCAAAAGGTCACAGTCTTGGGTTGAGTTTCTAACTTGAGGCAAGCCCTGAAACTGCTCTGCTTTCAAAATCCACTGCAAACGTCTCTCTTTGGTTCTGGCTGTAGAGCCAGGGCTCCCCCAGGGACTCAGTTGCAATCCTGCTAGCATGGATTTTTCAATATCAAGTTTTCAAAACTCGTGTCACAATTGTATATGCAAAGAAGTCGTCCTTGGAATCAACAGCTGGCTTGCAGATGGGTTCACACAATGGAGCTTGTATCAGGCCCCAGGCATTTACAGACAATCAAGGTCAATGCTGATTTTGGCCCAGGGCTCTGAAATCACATCTATTGAAAGGCTCTCTCAGTCCCACCCTGCTTTTGAGCCCCTTTGCCACTAACTTCTTACTGAAACTCATATTTTCCTAACCAGTTCCCTCTGCTCTGGTATTGCATTAACAGTCCTTAGCAGCAACACAAGAAAGTGACTTGCCAGGGCAAACAGCAAAACTGGCTGTGAGCAGGGTCCCGATGGCTGCAGAGAATTCAAAAAGCTGAGAAAACACGCAGGCGTCACTTTTTCCCCTTTCACCTCTTCCACTGAGATTTATCTTGGTGGCCATTTTTTAGTGCTCTGTTCAAGAGAGGGTAATAGTTTCTCTCCCTGGGGCACATGGTTGTAGGTCTTTTGAGAACAGCTCAGACTTCAAAGAATGTATTTTTGATACAAATCTTTCCTTCTTCTCCCCTTGGTCTGCGAGAGCATTTGGGGCACAAGCCAGTAATGACATTTCCTCTCGGCTCCATCCCCCACCCCACTAAACACACTTGCACACACACACAGACACCCACATATGTACCAGGCAGGCTGAACCAGACAATAAATAAACACCCACTACTGAAGTCATTATTGCCTAACTGAAAAATTATTTGCTGGCAGTGTCTGTAGGATTATGACTAGCTCTTATCAAAATATGCGTGCACATAAATCAAGGAGTGAGGTAATAATGACTCCTAGAAACTTCCAAGTCCTCAATTATGCCCTAGCCTAATTAAACGTGTTTATTTGTTTTGAGAGAATTAGCCATGCAATTATGGTCAGAGAGCACGGAAACGGGATCGACAAGTAGGAACAGCACAAACAGCCGATCCCCGTCTGCCTCGCGCGGGGTAATTCAGGAACGACACGGAAGTTACGGAAGGGAGACCACAAAGACACTAAAAAGATGCTAAACTCTCCAACTTTTTTTAGTATGTGAAGGGAGAAATCAAGCAGTGCCTTAGTGTGGAGGCTGAGGGAGGAACACGTGGCTGTGCGCTCGATTTGAGTCCACTGCCTTCTTGGCGGGAGTTTGGCAAACACATTTTCCTAAGCATTTGTATAAAAAATGAAGATCAGGGTCTGATCTGGACCCGATTGCTGGTACAGATTTCACAGGGACTTTTTACCTGAGTCCTGAACACGTGTCATTAATCCTGACCTTTTCCTCTCTTCCCACACAGGCTAAACTACCCAACCTGAAAGAGGTGGACGTCCGCTACACCGAAGCGTGGTGAACTCTCCCTGCCTCCGACTCTTCTCTTTTGCTTCTCGTGAGAAGGAAAAGATTTTTAAAACAAACAGAGGAAAAAAAAAAAACAAACACAAACCGGAAAATAACTTTTGGCTAATACCTGTAGAGCAGTGAGTCCGGGGACTTGGTGGCAGGAGTTGTGGTTGTGGGGTAGCGGAGTGGCGTTGTGTGTGTCGGGGGGACGGGGCAAGCCTGGACCCCGTTGGATTCTTTCAGCTTTGTGATTTCAGAATCAACGTAATTTAAATTGAAAAGGAAGCAAACAAACAAACAAAAAAAGGACTTTGTAGCAGCAAGAGGATTATAAAGAGGAAAAAAAAAACACCTTTGTGGATTTTATTTGCCTTTGTGTTTTATGCCGTGTGGAGAAAAAAAAATATATTCATTTGTCATTATTTACCTGGGTTTCCTTGGCTGGGACCCAGCCAGCCAGAACTCCTCTTTCACCAGTTTTGCTCCAGAAAATCAAACTTACAAAAATCTCAAGAGAAGAAAACCAAAACCAATATGATTTTCACCTCCCCCCGTGTCCTTGCAGTTGTTATGCAAAGTAATTTTGTTGTACATAAGATTTACATAATGCACCTATTTAAGAAAATGGTTCACAAATAACAGGTCTGGGACCTGTCTTTTATTTATGAATTGTTAATTCTTTTACCCTTTTTTTGCGTTTAGTACTGTATAAACTAGTTTGCTGTCTTGTTGTTATTATTATTTTTTTTAAGGAAACGTCCTCCTTGAAGAATTGCCTTTTAGTAATGCAGACTGTATTATACTCCCTCTCTGTCAACATTCATCGCGTTGTCTTTTTGATTTCAAAATGCCTCAAACGTTATCAAATAGGAAGGAAAATATCAAAGGGGGGGGTTGGTCGTTGGGGGAGGGGATACAGGGATTAATAAAAGTCACATTTCCTTCCGAAGTCTGAAAACTTTCTTTAGTCTTTTAAACCACGTCAGGTTTGAACGCGGGAGACGGGGACGAGACGTCGTTCATTTTGCCAATGGGGTGTTCGCAGAACTGTAGATTTTACAAGTTGCCTCCGTTGTTTTCTGTTTACGTCCGATATTTCAAAAAGAGAAAAAAAAAGTTCTCCCTCCACTTCGTGCATCAGCTTTTCCTGGTTTTGTTTTTTTTTTTTTTTTTTTTTTCCCCTCCCCTCCCTCCCTCCCCTCCCTCCCTCACCTGTTCTGTGCACGCATTGTTCTGCATGTTCCTCTGGGGACTCTGAGGAAATCGCGGTGTTGCTGATCCGATAGCCCTGACCTGTCTGTAAATGTGACTGCTACATTTTTCAAATTCCACAGTTGCTTAGAAGATGATTTTTTAAAAATTGTGGTTTCTTTTATAACTATGCTGTTGACTTTTTTTTTTTCATAATGAGCCTTCATTGTACAGAGCTGCTTATTTAAAAAAAAAACAAACAAAAACAAAACAAAAAGTTTTTCCTCTGTTTAACACCTTTATTTTATTCTTCAGCACCTCGAGGTTTCACATACAGCCAATGTAATTTTTTATATATAAATATATATATATATTTAATCTTATTCAATGGAAGCCAAGCTTTTGTTCAGGTTTTTTTTGTTGTTTTGTTTTTTTTTTAAGTTTGTTGCTACGTAGACTACCCCATCCCAAATAATGTTGTTTTTCTCTTTTTTCCTTTTTTTTTTTTTTTTGATAATGAAACAGAAATTGAGTCTTAACTCATGTAGTGTGTCAGGTTTTTTTCCCCCCTTCAAATCCCAAACTGTACGAGGATGCAGTATGGGAAGAAAGAAGGAAAAAAAAAAAAAAGAAGAAAAAAAATGCCAACATTTTCCTTAGCACTGTTGCTTTTACCAATGGTTTACTACTACTGTTCTGTAGCTGTGTACAAAGAGATGTGAAATAATTTCAGGCAAAAATAAACTGTAAGTGAATATCTTTTAGCTGCGTGCTTTGTGTTTTCTTTGAAGGAGGCTCTGGCCGGATGGTGACGTGGGGACGCTGTGGGAGGTGCAGACACCAGAGCCCTTTGCAGAGCGGGGGTGTTTTCCACCGGTCACCAGGTTTTGAGGTACTATCACTTAGAAGGGATGAGGAGGAGAAGGACAGCTGAGTCCAATTGTGTCCAGTTCTTGCATCCCTCCCCAAGGCTGTTGATCTCTGCACCGTCCCCAGTCCTTCAAAGGCTTAAGGAGTCCTTGCACTGGCCATGGAAGGAGTTGCATTGGTGGGAGGGTTTCTTGCACTGCTTGCCTGATGTAGGCAGTGCTGGAAACACTGGGGCATTTCCAGACTCCAGAGGGGTTCCTGTGTATTAAGGTGCATCTCAGGGCAGCATCCAAGGGGAGGGATGTGCTGTATTTGTGTTCTGCTGTCCCTGATGAAGATCCCTGGTGTGTGATGCCAGCAGGAGATCCGGCTGGAGCTTCACAACTCTGCTGTCTAGATGGTTACTGACCTTCTTTAACCTTCAGACAAATGGGCCCCACTTGAAACCAATTCCCACAGATGTTCTGAGAGCTGCCTTCATCACTCGTATTCCTATACTCTCATTTTTATCTGTATTTCTGTTATATTCTACAAATGAGACTTCAGGACACGGAGAAACACGAGGGTTTTTACTGTGCTTCCAGCCAAGCTAAGAAGTGCTCACTGGATGGCTCTTGATAAAGGCAATAAGCTGTGCCTTTATTTTTTTTCTTCAGTAAAACCAGAGAGCTGTAGCTGAGGCTGTCAGGCTTTTTGGGTCTTTTCCCCTTGATCAGTCACTGCTGCCTGTGGGCTGTCCTCCCCTGGCAGTAGCAAGGACTTCACAAAGCCTTTCTGGACCCTGAATAGCCAGAAATATTCCTGTGATGTTGCATGAGGGACTGAGAAATTGCCCAAGGAAGGAGAGTTTTGGGCTTTGGTCAGATGAAGGCACATGTTGGACACAGCTGCTCATCCTGCTGTGGGCAATGACTCCATCCCTGAGCTCCTGCCTTTGAGGAAACCGGCGACAGCAGTTGGGATCTGCAACCTCAGCTGGATCATCGGCAGTGGGAGAAGCCTGAACGTCCACAGTGCACTGATTTGCCAAGATGCCACATGGGTGACTTGAGCAGGAGATGGATGTGCCCAGGACCTGCCCAGGTCCTGCCTTCTGCAACGGCCTCCAAGAAATTCCTTTGTGCTTCTTCCCTGCTCCGAAACCAGCATAATCTCCCCCCTGCGATGGCAGCTGGCTGAACAAAATCTGAGCAAGCCTGAAGATGATCAATGTGTTGTTCAGTAAAGTGGTACTCGGGGTCTGTCTCACCTGGCACAGGAGTCCTCGCTGTGCTGGAGGAGCTGCCTTTGGTCCCCAGCCTGTGGCAGTTACAGAGCAGCATTGTTAGAATCCTTCAGGATTGCGTCGGACCGAGGATTCTCCCGTCGGTTACAAAAGGTGGGGATTAGACATGCTATAATGGAGTTGCTGTATCTCAGCTTGCACTTGGAAAGGTTTTCCTGAGCTTTTTTTTTTGAGAGCACTGGGCCTTGTAGAGGGCTCTGGTGGTTTCCCCTGGATAATGATGGCTTTCTGCCTGTGCCCAGCTGCTGCTCGCTGATAATGGAGCCACTGAAAAGCTGCCTGGTTCCATCTGGGAGGTTATTCCTGCCCATCTTCCTGGGGACTCTGAATGCCAGGGGCTTGTCCAACCTACAGCTTTCGGCTTTCAACCCGAACTAGTGCAGTAGCTCTGATGCAAGTCCAAAAAGCACAAAGGCGCAGCACTGCCGAGTTTCAGGAGCAATTTTCTCATGGCCTCATTAAAACCCTGCAGTTGTCTTACCTTCCTACTGCTGCTTTCACTGCTCACAGCTACGTTTTGAGTTTCAGAAGACCAAACACAGAGATGAATCTCACAAAGTATCAGTTGCCTCCAGTTTCCCAGCTCTGTGGGTATGGCTTGTTTGTCGCTCAGAGAGTAAAGTATGTGCCTGAAATCCTGACAATTCAGATGGATTTGCTTGTAGGGGAGTGCTGAAACAGCTGCTGGCCTGAAGTGTTTGTACCAGGTAAGAGCTTGGTATGTCTTGTTCATATGATCCTTTCACACCAGGTGGAGGCCGAGTTATCCACAAGTCCCATCCATGAAGACCTGAGGCTCCTTTCCCAGCACTGAGGGAGATGTGGCAGATTGTGTCTCAGGGGTGGGTGTGGAGCATCTGGACTGTCCTCAGGGCAGATCTGCAGGTTGCTCAGAGCCCTCCTGAGGTCTGTGGGTGTCTCGATCCCCTCAGGGCTGGCTGTGTGACCCAGGAGTGGCCAGGCCTTGTCCCAGGGCTGTGACCCACCCTGGTCCCCAGGGCAGGGAGAGGCTCCATCTCTGAGCCTTGGCACTGAGCACAGGAAGTGTCTCTGACAGTCTTCAGTCCTTATCCTTCCCAGAGAACATCAAGCCTCTATTCAGGTAAAGTCCTCTTGGAAACAGAGCAGACTCTGGACCAGAAATCCCTAAATGCAGTAAGGGAATAAAATAGTAATGAGCTAAGAGCAAAGCAGGGAAATGCCAGCTCCACCCAGGACTGCTGCCTTCTGGAAAACAGCACCAGCTGGGCCTCTTCCCATCTTTGGGATTTCCACTCCCCCGATGGCTGGGAGCTGCAGTACCCTCCTCTCTCATATGTACAAGGATTTTTAATCGGGAGAAGGAGCTCCTTGAAACTTTGTACACATCTACAAGCAGTAGGCAGTAGTGCTGCCATCATTCTCAGGCTAAGGGCAGCGCTGACCTCTCCCAGCCCCTGTAACAACAACCAGCTGTGCCTGTTAGAACACATCACTCAGTTATATTGCTGTGTCTTGAATTTTTAATGATTTTTTCCAACT
The DNA here is from genome assembly GCF_036250125.1 of Pseudopipra pipra. Classification (NCBI taxonomy): domain Eukaryota; kingdom Metazoa; phylum Chordata; class Aves; order Passeriformes; family Pipridae; genus Pseudopipra; species Pseudopipra pipra. The sequence goes on from NC_087562.1 coordinate 4,941,717, forward strand.
AAATAGAGTACTCATCTCAAAATACTTGTTTTAAGTGGATGTTACAATGCAGGTTTTTTCCATTTTCTTTTCTATTGACTGGGGAACAGTCTAAATAAATATTTGAGATAAGCCATTTTTATTAGTAACAGATCTTGGAATATCCTTTTTGCCAGTAATATCAAACATGCAGGTATTTTTCCTGCTAGCCTGATACCTGCTTTTTTTTTATTATTTTTTTTTAGGTGATTCACTTTCATGCTTTTCACCAACCAGCTAGAACAAGTACTGTAATACATTTGTAATGTTCAAATAGGCTCTATCAGATTTTAAAAATATACATACCCAAACCTCACGGAGATCTGCTGGTCATGGATGAACCTTGTTGATACAGCACTGCTGATGTAAATATGTGTCTTTTTTCTACCTCCATCTACAAAGATCCAAACACAGCTCTGTGTAACAGAATATAGTTCGTGTTGAGACCATTAAATTGGTCTCAACACCTCACACTGGTCTCAACACCAGTTTGCTTCACAGATCTGGCAGTTGATATAGTAACCAGTTTCTTGTTAATTTTTCTTCCAACTGGGATAGGATATCAAACATTAATCCTTTAATTCTAATGCAGGATACATTTGAAGCTGATTTGTTCACCGTAGCTAACTGAGACACTTTTAAATCTTAGCAGTCTCTCCCACCCAGAATCTCCCATTTTTACATAAGCCTTTGCTACGAAATCAGTGTCTTTGTATTAAATTACAAGAAGTTCTTTTAAAAAGAGAAGTTTGCTTTGAATATGGGATCAGACTGACTGTCTGATCACACTGACTGTCTCACTGTAATGAAAGTGGTGCTGCTGTCTTTGGTATGCAGTGTACCTCTTTACATTGAAATACAGAAACTTTGGCTTAGGGATACTTTTCTTTCCATGTTTTACCAATTATGATGACATTAAGGATAACTAATGTTAGTGACTCATTTGCCAGGTGCTTTGAGATCTTGGGGCTAGGTTTGGTTATTTACTGCTGCAGAGAGGCAGAGTGTGATCCTTGAAGGTTGCAAAAGCACATTTATCGGGAACACTTTGAATTTCAGTTTAGGCCATAATGTTAGAAACACACAGGTTGTGGTTGATTGTTGTTTATAAAAGAGAAAAAGTATTGTAAACCTGTCTATTAACTGGGATTTTATGTTGCTCTCTGATGCTGTTTTACCAGCTGCCTCCCACATGATTCCCTCTCCAGCCCTGATGGATGGGGTGAGCAGTGGTGGTGCTGGGGGAGCATCCCTGTGCCTGGATCCAGGCGGATGGGGCCCATCAAGATCCCTTTCCTGGTAAGGAAAAGAGCAGATCTGGCTCTGCACAATGACCTAGTGTAGAAGCAGGGTTTGTCCAGTGTAACAACAAAAAAATAAATTAGGCCTTTATAAAAATCCCATCTCCAGCTAAAACAAACCTCCCTGTGACTCAGGGCTGTGTGAGAGGGGCAGCCAGGACAGCGGAGCTCTGCCCTAGCGCTGCTCCTGCCCTGTCACTGAGGTGAAAGGCTTGTTTTAACATTGCAGTGAACTCAGTAACATGTATTTTTGGCTGGAACAGTCTGACCCAGACTTGTGCAACAGTCCACTATTAATGGCAGTAGCCCTGATAAGTTAAAGGAGGCTCCAGGGGAATCAAGGATTTGTCTAATGGGATCGTATTCATCCCTGGAGCTGGGGCCAGTGAAGGGCTGAGTCTCCATTCTCAAGCCTGGTGAAGATTCCAGGTCCCACTCCTTCACGATTCTTTTCTTCAGGGAATGTGCTGGGTATTGTTTTCAAAGGGATTTTTGGTTTATTGCTGGGGGGACTCTGTCCTGGTGCATGGGGGAACCTCACTGAGCACCGAGGGCAAAACTCCACCAGCAGCCATCAGCTGCTCACCCAGGCATTACGTCCCTCATGGAGACATGGAATTTCCTCTTTAGTTGGTCTGTCTGGCTCCTCCTGACAGGAGAATGAGTGGTGGTGGCTCTGCATAATGCAAGTGGCAGCGAGCTCGTGGTGTTCCTGCACAGTGAGAGCTGTAGGTGCCATGCACAGCAGCTCCCCCAGTGTGAGGCATCTCCTTGGGTGGGAAGCCTCTACCCAGGTCACCTCCTTCACATTTTGGGAGCTTCCAAACTATCTTCCTTGGAAATACTGTCAATTTATGAGGATGAGGAAAATGGGTCAGTGTGTGCAGGGCAGAACACAGCCCTGGTGGGTGTTTCTAAAATACAGCCCCATCCCACAGCTACCAGTGATGGGCTCCCCAATACCCCCAGATGATGTGAGGAGGGGTTTGGGCTGCTGGACATCCCTGGATGCTGTGACAGGGTCACCTCCTGTGAGAAACGTACAAATAAATAAACAAAAACCCCAAACCAGGGTGGGAGGAAAAAGAGAAAAAAAGTTGCAGTTGAGGTTGAAGCTGCTGCAGAGCCGATGACATCAATGTTTCCATGGCAACAAAATCTTCACTTAGGTATGGTGAGTGCCCTGAGCTTGCGGCTGCCAAGGAAACCTGCCTGAGCGCCGGCACACAGCCACTGCGGTCCTGGGGCCTTCCTCCTCCTCTTTCCCCTGCCGTGCCACTGAGGGGCTCTGAGCTGCACCCTGCTCACTGTTCCTCATGGAAGTTAGTTGGTGAAATTGTCCATTTTTCATCCCCACTGCTGTCCCAACAGCTCCAGCGTGTCCCAGGAATGATGAGGGGGAACTGCCATCAGCAGTGACGTGGGGATGTGGCAGCTCTGCAACCGCCCATTGCTGCACCTCGAGTCACCTCCTGTCCATCCATCACTCCAACATCTTTATGGAGGCCAAACAGAGCTGTTGGCCTGCTCCAGCTCATGAGTGAAGGTACTTTGGTTTTGGGGGCCTGGTTTGGACTGATGCCCTGCTCAGGGGCTGCAGGGAGCCCAGCCTGGCGCGGGGCCCATTCCTGTCCCAGGGTATGTTGTGGTGTGGCCCCAAGGGCAGCAAGTGGCTGGAGGGGTGCCCCATGGAGGATCAGGTGGGTGGGACATTTCCCATTCCTCCATGCCTTGAAATGCAGCATGAAGCAAACCCATCTGCAGCCACTCCTTTGCTGGGAGGCTGTACCAGCACAGTATAGGCCAGGGCTGGGTCATTTTGTTCCCTGTGATTCAGGTTAAAAACCCGTGAGTACCCACAGCATGGGGGACTAACCTGCAAGGAGAAGTAGGGAAATTCATGAGATGACAACCATGTTTATCCTCCCCCACCACCATGTCTTCCCTCCTCTTCATTAGTACCAATAAGAAGCTTCTCCTGAAGTTTGGTTATTCTCTTGTAATGCACTGAATTCAGACAAGAGCAGTGACTAATGAGTCACCAGGGTAAACCCATGGGCTAACAAACATTGAATGACATGAGGAAAAATATTTGATGTGAGGTTTGGGTCTGAATAAAGTCCCAGTTTCAGTGCTGTGCTCAGCTGAAGCCATGCCATCACTGGCCAAGGGTGAGCATCCTGACCAGTGCTTCCACAGCAGCTTTGGCAGCCTAGAAAGACCCCAAAAGCCTCTCCAGCATGGTGGCAGGTCGTTAAGTGGCTGCTGGCTGAGGGGCCTGTTCTGTCATGAACTCATCTCCAGTGAAAAAACATAATCCAAATCCCACGAAAGTTGATGGGAAAGGTTCTTTTTTTAGCTCATTTTAAGGCAGACCTCAGTGATTAATAAGTAGTCTGGGGATTTTTGTTTGGATTTGTGTTTTTAACTGGATATTGAGTACAGGCTTAAAGGCTCCAGTGACTGATCGTGGCAAACGATGCTACTACATCACTTCACGTGTGGCCATGGCCAGCCCTGTGTGACCCCAGCAGGGACTGTCTGGTTGGCTGTTTGCACTCCAAGGTACGGCTTTAGCTTTGATTTTGGAAGCTGGGGATTTGGTCTTGGTCAAGCTGTTGTTATTTCAGAACAAAAAAAAAAAAAAAAGGAGGCGAAGAACTAATCTGTCTAAAAGAAAAATGTCTGCTGGCATGAGAGACACTGCTGGCATTCAGGCGTCGGGGGCTGCGATTAATCAGGCTCCGAGTCGCGCCCAGAGTGTGGCTGAGTTGAGCCAGTTCCTGGAAAGGAAAGGGAAAAGCTCGACAGTGGCACAGAGCTGCCAAATCCCACATGGCACGTGGGAGCCAGCCTGGTAACCCCCACCCAGGGTGCCTCAGCAGTTGTAGAGCAGGTGCCCAGGGGTGTGAATCACCTCATGCCACTTCTATTTTGGGGGGAAAAGGCACAATTTCCCCAGAGGCAGAGCTATGGTTCAAGGAAAGCCCAACCTGCTGCTTGAGTGCTAAAAGAGGCTTTAAAAGAACTCCAACAGTTTTGCAGTAAAATTACTCGGTTTTATGTCACAGCTGTAACAGGAGCAAAGGTGATTAACAGTAAACTCTGGAGAAAATGAAGGATTTTTTTTTTAGGTCTGAATTTTTTGAGACTAATTATCAATTTGTTGATATCCTTTCAAAATAATTATGAATTTTACACAGTACCAGATCTCTGGTCACAAGAGAGGATTCCAGTCAAAGGGAAATGACTCATGGCTGCCTGTGGTTGAAATTAATGAGATGTTTATCTGGAAATATTCTTGTCAGTGGCTTTTCCTTGTATTCCAAGTCAGGACAACTGCTTGGAAATCATTGCTGAGGACAGCGGTGCCCTCACTGTGGTGGCTGCAGGGAGTGGAGGATCAGCTCTGGTAAGTGGAGGATCAGAGGAGTGGTGGGGTTTAAGGCCAAGAAACCTCTGTCAGAGTGTTCCAGCAGACCTGCTGCAGAAAGCAGCCTGTGATAACCCCACAAGTGTTATTTATTGAGGACAGAAGAGAGAAAGGAGATGACGGGGAAAACCGTCAGCTGTGAGACCTTGGGATGGGGCTCGTTCTTTTTTTAAATTTTTCTTTGCCTGTGAACAGAAAGCCCTTTCACATCATGCATTATACTTTCTGTAAGCAGCAGCTCTTCCAGGAGATTTAAATAGACATGGAAGAGAAATCCTTCCCCTGCCTGTGCCTGGGGTTACCCCGCGCGTCATCTTCCCGGGAGAGAAACAGCAGCGGCCGTGTGAGCAGAAGGCTGTGCTTTCTGGATTGCTTCAAAGCCCTGCTCTGCCAACCAGATTATTGATCAAGAGGAAACGTCGGCGTTTCAGAAGCTTCCCCAAAAAGGCACGGAGCCTACTCGGCTCCCGTGCGTCACTGGGGATGTTTCTATCCGTGGATTTTCCGGCGTGTTTAACACAGCCGGGTCGTCCAGGAGGGACCCTGGCAGAATCTCCCTGCCGAGTGACTCACACTCGCACATCATGGGAATATGGGTTGACTTCAACATACTGCACTTTTCAACTCTGATTCACGCCACCCCAGGAGAGTAAATAAGGCAACTCCACACACATCTCGGCCGTGACAAGTTGCCTTCCCACTGAAAAGGTGTCAGGGCAAATGACGCTGCCAGGGAATGGTGTCACCTATAACTTAGCCAGCCACTTCCTAAATAGGGCAAAATGTCTCTTTGCACACAAGTCCCATTACAGCCTGGGGTACCTGCCCTCTTGCATGTTCCAGGAGGTCTTTACTAAACCGAAGATGCTGGGCTGACTCCAATGAGTTTTTTTGGCAGTTTTTTTCCTAAAGCCTGGGGGCATTTATTAGCAGTCTGGGGTTGTCACTTCTCAGGCAGATTGTTTCTCCACAGATCACTTCAGAAGGGTGATTCAAAAAAGCAAAGAGCCTCGCTCATCTGGATGATTCCCACATGCAGAGTAAGCCAGGTCACTGCTGCAGAAGGTGTTACTTGATGCGTTTTGCACCATAGAGACAAAAGTCAGGACCAGATTTTTTAAAAGGGATCTAAATGAATTATGTATCTGAAATCAGTTGTTTGGGGAAAAACTCCATTACTGGTACCTGGATGGTGGTGAGTCACCAAATTACATCCTCAGGTAGGGGAAAGGGGTAGCTGGATAACTAGATGTCTAGTTGCCTGTTAAACCAGCAAAGAAATCCAGCTGAAAAGCCTCATGTACCAGTCAGATGATTTTTTCAGTACAATTTCACTTCAATCCTGGCTTGCAGGTTAGCCAAGAAAGCCCATGGAAAGTGCCCAGGTGCTCCTTTCAGCTCTCATTCAGCCTCTGCAGGCAGCGGCAGCCCCTGTCCCGGGTCAGCTCTGGCAGCTCCTGCCAGCACATGGCACTGCAAACCCAGTGACTCAGCATGAATATCTTGGCAGAAATTATCAAAAGAAGGAAGCCTTAGACACCTCCTGATAGCAGATTGTGGATTTGTGCTTTTTATTTAGCCTGATCTGTCATTAAGACCATGTAGCTCTTGGTCTGTGCCTGGAGGCAGCTGGATTACAGGTGATTTTTCTGATTGCAGGTTGCTGATGTGAAGAGGTGAATGTGTTCTTGGGCAGGTTAGCCAAATGGAGGGGCAGAAGCTATTGAATAAGCATTAAGTGAACTGGGGGTTTAATTCCCAGTGAAAGCCAGCTCCTCCAGTTCTTTTCTCCCTGAGGCTTTAATAAAAGTCTCAGTCTTATCCTCAAACCTGCAAGAGAGAAATAACCCCAGCAGCATAATTAGCGCATGCTATGCCACCTCTTACAGTGCTGTAATACTGTCTTTCTTTCAAAATAAATAAATAAATAAAGAACCCCCCCTCATTTGATTACATGTTCTGTTCTTTCCTTCAGCCTTGTCAACATGAAGCACAGAGATTGCCTAATCTGTTCTCGTTATTCAATTATGTGACTGCGGTAGCAGCGCTGGCTTCTGGCTGTATCCCATCACGGCTGGCACCACATTCCTGCCCAGCCTCCAAGCACTTCAGACTCAGGTGGGTAAGGGAAGTGTGTCCCTGCATTTGGAATGTGTCCTCACATTCTCTGCCCACCAGGTGCTGCAAGTGGTCAGCAAACACCGGAGTAAGGACGTGACTTGGATCCAGCTGAGGGCTCGGTGAGTGGAGTGCTGGGTCCCCAGCATCCAGGTTCGTGGCTCAGGGGGATGTCAGCCAAGCCCTTGAGGAGGAGGCAAGTGGAGGCGTTGGATGCCCACACCCTCCCTGGCACGGCTGCTCCCTGGGTGTGCAAGCTGGGATTTGTGCTCTGGCATCCTCCCTGTGCTCCCGGGATTGCTCCCGGCCCTGGGGTGCAGGGCAGCCAGGCTACACAGTGTGCTGGGGCTGGGTCCAGCTGCTGGGTGCTGGCAGCTCCCAGTGGGAGCTGAGCTCCAGCCCTGGCACAAGTCCTCCTCTGGCCAGCCAACCTCTCCTGCCCTCAGGGGACAGCTGCAGCCCACATGTATCTGGGGGTGGTGTCTTAATCCAGCCGCTTAAAAAACCCAATTAAAAAGTGCTTTCGCTAAAATGCTGCTCAAGGAAGGACAGAGAAGCCCAGCTGTATGGCTCAACAGCACAGAGGATTGTTGAGCTTCAGTGATGTTATACCAGATGAATTTATCCTCTCAGCCTTAGTCAAACTGTCTGCATACCTGGTCCCTAAATCACTGTCTTTATTGTCTTGTTATTTATCTGTCTCCCTCACAGAGCTATTAAAGTCCAGGGATTAAGAACATAAAATGTCTCTCCAAGACAGAGTCTGTGCCCTCTGCTGTTGACAGTTTCCCCATGTGAGCCCTCTGCGGCGTAGCTGTGTACACCAGAGAAGGAAATAAGAAGAACTTGGTCCCCATGGCTTAAACCCTGAGACACAAGGTGCTTTTCTTCCTCTGCCACTTGCAACGAAATGAATCACCATCAGGACGGCATCTTCTGTGTGAGGTTGGTGTAGCTCTGGGAAATGGTCCCTGGCAGAGTAATGGAGGTTTGATGGGGCTTAGAAAGAGCCACTTGCATCAATAGCTTTGCACAAGCACTTCGGTTCTCTATAGTTTTCATTAAGTAAAGACCTGCAGAGGCACAGAGTGATGCATTTTCTACTGAGTCAGTCCCCTTTGACTGCATCTGAGCAGCTTTGCCTTGGGGGTAACACAGACCTTGTGGGGCTCCTGCTCTGAGGCTGAATTCTTCCAGCACTAGGACTGTAACAGGGACTGTAGCTGTAACCAGGACTGCAACTGGGAGAACTTTGAAAAAGAAGGGAATTCAGCTGGAATTTGGTGCTTGTGTTTCTTAGGCTTTGAGCATTCCCACCTAAATTCACAGGGTGCTGAAGGATAAGGTGCCTGTTTTCCTCTGTTCTCATTTCGTTTGCTTTGTTTGGGCCCTGTCATAGCAGCTCTTGGGCCCAGGCCCAGCACTTAGCAGCAGTAGCACAGGAATTGATTTCAGCAGAAGCAGACAATTTCCTAAATTATTAATGTTAATAGTGGACAAACCACAGGACACAAGCAAAAATATACAGAACAAAGAGCTGAAGAAAAGCAAGAGGATGGCAGCCGGAACCATCAGGGCAATGAGAGACAGAACAGGGAGAGATGTCCCAGGTGACTGGGACCAAGATGGAGCACACACGAAAAAGGTTTTGGGAAAATCCAAAAGCAAAGCAGTGAACCCCTTGGAGATGTTCCCAATTGCTATGGATACATTCACTGTTATTATCAGGGTTTTATAACCAGCAACAAGCAGCTCACACTCAGAAATTTGTGCGTGACAAAAAATATGTGCCCCATGCCTGTATCAGAAACCAGCTGGGGGGCAGGGGACACTACTGTGTTGTCCCCATCCGCTGTGTGGGGTTAGTCCTTGAGGTTGCCTGGTCCATACCACACTGGGTAGGTCGCTGGCAGCCTGCCTGGCGCGTCCTAGTTGTGTTTCTCAGAACCCCTTCGTGTTTTCAGCTGATTTGCTTTGACATCAGCAGCCGGCAAGAAGTTCTCTGTGTCGGGGTGCGTGGGAGTGCTATGTGACACCTTAATCATGCTAAACAGGAACACACATTCAGATTTCCTCGGCGTTTCAAAGAAATGTGATTTCCTTTGTGCTGCAAAGAAAGACTTGACTTGATTGCGGCTCTCTGTGGAGATCAGCCCTGGTGGCTGTGAATTAGGGTGCCAGGATCTCATTCAGGGAAAGAAAGGGAGAGAAAACACACTGGGCTTCGGAGCTGCAACCACCAGGGTTAAATTTCTTGCTGGTAACTGGGGGTCATTTTGAGGAGAGCTGTTTAATTTAATTGGTCAATTTATCAATAAATCAGATTTTGTTCAGAAATAAAAATCTGTATACAGTCAAAGTATCAGGAAATATCATATTGAATCCCAACTTTGGAAATATTTGTTAGTCATTTAGCACAGGCATTAGAACCTAAAATCCAAATGAGTGACTCACTTGTTAACTTATTTCTCCTCCCTGTATGGGTAATGAACCATTCCAATCCCAGTGAAAACTCAGCTAGGGATGTGTATAAATCAGTACAGATATGACTGAGCATTTGCTGACCCAGATGAGATGAAATAATGGCAGGGAAGGGTTGTGAGAGCCCTCCTAGCACAGGGCCGGGTAAAGAGTGATGATGATGATGATGTAGGGCGGGATTTTTTAGCTGGTGTTATTTGTGGTATGTGGCAATGCCATTGGGAAAGCTGGATTTGCTGGTGTGTTCCTCCTGCTGCCAGCCTTGCTCATCCCAATGCATAGGACTGCTTGGATGCTCAACACAAAAATGCTTTTAATTTTTTTCTGATTTGAGAGATCCCATTAAAAACACTGCATTTAGTAAATTACCACGCATGGTAGTAAGAAAAGCTCCTGTTAGATCTGATAAATGAATTTGAATGATTATGCTCAATTTAGCAAAGGGCCGTGTTCCTGCTAGATATGCACCCAAAGCTTTGGGCTGAAACGGGGTGTTGCCCAGGAACCCCTGTCAGGGGCAGTGAGGTTTGCCATGGGTTTCACCAGACATGTGATAATTGTTGCTGCCCAACAGTTTTAGTTTTCAGCACCGGATTAGCTGTTGCCTAACCCTGTTCTCATAGCGTGCAGAAAAAGTAGGTCACTCAAGACAGCAGGTATTGCTCGGTTTGGAAATCCACTTCTGCACGACACAGTTCAGCAGCTCCTCTAGAGGAAGGATCACATCTGTTGCCACCAGGCTCCTACCCAAGCTGCCACTTCAAAAGAGCAGTGACGTGCATTCTTCTCCCCAGTGTAGTGTGAGGATGCTTTTCCCTTTTCCCGGGTGGACTGCTCTGAGACAGGGAATGTGCCCTTCTATCTTCAGTGGCAATGATCTTCCTGTTTTAATTCAGAGTAATGATAGGCTCGCCTTGCTCTCTGAATTGTGGTCTGGATTTCCAGTCTCAGGCTGGGAAATGACATCTCTGCTCAAGGGCAAGGTGAATGCAGGATGAATTCCTCCTCCCATGCCTTGGTCTCTCTGCAATATCCAAAAGCCAGGCACTGCCCAGGAGCAGGATAAGCCCTGCTGAGGGGCTGCTGAGGGCCCCTGGGCTGCACAGTGGTGTCCAGGGCCCAGGGCCAGCAGGATAGTCCACCATGGGGGTGGTTGCTGGTGAAGCAGCACTGCCCTGGAAAGCAGGACAGTACAGACTGTCAGAAGCAGGGTGGGCTTGTCCTATCAGCCTCTTAAGAGGAGTTCAGCACCGGATTGACAGCACTGGATATTTTTCCATGACGAGCTGCTCTTTCCCACGGTGCTCAGGCGCTCTCCTTCGCCTTGCTCAGGGGGATTAAGGCAGATTGCAGACCCAGGCAGGAGCTTTCCACAGCCCCTTTGCTGTGTTGCCACACAGTCCCACACCCAAATGGGTTTTCTCTCCCCTCCTGCTCTTGCTGTATTTAAGCTCTTCACATTGTTGGCCCATATAACAGGAGGCAGGCCCGTGATGGCACGTTTTGGTGCAATAGCAAACAGCAAAGGGTTCTTAGTCCCTCGGCTAAAACACATCTACTTGCATCTTTGTATGGGTTGGAGGGCAGTGCTGGCATCAGGCCAGTGTCCATCACTGCTCTTTCTCCCTGGATAGAGCAAGGGGCCTCTCTCTACCCATTTGACAGAGCTTGGGGATCAGCATAATTTTAGAGCTGGGGTTAGGCAGTCACACAGAATCACCTGTGTAAAAATACAGTGCAGGGAATGTTAGCTAAGCTTCACTTAGATCACTGCAGATGTGTTATTTTGGGACACATTCATACTGTGCAGTCCTTATTCAGACAAAACTGCAATTGACGTAATTTTTTCCATAATGTTGCTTTTATTTGAAATCATATCTATACATCTTGTACAAATCAAACTAATAATAAGCATTTCCATGTCAGAATCTACTTATGGATTAATTTTGGAATTTACTTTATAGACATGATTTGACTTCAGTGGGATTTGTGTCCTTAAAAGGACTGCAGCAACAGGGGACAAATGCTAGAGAGTGGCTTTCTGTCTATAATTCAACATATTTGTTTGTGGAACCCTGAACAATATTCTAATCTTCCATCTGAAAACTGCCTTGTCACCTCTTGATTTACAGCATTTTCCTTTGCCTTTCCTCTCTACGACTCAGTCGGTATTTCTTACAAGGCAGGTATTGTCAAATCTCTTTCTTGAAACATATAATAACCACCTTTTGTATCGAACAGGCATATAAATTACTCAGCTTATATGACAGAACAGAAAATAAAGAGTTGAGAATCTGGCAGAGATGCCAAAGAGTGATGTTATTATAACCTTACTGTGAAAGATTTGCCAACAGAAAGTTATGTATCAGTGAGGTAACCAATGACAATATTCCCTTTATTACACCAAATACCAGAAAATATTATTGTAGGATGTATTTCCAGACAAATCCCAACTCTCTTATTGGGATGTTCAGTAGCCATGCTTGTGCATAACAGATGGGATTCATAACTTAAATAGACCCCAGGCATTGAAAGACACATGGTCACAGGGGCTGCGCCTGTCAGCGTTGCAGACGTATTATTCAGATCTTCTTGGGAATTTTTCCAAGATGTTTGTTTTTAAGTGGGAAATAGTGTTCCTGCAAAATTGAAATCTCACAGATTTTCAGATTTTCCTTCATGAAAATTTTACCAGGAATAGAATAGCTATTTCAAGGGAGAGTGGTCAAAATGAAACCAAATCACAGTGCTGGGCTTGGAGCATTTTCACACATTCATCCATCCATCCATCTATCCATCCATCCATCCTTGCCTGCACTGCCAACAGATGTATGGGATTTATGTTCAGATGCTTTGTCCCTCCAGTTTCTGTGAACAGGCTTGGCTCATCTTCTGGGTAGAAGCAATGCATCCATCCTGGCAGCCAGGAAACACCACGACCCTGGGCAAAGAGGCAAGAGGAAACAGAATGTACACTTGGAGGAAAAGCTGAAGATTTCAGTTTATATGGGAAAAGAAGATTATATGGTTGAGAGGCAGCTTGCAGAAAAGCACCTGTAGCTGCCTCTCCATGCCAAGCCTCTCACTCAAACTGCTCAGCCCTCTTTAAGCCTCAGAATCAAGTGCAAGAGTAATCAGGACAGCACAGCACAGACATGGAAACAGAACCCCAAAGCATGATCTAACCAGCTCTGTTCTCCTTTGCTGACTGCATCCCAAGGCAACCCTGTTACCTGGGAATGGTGGGAATGGCTAACATCACCTGCAGTAACGAGCAGCATTACCATCAGCGCTTTCCGCTTGATTTATTGGTGCCTGCAAACATCACCTGACTTTGGATGGAGGCTTGAGATCAATCTGGCTAAAGTGGAAAAAAAAAGAGCTGAAAGTCCTTGGTCGCCGTTGATTCCCGGTTGGGATTTGGTGCACGGCTCCACCTCATGGCAACTGCACAAATATGCAAGGAAAGAGTCAGAGCTGTGGTTTGGCCTCGGAGGGTGAGAAATGACAACGTTTCGAGAAATGACAACGTTTCCTTCTTTGTAAAATAATCGCTGAGTGTCACCAAATCAAACAGACTTAACCGAGACTCTGGAAATCAGGCTCAGGTACAGCCGAAATCTCAGTGTTGAGTTTTTACTGCTCAAGGCATGAAAGTCGCACACAGGCTTTGGCTGCTCTGTGTCTTTTCCCCCCCTGCATTAGTGGTGAGTATCACAGGATCATTTAGGTTGAAAAAGCCTTCTAAGATCATCGAGTCCAGCCATTAACCCAGCACTGCCAAGCCCAACACTAAATCACACCCCCAAGTGTCTACACTCCTTTTAAATGCCTCCAGGGATGGGGACTGCATGGCAGAAGTTTAAAGTGTTATGGACTCAGTAATTGAGACTTGTTTATCGTCCGATTCCTCGCAGGCTCCATATCCCGTGGGATGTCCAGCACCGATTGCAGGAGTTCCTGTGGCTGGTCCCCAGCAGCCCGAAGGCTGCCGAGGCAGGAGCCGGGGGTCTGGGGACAACTCCGGGCACCCCTCCCGAGCAGTGCCACTGTCCCCTCAGAGCCCGCACACCAGCTCCGCGTTCCTCAATCTCTGCTGCCCTCGCATGGCACGTCTAGGAAAGAAAATGAGCCCGTTTTGGGCAAATCCAAAGGCAGGGTTTGAACAGGACATCTGCCATAGTGACCACCACTGCGGGCTCCAGGCAGTTTGGCAAGTGCTGATGGTCGTGACCCTTTCTGCAGTAATAATGCTGAAACATTGATCATCGCAGCACTTGGGCACATTCAAAGCCATGTTCAGTAATAAATTGGAGCTTCTCTAAAATAGATCTTGAAATACAGACCTAACAAACCAACCCATCGATCTGCACGTGTGCAGGCAGGGAGTCCTTGCCTGCTCTTTGGTAAGTGGCTTTTTTTCCCCCTTTATAATGTCATTTTGCTCTTCACTAATGCTCTTTGTTCAAGGTTATCAGGAAGCTAATCAGCTAGACCTCCCAAGAGCAAATCATTACCTAGGAAAATATTACTCATCCTGAAGACCAAACACAGCCTCGAGCCCTGCCTTGAATAGATATTAAAGAAGGCTGTTCCAACCTGATGGTAATAATAAAAATTTCTTTTGCATTAGGGTCTTCTTACTGCTGTTACTAGTAAACACTGCATTTTATAAAATTATCAAATTATAGAGGTAACTATCAGGAAAATCTGAATTGAGCCTGTTTCTCAACTATGAGAAACTTTGATGCTCTGAGTGCAGTCAGACAGTATCCCAGCTCCATTTTTAGTTATAAATTTGTGGAGTTTTGCTTTTGTTTTATTTATTTTAGTGCAAGGCTGTTGTTACTGTTCTCCTCTCCCTGTGGTTAAATCCCAAGGTAATATTTGCAGTATGATGCACACCTGTGTGTGTGCTCTTGTAGCAATTATTAAACCTGAAGAAAACTCGATGTACAATGGATAGTAACATACAGTGTGCAAAGGACTGAACCTGCTGTCCTGTGGGATATGTGCCATATGCAAATATAGGTCACATGTGCAAGAGCAGATTTGAGAAGATAAGCTGCTAAACTGGCCTATCTCTGGGAGAAAGTCAAGCTGGCAGACTAGAACAGCTGAGCTAATAGCTAAACTGATCTTTAATCCATCTTTGTTGTAAACTACCTAAAAAGAGATCACTAGGCACTAAGCAGCTTGTGTGGATGAGTTAAATGATAAAACCTGAGAAAAATCCCTGGGAAACTGGGAAAGCCAAAATTCTGAAGCGTCAAAACTACTGGAATGGCATAATTGTATCCAGTGCAAGGAGGAAAAAAGGCAGTCTTTTTTCCTTGGTACCAGGCAAACAAAACATGTCTGGAGTTACTCTGGATTAGTTCCTTGATCTGGTTTACCATGTGCCCACTGAAATGCAGCAGCCTTGGGAAGAGAAGATGTAACTGGTGATGGTGGGATAGAAGTGTTGTGGCACAGACAGAAAGCGAGCATCTTCTCTGGTTGTTGTAAGGTTTCATAGCTGTCAGAGGGCTAGAGTAGATTTTGTGGCTGTTGGGGTGGTGAGGTAACTTTACTGATGCAGATAGATTTTTTTTTTTTATGTGTCCCCTTTGAAAGAGACCAGTCAAAAAGGTGCAGCATGAAAAGAGGCACTTAAAGCCAAGCCAGAAACTCGTACAGTTCTGCTGAGGTAGCAACATTTCTACTAAATAAATCCTGAGCAGAAAGTCTGCTAATACTGGATGTAGGCAGAGAGTGGCATTGTGGTATCACAGAAGAAGCAGCAGTGCCACAAACTGAGATGATCAGACACAGCTGAGAGGCTGAGGAGAGGTTATTCTCAGGATGGGGATCCTACCTGTGTCCAGTGTTCTGCTCATACACCCCTCCATGATAAGCTGTTACACTCCAGCTTTTGGAAATAAGTACCATTTGCCAGTGAATCTTGTGTTGCTCCTTCATCTCTGCCCTGCAGCCCCCAGGGATATGGAAGGCAGGCATATCTCTCCTCTCTCCCTGTGGACTGATGAGCCTCCCTCCTGTCCTGTAGGAACACACTGCACAAGTAATAGATCTTGGTGATGGAAACGTTTGGACTGGTACGTTTGGACTCACTGAACCACGACTGGTTTATCATTAAAAGGGATGATGGCATAGATGGCACTAGAAGAAAGCACACAGATCCTGGTATGTGTAGCAAAGCAAGTGTCAGAATGCTGACAAATATCGTGGGTGGTATTTTAACCTCCTGGGAGAGGAGAATTTTAGGAATCTGAATCATGCAAAGCTGCTCACTGGTGTTTCTGGGTCACTGGCTTGACACCAGGGCAGCCAGGAGCTCCTGGAAGGCTTGCTGAGGGCTCTAGACAGGAGGAATGGAACTTGAGCTGGAGCAAGTTTGATGTCTGAGGCTCACAGTCCACACAGCACAACCTTCCAGCTTGAGGAAATGCAGCAGGAGAGACATATAAATGTAATGTGACATATATGAATAGGAATATTACTTTGCCAGTCTCCTCCTGTGTTATATTCTCAGTGGCAGAACCTATAAATCACCAGCTCTGTTATGTTTTATTATCTGTAAGTACAGGATAGGGCCAATATTGTTGTAAAATTCAATTTATCACACTAATTCTAAACCTCAGTGCTGTAACATTGACTTTCTCTTTATTACACAATCCTTTGCCTTCAGGAAATCAGTATAGAAGATGTTAAAGTTGCCATAAACAACTGATGCTTTTAAATACATTTCTTTTCTTGATAACATGATTGTATCATATGGTGGCTGAACAAAGAGAAGTATAAATAAGTATAGTTGGCATATTGGCCTCAGAATTACAAATAGTTTTTTTCAGTGCTACACTCAAACAGATTTAGTTTCTAAATACAGCAACGTAATTTTTGATAGCACAGATTCCATCTGTGGTAAAATAATAACAGTGCTGGTTGTAATGATAATGCTGCAGTAGTGGTGTTATCTCACTGATAAATGCTATATCACAAATACTGCCTCCTGCACTCCTGAAGCAAGAAGATCTCAGCAAAGTGAAGTATCCACCTCTCCACTTTACAGCTGGGGAAACTGAGGCACAGAGGGTTTGCCCAGAGTCCCCAGGGAGCAGTTGTGGAGCTGGGGACAGAAGAGCGCAGCTGTGGCTGCCATCCCAGGAGGAAGCTTGTCCTGACATGCAAATCCCGTGCTGTGCAGAGCACCTGCCCCCTTGCAGGGACTCCGGTGAGGGGACTGGGAAGCTCACGTTGCAGTGAGATGTTCTGAGTGCCTCGAAAAAGGCTCACAGTCCCTCGGAGTGACGCTGTTCTCCCAGGATGTCTGCGCGGTGCTTTGTGAAGAAAGTTCTCCCCGTCCTCTTCGCCGTATCAACCTCCATCATATTTGCCATCCAAACAATTTGAGGACAAGTAAGGACAGAAAATGAGCAGCCAACTGCTTTCCATCGAGTGCACTGGTTTCTCCTGGACACTTTGCAAGAGTTTTGTTTAGCCCAGCTCTGGCTTCCGCCCGCAGAGATATGAACAAGCAAATGAGCCGCCGCCGCCCTCGTGTGAGGGTAAACGGCCTGACAGTGGTCACACAACGGCAGCTCAGGTCGGGGGGTTTGAAGTGTGACCTGGTGCTACAAAACCACAGCACGGCCTCAGTGATCTCCTTTGGTTTGTCATTCTGCTCTTCGCTCTCAAGGGCCTGTAAGAAACCCTACAGAAATAAGTAGTGCCTGCGTTCGGGATTTTAGGGTGTTTTTTGAACAAGTCATTGCACCTCAGGTGGTAAAAATGTGTCTGTCATTTCTTCAAAAAACATTTCCTGTAAAATCAGCTGGGATTGTTACCCTGCCTGGGCTTTCTTCTGCTCTGTGGTAACCCAGCACTTCAGTACAAGAAGTATGGTCATTTTTATCTTGTTTTTTCTTAATAGAGCATATCCAGAGAGACTGCTGATCTTCTCCACTTCGAGGGAAGACTAATTTAAAAACATCTTCATTATGCTGGTAGAACCAGCCTATCCCTCAAACATTCATCTATCTTTCCTTGGAACAGTAAAAATGAAAAGGAGGTAGAGTTGAACTAATGTGGTGCAGGGGCTCCACACACACAGGGGAGCAACCGCAGATTGCTTTCTCTTCAGCTGATCCAAATTTTTCTGCAGAGCCTGATTTTTGATAGCATGATTAAATACCATTTTTTAACAGGCCTGGGAAGGCAGCAAATTTGCTCTCAGTACACACATAAATAAAGCCATGATGTCTGAAGGTCTAAAAAATATCTGTAAAACATGTATCAGCAAGAAATAGCATTTCCAAGGCATCCTGGATCTCAACTTCTCTGCTTGAATATTTCAACAGAAATCATTTGTGAGGATTTTTTTTTAATCATCATGGATGTTTTAAAAAAGCTTGGTGGTTCTTTTCCTGTTTGCAAAGTGCTTTTGTTTTTAGTGTAACATTTCTTACTCTATTTTATTTATTTATTTTTTCATATCAACTGTGTTAGCTCTTAATGTCTTTTAAGGTGTTCATAGATGTTTTGTCACAATAGATTTTTCCCTTTTCTCTTTGTCCTCACAGGAATCAGTCGTTTGCTGGCTGGGTGGATTTTTCCTTAGCAAATTTCAAAACACACAGTGCTTTGCTTAATTACAGTGTCTCTTTTTTCAGCTTCCTCATCAGAAGATAGACCTAATAGTGTAACATGTAGATTGAATTCCAGGTATTTCAGCCAACTATGCTGTGCAAGGCCTACTCTTGTGAACTTCTGAGTGGTTCTGTTGCATTAATTTTTCATGACCATTTGTAGCAGCAAAGATTATCAGATAGTTTACTGCTAATAAGCAACAACCATGAATAGCCAAATTAAAAGCTGTTTTGTAAGTTAAAGAGCTCTACCTCCAGCTAATTCTATCTTTTTCATTACTTGCCCTATTCACAATGTCAGTTTTGGACTTGTGTTTTCAGATTTCTTTCTTGTCTTCGTGGTTCAAGCCAAGGCAGAGACAGCAAGAGGCAGATGAGGACAGCAGAAGCAGGGACAGCCTTTTATCACTGTAAGTGCTTGATGAAAATGTATGTGAAACTTCAGCTTGAAACCAATTATGCCTCAGCTCTTCACCTGTGGGAATAGAGTTAATAATCTGTCATTGTCTTCCTGTCCTGTCTTCTGCTATTATCTGTGCTACAATCCAAAGGAGCACTGGTTTTAGCTGTTTAGCATTTCTATAATAATTGCAGCCACAAATGCAAAGAATTCTACTCAAAGTGCCATTCTTCAGAGTGAAATACAGTGTTGATACCTCAGCTAACTATAGGTGAACTTGAACTTTGCATTTTTTAACTAAAAAAAAGGCTTCTTGTATGCTTTTGTTCTCTGAGAGAACCACAAAACAAAAATACCTGTCTTTTAAATACCCAGCCCCACACTTCCTGACTGACCCGGTATGAACCACTGCTGCTCTGCACACATATTTCCTCTCTTTGAACAAAAATGTAAAAAAAAATTAGCCACAGTCTGGCAATATCGTGCTTTCCCATTGACCTTATCTCTCATCTTCTGGGGGCAGCAAGCTGCTCTGCACGAGGAGGTAGCTAAAGGCAGAGCAGAGCATGTGTGGTGAGAGGGGTTGGAGTCTTTGGCTTCTCCTGCCCTGGTCTTTTCTGATTCTGTTGACTGGTCTTCTCCCTGACATCAAAGCACCTCACTGGTGTCCACCGTAGTAGGAGGCATTATTTTTTTTTATTTTTTTTTTTAATTTTTATTTACGTATTTGTTTATTTTAGTTTTAGTTTTGTATGTTTTCTTTTGGGTCAAATAGCGTTACATTTTGTCTTGTTTTCATAAAATGCCTCAACAAATTAACTCTGTTTTGCCCTATTGAAACCCTGTTTTGATATAAATATTTGGATTTCATTTTAATCTGTTAAAATTATATTTATTTCTAAATAACTTATCTATAAATCTAGTCATAAATTCTTCTTATTAGTTGCATATAAATCAATAGAAGAACTGGTATTATTCAGCTTCACTATTTTTAAAATAAAAAAATAAAATTGATGCCAATTATCAGTTGTTGACAAAGTGAATCTTCTTTTAATCTATTTCCTGCCAGGTTATCAAACCAGGAGTTGTCTTCTGGTCTAACCTTTAAATCCTTGATTCCATGCTTAAGCCATTTGTGTTCTGACAGCACGTGGCTGAACACAGGCTGCCTGTGTGTATATATATTACACATGCATATCTCAAAACAGACGTGAGTGCTTTCAGTTCTCATGGTTTTGATTTTTTTTTCTTCCTAAGGATTAAAGGTATTAGATGTTTTCCTTAAAGCCCAGCTGTTGGAATCAGCAGAGTCCCTGAGACTCCTAGTGTTTGTTCAAAGAAAATAAATTTTAAACAACCCTTTGGTTACAGAGAAAACTCAAAACAGGAGGAGAGGGCAAAGCCCAAAGGCTTAGAAACCAAAAGGCAATGAATTCAAAATTTGCCTAAGAAAACCAGAAGCTGTTACAATTGTTGGTTGATCTCAGGTGGGGCATTATGAACACATTACCGAGTTATTAACGTGTGATGCACGTGAGACAGTGTGAAAAGAGCTGAGCCCATGAGGAGAGGAGAGTCCTGCTGGTTGGAAGTGACATATTTCAGAATTAGTGTTCCACTTTCTTTCTTAGGACTTCCTTTTTTTCCCCCCTCCTGCTAGCAACAGCCATAACAAAATCTGTCCTTGTGAAGAAGAGAGTGTCATCAAAGGTGACAACTTTTTTTCTTTTAAATTTTAAATTAACTAAAAGGCCCAGGGTGTTGACAACTTGCTTAGAGATTTTGTATGCTTAAGGGGCCTTAACGGTGAGCTTTCACCCAGGTGGAATCAGAGTACAAAGAGGAAGAAACCTCCGTTTGACACTGCTCATCTCAGCAGTATATCACTCATTATTCTGCACAGGATTAAAGGTAAGCTCTGTATTGCTGCCTTTGAGACTCAGCAGGGCAGCTATCCTTTGCAAAAATGGGGTTAAATAATTCCTGATGTGTGGCAGAAAGGTTCTGCAGACAAGACAGTTGGGTTTAAATTATCTGGCAGAGCCTTCTGTGCTCCAGCCTTTGTCTTTGTGAAATATTCTGTAGCCTAGCTCTAGGATAAAAGGAGTTTCTTAACCATAAAGGAAATTTAAAAAGCATTTACTTTGAAAGAGGAGATGGCATTTTAAAGTCTAAGAAAAAAATAGGAAACATTTTTGTGTGTGTGAAGTTTTTAAAATCATTACAAACACACACAAGTCCTGGGAGCTCATCTGAAGCTAATCAAGCTATTTTTATTTCATTCCAATTCGGAGATCAGGTCAAGTAAGCATTTGCAAATTCACTTTGTTAGGTTCTTTATTCTAGACATTGTCTCCTGTTAAATGTTAGAAATTTTCCATTGAAATAAGTTTGGTTGGTTTTCGTTGTTTTCTTCTCTCTCGGTAAAGTTCAAATTTTGTGTTTACTTTTAAAACATCTCATGGAGTGTCTAAGATCAGATTTTCAGTCAAATATTACTGACTGAGAGGTGTTGGCTGCTGGTACTTACAAACGTATTGTGAAGTTTCTGAATTTTGTGGCACAAATATAACCTGTTTTGGAGATATGAAAGGCTTCTCATATATGTCTTTTAATATGATAAGAAATAATTTAATATAATAAGAAATAATAGGACTCTACCTATATATATAAATACACATGAGTTTGAGATCAGCAACCATACGTGGTTGTTGGTACCTGCCTGAATTTCTGAAAAATGATCCTTTGCCAACAGAGGCCCTTCTGAAGCTGCAAAGTTAAAATTGCTCCCCATGGTACTCAGCAGTGTCATGTTTTCTCCACCTGCCTGCCCCAGAGCACAGTCCCTCCAGACTCTAACACAGATTTGTTCTGCAAGCTGGAAGGCGGTTTGAGAGACTAGAAAACTTAAGCAGCCTATCTCAAATATCTAATTTAGTCAGGATTTTAGTAATTAGCACATACATTATCCCAATTTCCTCCCCCTTCATTTATTCCCTCTTTTAAATTGCTATCAAATATGTTACTAAGATTGGGTCCCTGTGCCAGGGTCTGTCGTAGATCACCCAATACCAACTCCAACCTTGATCTGTTGATGCACAGGCTCTCTAACACTGTATGTTAAAAAGATGCTTATTATAAAAAGTAGAACAGAAGGTTTTGACCTTTAATGTGACTCACTCAGTTATGACTACAGTGCATAAAGATAACAGCAGTTGCAATAAAGATTTGCATTCTATACAAATATGCTGATCCTGGAGATACACCAGATGGATGCTTTTCCAAGGCACAGGCATCTGCAAGGCATATTCCTGAAGAGCAACTCTCATTCTACCTCTATTCAGAAATCATCACTCAAGAACATCATTAATTTTTCAATCCTATTTTGATTTCAGTGAGATTTTGATGTGTTTTTTGATGATTACATGTTTATCTGCATTAGGACCAGCATGCTCTCTCCATCCCCAGAGAATTCTAGTGCTTTAATTAGCTAGAGGGCTTTTCAAAACTTTTGTGATGTAGCATGTATCACATTAAAGCTGATTTTTGCATGAGTGAGCACAGATGCAAGGAACTTCTCCTCCCTTCCTGTGTGCCCTGAGGGAAGGCCTTAGACAATAATAAATCCCTGCAATCAGCCATGTAGAAAGTAGAGAAAGACGCTGTTTTATGGTCCCAGAAGAGCTTCCACCAGCAGAAGCAAAATCAGTGTTAGGAAGACTTCAGCAGAACGGGAGGAAAATGGAAAATAAGCAGTGAGAGAGCACTTGGTGTGTGTTCCTCCTGTGAGTGCAGCACACTGTGAGACCCCACTGTGGCTCCCCATGAGGAGCTCAGAGCAGTGGCTAAATGCTCCATCCAGCCTTGCTCATTGCTGTGCCCAGCTTGACTTAAGTTACCCTTCCTAAGCCTCTCCGAGCTTACAGGGATAATGAGTGAGAGCAGGAGGCTAAAGCAGATGGTAACAGAGCCTTTTCTCTCCCAAACTCGCCTGTGGTGCTGCTCTGCAGTGGGAAAGAAATGAAAGGTTGAAAGTTACCCAGGGGGAAGAGCCAGACTGGTTCTTGCTGAATTGCAACTCACTTCATTCGAAACTGTTGTCAAATGCTGTTTTTTCCCAGTCTTTCCCACTCAAAATCACATTATTTTTTTATGACAGATTTTCATGTACTTGGCTTAAAAAGCACAGAAGGAAAATTTTCCAGGTTCCCTGTGGAGCCTCCTGCAGTTTTCCTGTTCTGCTGAGGCCTTGGTAACATTGGTATCAATTCACTGTTGATAGTACTGGTAATGAGCTGCTGGCATTTTATCACTGTGCATGTAGTGGCTGTAGTATTTAACATTTCATCTGAAGGTGTGATTGCAGACCCTCTAAATACACTGGTGTTGTATGTAGCCAAAACTGGCTCAAGACACTGAGTAAATAGCTAGATAGCATGTGTATAAAAAGCACGTTTTGACAACTTTGTTCAAATGTTTTTGCACGTCTGTTTAGAAAGGTTTTCATTGATCATCCCAAAGCACAGAGCAGAGTTTTTGCTCAACTGAAACTTCTGAAAAAATAATTCTGACAAATGAAAAGTTTTTTTCTAGCATACTGAGCTTTGTTATGAGAAAATACCATTCCAAAGTCAGGATATTAAGTATAAAATATGGAAGCCGTGTTCTGCCCAAGACATGTAACTGCTGTAAGTTTTTTGGCAAACCTCCTCATTCTCTGGGGCTGATGCCTTGAAAATGGGAAATAATGATTTCCATTCTTTTTTAAAAATTGTTGTGACATCTACAGATGCAAATTGTTACAGAAGTTGTAAGGGATAGCACTATATTTTGTGTATGAGGCCAGTGGGCAGGAACTCCTTGGAATTTTTTTTTAAGTCAGTGCTTGCAAGTAGCAAGGGAGTGGGTGACTGGACTGGGAGAAGCTGAACATTTGAGGCTTCACAAACATTTCAGCAGGCAACAGGCCAGCAACTTACAAGTACAACCTCCCTTCCTTCATGTCAGCTTTTCTGCTGGTGACTTGAATAGTTTACTTTAAGTTGATATTTACTTTTAAATATTATGATTAAGTGACAATAATTTACCAAGATTAAAATGAAACTCTGATAAGAATGGAGCCAAGTATACATCATAACACTTTCTAAAAGAAACACGCTTTTCAAGGAGCCTGAACTCTGTTATGCTGAGAAGATATGCTGGGAGTGTTGGACCTGTCACACAGTATGACAGTGTTTGAGGGTGAGTCCTATGTGAAGTTCATTATTTGATCTGGACAATGTTCTCAAAGATCAGCTTCACACCACAGAGGCCCTTTGAGGCGTTAAAGGTGATCATTAAAACCTGATCAAGGCTTCCCAGAGTAGCTGAAGCAATGCCAAGAGGAGCTGGGGTGGTGCAGGACTGCTCTGCCAGTGACAACAGCCACTGGGAGGGACGTCCTTGCCCCCTCCCTCCAGAATGTAGCAGTTGTCTCTAAAATACTTGTTCCTCCTGCCTAATGACTCTTTAACATTTCTTACAATTGAGGGGATAAAGCTATGCAACTTTTAGCTTCTCCACAAAAGCTGTATTTTCTTGGTGGGTCCTGTGAGGAGTTTTGTGACCATTATTTATTTTAACCACTGACGGCCTAGCCAGTCCTGTGATTCTCTTTTGTGCCTTGCTTTATTCTTCAGGGGAAGCAATCAACACTTCATTACCACATACAAGACAGGGCTGAACTTTCCGGTGCTGTAATTAAGAAAGTGTCAGTGTCAACACTATAAACTGCCTTCCTGAGGGATTTATGACCCAAACAAAAAAATGTACTTCCAGCTGAAAAACTCGCTTTCAGATCTTATAATATGAATTGTGATTATATTTTTTAACAATTCAAGAAGCTTTTTAAAATTATACAAAGAAAGTCAAACTGGAAAAAAAAAGGAGAGGAAAAAAAAGAAAAAAGGAAGAAAGATTTTATTCTAGTAGCTAACCTTGTCCCCTTTAAACACACAGGCTTTGCTGGGGCCAGATTCTTCAACTCAGATGGAGAACTAATTTCCCCACATCTCTTCTCAGCATACATATACAGGATTTTTTGCTACAAAAAGAGAACTGAAGATGTCACCTGATAATTATCTGTGACTATGAGGTCCACTGTCCTTACAGGAAATTCTGTTGTCTGCCTGGGGTTTTGAGCTTTGAAAGTTGGATGGCAGAGTTGCTGATTCTGATAATAACTCTGATCTTCTCTTGTGATTGTGAGGCTGCCTGAGTACTCTTATTTCTGGTGTGGTGGATGTGCTCAGTAACAGCTGGTGTTTCTAAGAGTTACTATTTTACTGATTTGATTTTGAGGATTGCTTACTCCATCTATGTGGCTGGGAATTTGTTACAGGATTCAATGTTATGATCCCCACTGCAGCTATGATTTTCTCCCACATATGTACTTTCTCTGACTCTTCAGCTTTAAGAGAGTTTTATCAGGTAAGTTCAAGGTTGTGCAAGGAATGTTGGGAATTGGTAGATTTTAGTGGACCAAAGTCCCACAGTCTTTGCAGCAGTGTTTAATTCGGCAGCAAAGCTCTGAGGATGATACAGATGTTCAACTCCGTGCCTGTGTGGCTTGCAGGTTGTTCAAGGGTGGTTCCTGTGCCGAAGCTGTGCCATATGACTGCTGAGGAGGCTGTTGGTACCTGGCCAAGTGAAGCAGAACCAGGAGGGGCTTCTGAGGCTGGTATTTGCTGGAACTTGGATTCATTATCAATGGACCCAAATGACTTCTGGATCTGACAGCTGGGAATAAGAGACTACTGTTACCTCCTGCTTGTATAACACCCAGGATCACCTGCACCCTTCAGCTCCCTGTGGTATGTGCTGTGTACAGATGTTTGGCTATTAGCTTTTGCAGCTGTGGAAGTTGGCCTCTTGGCACGTGCATTCTGCCTCTGTTCATATAATTTCAAAAGCAGCTTCATCATAAAACACTGAAGGCTTTAAAGATGAAGAGCAAAAAATGAAGTATAGGAGAGAAACCGTGACGTGATTGAGACATATTCTGCTATTCTCATCCTTTTACTATCATGGCTCCTGTAAGATATTGTACTGTGAATTTGTAACTGAGTCACATGTTATGAATAGAGAAACTTTTCCCAGGTTTGGCATCTAGAAAAATGTGAAGAGTCTTTAGCAAGATGGCATGAAATTGTGAACAAAGATGAGATTGTAATGATCATCTTTTTGTTTTGCATTTAAAATGATCCACACCTTTTGCAGGTATTGGGTTTTCAGGGTTTTTCCTTTTTGTGGTAGTGTATTTTGAATACCTTCTTCACTTCTGTCTTGATAAGTCATACTTATTTGAATCCCTTTTGTGCTTTTGACTTGTTAGTTTGTTTTTGGGAAGAGTTTCTGAAACTGCTTCTACAAACAGCTGGATACAATTGACATTTCTCTTCACAGGTAGCTAGGTAGTAAAGCTGATGGTGCTTGGTGAAGAACCTGTTGCTGCCTCATTCCAGGTATCATTTTGTTTCAGTAGTTTCTGCATGTGTAGGGTGAAAGAATTAATAAAAAACACACTTTGGCTATTATTCAACCCCTTTCAATGCTGACTGAAATTATGGAAAACTTTTTTTTCCTCTTAGTAAAGCGAGTTAGCTTGTTGAAAGACACGTTCTTTTCACTCCCTTGTGCCAGCCACCGGTGGTGGAAGGAGGGGAGATGAAGAGCTATCTCCATGAGATTTAACTTCAGCTTTTGGGAACTAGCATTTGGAATATGGGAATGGCTGCTGTAACATGGAGCGGTCCTTGCAGAAAGCCAAGAGCTTCCCCTGGATGGGGAAACCTGTTCCTTGCAAAAGCTGTACCATCCCTAGCTTTGGTTTCTAGCCATTTGTTTTGGTGTCTTCTGAACTGGCATGACTTGTTCCCTGTGATGACCTTGTTATCCTGCCTGTGGATGTAGGAATTTACCCCAGCTTTACCAAATTGGTCTAGGGCAAGAGTGATACCTCAAGTTTAATGACTGTACCAGGGTTTGACCTCCAGGCAGCGTGGCCTGTCCTATCACTACTCTTCTGAATCCCAACCTGGGAAATACTTTTAGCGTTCCCGCTCGTAAGCTGAGGTGGCTGTGATACAACTGCAGTGGATCACTTTGAGAGTCAGTTTTAACTTGTCAACATAACTGCAAAGACAGTGAAGTTTGAGAGCCTTTTCCTAAGCTCCAGGTACTGCTCAATCCTCCTGCTCAGAACATCAACTCTAAGAGCCGGACAGCCCGACCTGGCAGGAGGGGCAGGCTTAGCAAGTGGTCCCAGTTCTGCATATGGTGCAGGACACCTTCCAGGTTTATCTCCTGCAGTTCCTACAGTCAAAGGGAAAGCGTCAGGTAGCGGTGTCTGCGTCTAACCCAAAGCCTGTGCATCAGGGGGCGGTTGAGGGGCAGTGGCTGCAAAGGGCTCGCCCCCAC
Organism: Pseudopipra pipra; assembly: GCF_036250125.1. Lineage (NCBI taxonomy): Eukaryota > Metazoa > Chordata > Aves > Passeriformes > Pipridae > Pseudopipra > Pseudopipra pipra. Next base: position 4,968,573 of record NC_087562.1, read on the forward strand.
ACCAGCCCCGGGGGCGGGGGAGGTGGAGGAACGGGGCGAGGAGTCCCAGCCCGGCTTCGCCGCTCAGGGAGGGCACAGGAGGGCAGGAGAAGGTACGGGAGGGCAGGACCGGTCCCCGGTGCGCTGAGGGGCCCCGCGCCCTCGGCCGCCCCGCGCCTGTGGGTGGCCGCGGGGTCACGAGGCGCCGCCCCTTCCCGGTGACGGCAGAAGCAGAAGTGGAGCCCCGAGAGGCGCCGCGGGACCAGCGGGACCAGCGGCGGCACCGGCAGCGGCAGCCGCCGGCACGGCCCCGCCGCCGCACGGAGCTGCCGCCGCGCAGGTGAGCGCGGCCCCGGGGGATGCCGCAGGAGGGGCTCTCCCCGCCGCGCTGAGCGGCGGCCGCGGCCCCGACGGCTGCAGGTGCCGCGGGGCTGGGGCGGGGCGGCGAGCCCGGGCGTGAGGGAGGGTCTGGCGGGGAGAGGCGGGGGCTGCGGGCGAGTGCGGGCTCGGGGAGAGCGACGGGCAGCCCGCGAGGGGCGAGGGAGGGACGTGCCGCGGGGAGAAGGGACAGGGAGGGTCGTCCCGCGGGGCGGAGGGTGCCTGGGCTGGAGGGGACGGGGCAGTGCGGGCGCTCCCCGAGGGGGCTCGGAGGGGACACTGCCTGGCGCCTCGCGTGTAGCCGCTCTCCGCCGCAGCCCAGCCTGGGGAAGAAGAAGGAAGGAAACCTTCAGTGTGGCGTGTCCCTGACAGCAGCCCAGCCATGCACAGCCCTGCCGGGGCGAGGGCCCAGCCGGGCCGGGGCAGGTGGGCACCGTCTTGCTGCGGTTCCCCTCCCCTGCTCATCGCCAGACCGCAGGACTCCCGGGGCGGCAGCTGCATCGCAAGAGCAGCACACTGATTATTATTAATTATCAGTGCTATGGGGCTGCACTGGTGTTGCTGGTGGATATCCATACTGGTAGTGTTGTCTGCTCGGGTTAGGAGGTGTCCTAAACGCATCCAAAGGCAGAGCTCGGATGCAACAACCCTTTTGCAGTGCCCAGAGCACATGGGGAAACTTAGGAATTGAAGTGGTCAAACTTTGTATGACCTTGTGTGCCTGGAAAGCACCTGCTTTGTCATACTGGTAAAATTATAACAGAGTATGGATTCATTAGTGCTTATCTGAGATGTTCTTTGCTGGCTTGTACAATTATAGTTTGCCTTTATTACAGTTATTCCTTGCTTTCTGTTATTGCAAAGAAAGTTAGGAGCTGTAGACTGATCTTCAGATAAGAAGGGTTTATTTCTGAAAGTCTGAAGTACTGTAATGAAGTAAAACTAAATATACAGGTTTTTGGATAGATTAAGTAGTTTGTTTTTTTCATGTCCATGTTCACTTGGTTACTTGCGGTGAGTCTTTTAGACTCTTCAGTCCAAATCAGTCAGGCTTTTCAACTAAAAAGTGTCAAAACAGCTCTTACATAAACAATAACAAGTGGTCCCAGTTCTGCATATGGTACAGGACACATTCAAAATTTAACTCCTGTAGTTCCTACAGTCAAAGGGAAAGAGTCATGGATTGGTGTCTGTGTCTAGAGCTTATGGCATGCTTCTGTGATTATTAACTCACTTGTTGAATCCTGTGAGTGGTGCTGGACCTTTCTACTTTAGGCTTCAGTAACTTTGCAGTAGAAGAGCAGTAAAGCTTCTATTGCACACAGCATCTTGTAGTTCACACTCTGCTGGGCTAGAGGCATCCAGGTGATGAGGGTCATTATGAAATTCTGCTGCATGAATGGGTAGAAATATTGTTAATTCAAATAGTTGTGCAGTCATGGGTGTAGGGAGGTGAGGGGCACCTGTTGGTAAGACATGTTTTAAAGGTTAGGTCTAAAGCCAAGGGCTTATGTTAGTTCCTTTACTCTTAGGCAGCTCTCTGTGATGTTACTCTTAAACTGGAGCAGGTAACCAGAACAGTCTAGAAGTGGTCACTTAGATTGGTCAAATATTGCAATATTCCTTCCATCTTTTCTGACAAAGTGGGTATCCTCAGCTCCACTATTATTTCACAGTCAGTTAAAAACTTGGCCTATGACTTAGGATTCAAGTTAGACTAAAACCACTGTTCTCTCTGGTTTTGGAAGAAAGAGCTACTTTAAAAGAGGAAGTCCAGTATATTCTATTCAGCGGAAACTGTTTAAGAAGCCACTTCGGAAAGGCAGTTCCTTTGTACTGAAGGACTTATCTCTCAAAAAACCTGCTGCATTGCCTTTTATTAAATAGCTGTACTTAGAAACTCCTTTTCTTATTGTTCTAAGTCATGTTTCGTTTCACAGCGACACCTTGTAGTGTAAAAGGCAGAGCTGATGTATATTTCTCTACAGTCTCCTAAAAACCTGTGCTAATTTAAAAGTCCAGGTATTTGTTATTGCAGCAAAGTGTTACTAAAATGGTTAAACCTTGTTCCAAATCGCAGCATATTTGTTTTATTACAATTCTTAATGAAAAGAGCAAAGTGAGAAGATGGGTTTTCTTTTATTTGTCAGAAAAACAGACACTGTAGAAAGATTTTACTTTAATTTTTTGTTTTCCCCTCCTTTCATTTCTTGTTAATACCAGTCATTGCAGCAAGACAAGATGACTACGGCTGTCTTGTTAGGTGCAAACCTGTGATAATTCAGATGATTCTCTGATTAGTGCCAGGGAGTCTGAAAGAATCAGTTACATTATGGCTAAACCATAAAAATCTGCTGTTACTTACGATACTTAAAATTGTTCACTCCCTCTGAGTTGTAGGATTGGAGTATATATATATATTCAGTATTATAAGGAAAGAATACTCCATTTTTTATTATCATAACAACGTTGTTGGTATAAAACCCCACATAATGTGTGTAATGTTTTGCAAAACGTGGTGTGAGATGATTCCTGCTGTGGAGCACTTCAGATTCACGAGGGGCAGTGCAGAAGAGGCCACCCTGCAGCTAAAAAGGGACCGTTGTGGCTTCTCTCTTAGTTTACAAAAAAAAAATAATTTTTTTTTCGAAGTGGTCGAATTTAAAAAGGGATTGGAAAGATTGCCCAGATAGCTTCGAAGTCAGGTTGCACTGAAAACAGCTGGTGACAGCGATGTTGAAAGGCAGATTAGTGGCTTTAATGAGAGGGAGCAGAAAAGGGCGCTCCGTAGCGAGGGGCAGGTCAGGAGACAGTGCACGGGGTGAGGGGGAGGAGGGCTGGAAGAAGTTACGAAAGGGAAGCGAGAAGTGCCATGGTCGAATTAGCCATCAACGCGGAAACTGAAACTGCCTGTGAGGGAGAGGAGTGGACTGAGGGGGAGAGAACCGCAGGAGATGCTGTGCCTGGTGGCTGCATGTGCACAGAGCTCTTTAAACCTGCCCTGCTCAAGGATGAGCTTAAGGAGGATGGCTGGGAACTGTGTGGCAGCAGCCCCTGCAACTTGTGTGAAAATGATATTCATGGATGAAAGAGCAGGTTCCAGAGCACCCTGTTTGTAAATAATCTCACCGAGGAGTAATCAGGCTTGTAATTAGCTGTTTGAGGCAATGACGTGAGGGAGACCAGAGCACAGAAGCTTGGTAATATTTGCAAGATCTGCTGTGTACACATCTGTCTTTTGGCTGTTTGGTGTCCCAAGTGTGTGCACACAAATATCACGTGGGTAAGAAAAAGAAGACTGTGTAGGAGAAACACAGCCATGAAGTTTTAGAAGTGCATAAACTGAGACTTTTCAGATGTAGCCAACATTTGTACTTCCTTTCAGGAGAGAACAGCAAGGATGCTGTTAATATTGGCCATGTACCTGCCTTGCATTTGCATGGGCAAGAGTCTCCATTGGGTATCTAACTTACACAAATGTTATTTTTAAAGAAATGAAAATGTTGTTTTAAATATTGAATTTTCTCAATTTTTTTTTCTTTTCAGGACACTGAAAACCATAAAAGTTTGATTAAAAAGAAAAAATGCCCAGAAAGAGTATAAACTATGGAGTGCTGCCGGAGTATGAGAAAAGCCAGATCAAAAGGACTTTGGAGCTGGGAACTGTTATGACAATATTCAGTCTTAAAAAGAGTAGCCCAGAAAGAAGGACTATTCAAGTCATAATGGAAACCAGGCAGGTTGCATGGAGCAAGACAGCTGACAAGATTGAAGGTGTCTGTGAGTATTTGCGAAGTGTACCTGAACTTGGAGTTGATAGTGAATGGATGTACTTGTCAAATATTAATTTAACATTATGTGGTAACATAATGAAGCTTCTGGCTGAAAAGAGTTTGGTGATTTGCTGAGAATATTCTGAATTGTTGCAAAGTAGATGAAGAATTTTCTGCGGCTTATTATTTAGGTATCTAACACTGCTTAAATATGATTGACATGCTTTTATCCTGAGCCTTGTTCTTTAAGTTTTCATCTTTGAATATGATGGTGCTTGTGTTCTTTGCATTAAGTTACTGAGTGACAACTGTTTTTGGTCATTATGTCTTATAAATTCAAGTGAGTAATTCTTTACCCCTTCTCACTGCAAAAAGAAAAAAACCACCTTCAAATACAAGGAAACTGAATTAATATTTCTATTTTCTCAGGCAATTTGCTGCTCAGAATAGAAATCATTATTTAGGACCTTCTTTGGGAAATACCAAGTCAAGTGAGTTCTTGGATGGCATTTCAGTTTTCCTGAGCTCAAGGTGGCTGTTGAGCTCGTCCAAGCTAGTGAGACTTGCTGAAGGCAGTAGTTGCTGTTTGTAAGACAACTCTGATCCTGTTGTACAATCTACATTTTTTTTTGATTTACTGTGACTCTGCTGTTGTAAAATGTAATGCTTTGTAGGCCCAAAGAAAGTTTGAGTGACTGAGAGGTGTCTTGCTTTCTTGTTGGCCAATAAAGTTAGGAGAGACTGGTAAATGAGCACCTTTCAAGGAAAGTTAAATAAAATTTGCCCATGTTTTCCATTTTATGAGTGTATCAAGTGATGAGAGGGAAAAGATTAGCAACAGAAAGAGGGGAGCTACCTCTCTTGCAGTATTTTTTGGATGTAGTGGAGGCCAACAAAGTTTTTAGTGCCTCTGCTCTTGTAGTCACCTGCTGAGACTCCAGAGCACCTCACCTGTGCCTTTCCTACATTGTTTGGTTCCAACACAACCCATCATGTAACCTGAATGGACAGGAGGGAGCAATGCACCTTAGAAAAATGTTTTCATTGTGGGTGTTTGAAATGCAGGGTCTCAGTAGTGTATTAAAATGAATGCCAGCACCATGTGCTTCCTTAGGGAGGCCTGCAGAGAGCTATGCAAATAGCTGAAGGAAGCAGCTCTGAGCTAGATGTGCCTGTGCTCACCCATGCTTGGGCTTCTTTTAGTCATCTCACTGTTGTTCTCTGCATGGAGACATTTTAGATGCCCTTGTAGCTCTTAAGGTCACTGAGGGAAATCCTGGTAGGTGCTGGCTACAAAATGTCGGAGCATTTTCTTCTGCCTTTTACTTATTGGCATTTCTTTGTGTCCTGCATTATCCTTATTTTAAACTGTTAAAGATACCCTAAGGTTTACTATGAGATTGCTTGTGGAATCTCAGGACTGTTGATCCCAAGTTGCCTAAGTCATGAGTGCCAAAAGATTGGTTTAACTTCTGATGACAGATGTCTTTCCCTTGAGGAGCTGTGTGGGGTTTGTTTGTTGTTTTTTAAATTTTTTTCCTATTGTTTTGTATGTTCTGTCATAGCAGGGATGGCAGTGGAGGGAACTGCTGGACAGCAGTGAAAGGCAAAGGGGAAGGAAAAGGTGGCCAAGGGTGAGAAGAGCTGGCCAGGACTCTGCTAAGAGTCTGTGTGACTGGCACCTGGGGCTTGGTGACCAAGAGGACATTCCAGTAGTACCAAATGAGGGCTCCCAAATTTCCTTGTGTTGTGGTATATGCATTTATATGCATGTGAATAAAGTAGGGCATAAGAGGTTATGGTATTTAAGCAAATAGGTGGCAAGGTGTAAATCTCCAGGAAGATGATCTGTAATGGATATTTCCTTCTTTATCAGATGCAAAGTGCTTTAAGGACAATTATTAAGGGAAAGTTAGTAGTGAGTAGAATTTGATTAGTCACTGGAAAACATGTGAGTTTCTGCATATTCTTCCATGAATCTGTGAGTGAAGGGATGATTCACAGCCAGGAGAGTTTATACTCTGAGAAATCTGTGGTGCCTTCCATGAATGTGCAAGTGTGTGATTCTCTGCAATACAAGCATGCTCATTTCAAGGAAGATTCTGTTTGAGGACATAAGATGATTTCTCTTGTTTTGATGACCTAGGAATTTCTTTTTTTTTTTTTGCCACACAAAGAGGAGACCTGCTTTTGTAAAATGATATAATCAATCATATTTTATTCCCTTAATATTTGGAAAAAAAGATCACCTATTTTTTTTATGTTCTTTATTTATTGCAAAAGACTCAAGAATAAAAATATCTAGTGATGATTTAGTTGTGCAAGCACAAAACAAGAAGTAGGTTTAAAACATCAGAGGGCCATGTTTAGTAAAAGTTATATAATACATGAGCTGTTAAACTGCTTTTTCTGTATGTAGACCAAGTTTTCAGGTTACAGGTAAGGTTGAAAGAGAAAAGGGTTGTTAAGTTCACTTGAGATTTTCTTCCTGCTGAGAAGTGGAGATTGTACAGAATTTGTCCTCTAGAGCATGATATTTAAAAAACCCTCAAAAAATCAAGTTGAATTTTTATGTTTCACAGGTATGTTAAAAAAGAGAGTGAATGGAAGCAGAGAACTAAATTCACATTATAAGTAGAATTAGTACCTGTGGGAGTTGCTCATTTTTTTTTCTCGATCTGCAAGATTGCCCCCCTGTTTTCAGGTTGTGTTACACTGCCAACCAGAAATCACTGGTTTCTGCCAGATGTTGCACCTGGATATTTAATGATCAAAGCTCATTACAGAAGCAGTGCATCTATAGTATAATCATGTAAATAACAAGACCAGATCAGGTCACATTCAACTGACAGGGTGAGGTGGAATGCAGGGATCTATAATTAATTTAATGGCAGTCTTATGTATGTTGCCACAGGCAGTGCTGTTCTTCCTAACAAGAGTTGGGTTTTTTTTAATCTTTGTTGTTGTATTTTGTGTTTTATCCTGCAGCATCTTTTCCATGAAATTAAAATTTGATAATTTTGCTTTTAAAATCTTTGCTAAAATGACCTGCCAAGGAGAGTAAGTTTTGGTTCCATGTATCCTTTTGGCTGTCAGGTGCATTGGGAAACTTTAAAAAACTAACGCCTAAGAGACTTTTGGCTTACGTTCTCAAACATAGATTTTTCCCCCATACATTAAGCAGCTAATCCTTTAATCAGTTGAATTGTTAATGCCAATGTAAATTTCCTCTGTGGTGGAAAACTGAATTTTTTCCCATTGGAGAAGATGGTATAAACATTTACAGGTCAGTACCTCTCTGGGAGAGGTGATAAGTGTCTACATATTCTGCCGAGGAGTGTGAAATGAGAGCTTCATTTGGCTTGAATGTTAGACTTGATCTTGCTGCTTTCTAGTAGTGACTTTTATTTTTCCTTACTGCTTCCAGAATTTCTGTCTGAATTTCCTTACTGTTTCAGACTTAGAGTAATAAATTGAAAAACCCGAGTCTCTATTCTGTCATTTGCTTTCTGTCTTTTGAATACTTTTAAAGAACAGTGTGTCACTGGAAAAGTGAATCCACTTCTTGCTCTTTGTGGAGTATCTTCACAAAGGAACATTAAAATTCACCTTTTTCCTCGTGTTTTGAAATTGCTGTGTTTCAGTTGTTACCCAGGGAATCATTGTAAGTCTTCAGATGAATATTTAGAGCTTGGTTTCTGTGGTCAAATGAAAAAATGAGCGTGTGTAGCTTGTAGCTCTTTTTCAAATAATTTGTTCCCTTTAGCAGCTCAGTTCTGCAATGTCTAATGCTCACTTACAGCAACCAGACTTCCTGTCATGGCCAGCCAGCAAAATGGGGATGGAATGAACTTCACAGGCCTGACACCCTACAGTGGCTGGTCAAAGTGAGTGTGAGATGGAGGTACTCCAGTACACTTTCCCCAAAGTCAGGTTGACACAGCAATGGTTTGGTTTTGTTTTGTTGCATAGAGCAGAATGTAAACTTTTATGGGCATATATGTAAATTGTACCTTATTCTTATGTCATTTGTGGAGGTGCCTTCTAATTTTCAATATGAAACCAGTAGCCATTTGAGATGTATGGCCTCTTGAATTCAGAGCTCAAACTGGGAAGCACTGTAACACGTTGCTCTGCTGAGCAATCCAATGAGAAGTTATAAATTTAATGGTAATTTGTTGTTGCTGTATGTGACAGCTCTGTGTGACCTGATTACATAAAACCCTGGGGGTTTAAAAAGTGCACTTCTCTAAAGCTAAATCCCCAGAGGACCCTTGGAAAGGTGCTCACGGGTGCTTTCTCAAGGTGCACCACACTGTTTCATCCTTGTGACTGTGTTTTCAGATCATTTTGTGGCTTATCTGTAATGACTTCTTGAGCCACTGAATGTCTCAGTAAACATCTTTGTTTGTATGAGCTGAATTACTTTCCCTACCACATCTATACTGCCATGCTGCTTTCTGCTTTCTTGTGACTTTGTTCTGAGAGAAGCCTCACCTTGTTCCTCTAGAATCACACAAGATTCACGTTCCATTGCTGCTCTGAATAAAGGAGGCTGTTAAAACACACCTTGTGTAGTTAATATTTAATTCTGCAGAAGTGAGAGCAGAGCCATTGTCCTCACTAACCACCGTGAAGTACATTTGCCAAAGGATACTAAAGGCGTTTTTCATTCACTGGGTGCTCATTTGCACATAGCCTGTGTTGAAGAGGGCAGTTTCTAACATGAAATCTTCTTTGGAATATTTTGTAATGCAAATTGTTGGGAAAAAGAAAAGTATTCTGAAATCTGGTTCTTCAGCGTGGAATGTTGCTATGCATACATACACATGAAAATGCAAATATATTCATAGAGAGAATGCCCATCCCATGTCTCAGTGCACAGCACCTGGGTGATCACAGTCCCTTATTTTCTTCTCTGGAACATTGCCAGTAATTTCCCTTTAGCCTTTTGAGGCTTACTGAAATAATGCTCACAGAATGATTTCTGAGTCCATAAGCCTCCTCTGAATCTTTCTGTAGGCTTTTTCTTCTCCTTCATTAAGTGCATTACTGAGCTCTGATCCAAGCATCATTTGTGGCCACAGGCACTGAAGGACTCCTGGAGAATTTAGGCTTTGAATCAGGAGTGTTATCTTAGAGGACTCTGTAGTCCATAATGGCAGACTTGGGTGAACTTCTACACTGTTAATCAAGACTTTGCTATCAAGGATACCTTGCTAGGTTGACAGTCTCTAAGGTTTTTTGACTTACTCGTTTATAAACAGTCTGCCTGTCTTTCCAGCCTAAAATTACTGGACTCAGCCAAAGGTGATCTGTGCAAATTTGCCTTCCTGCAGTGAATTTACATGGGCACTTGCAGCTCACAGAAGGTGCTCTGCTGTTGGCACTGACTGGTTTTCAGCAGGGGCTGTTCTCTAATCTGGGTGCTGAATGATTGTTCTCCCAACCAGAGGTGGGTAGTGGGTGATCACAGGGCAGACAGAGGCAGAACTTCTCCCTTTAAATAGCAGTGCTGGTTTGTTCTCTCCATCTGGGATGAGCACAGTGTTGTTGTGTACAATAGCATAATGTTCTTTTCAGTTCTCCTCTTCACATAGTTTTCTACCTGTGCTTACCTTATGTCTTGTCTTCTGCTCAGCTTGCACAGCACCTGCTGTAGTGAAATCCCAGTTCTGTTTTACCCTCTACCTCTAAGTGTGACTGAAGGAAATGTAACAGGAATTCCTACCTCCAAGAGTGTGACTGAATGTGATCACTGCTGCCAGGTTATTGGAGTGGAGATCAGTGGAGATGTGGAAGATCAAAAGTTTATTGTGAAATTCATGGCAATAAAAGAGCTCCAGCAGGTGCCCTGGAAGGCATTGAGCAATTAATCTGTGCAGTCTTTGGAAAGTAGCTATGTAGTAGGGTAATGATCCATTGAATTAACTGATTTGCCAAACAACACACAGCAGCAGGAGCTGAAGTTCAGAAGCTTCAGGCTCTGAACTGCCAGGAATACTGGACATCCAGATCAGAGCCTGAGACAGGATGGTAATTGAAGGTGCCTTGGAGTCCAGTCTTGTTAAAGAGCTGCTTGAGGGAGTTGTCAGAATAAATCGGTGACTGATGAGGCTGCCAAGGAGATCCTTTCAACCTGGCGAAATAACCACATGAAGGAATGGATGAAATGTAAACTAGTGTTGTGGGTTTTAGAGTGGCATTAGACTTCTTCAAACTATTTGGCTGGGGACTGAATGTGTTGGGAGTGTCCATGTCTGGCTGGATGCGAGTCAACTTCTCTACAGGGCATACTTTGGTTTGGGTTTCCTTGGGAAATGCATTCATCTTCTTTCACTTTTTTTGTGGAAATTGCACCTGCAAGTGTATCGGATTTGATCTGACACTGCAAGCTGCATATGTTCAGGTCTATGCTTTTTTTGGGTGTATCAGGTCCCAGGAATATGTGTCTGTGAAGCCAGGCCAGGGTATGTCTGCAATTTGCACGTGGCATTGAGGAGGAGGAGGAGGAGGAAGGCTCAGTGCTTGAAGGAAGCACAAAATAAGAGTGTCTGAAGTGCTGTGCTTGTAGTTCTGGCACAGGCATGAAGTTACATTTTACTTGTTCAGTGACAGATTGTGCTATAAAAAGTTCACAGTAAGTGTGTAACAGCTAAGTTGGTACAGTTGATTTACTAATCTGAGTCTGAAACATGTTGTAGCTTTTCCTGGCCCGTTCCTTTCTCGGTTCAGTTGGGATCAGCCACTGGAGTTCATGGGCATCATGTGGAAGGGGCCAGGTAACTCCAGACTACCTGGGAAGACCATGGAGCTTAGTGTGAGACCAAAATTTATGCTTGATATGCATGTTTCTCTTTTCTCTCTCCGATTTTCTGCCTTGGCTTTTCTTTCAATGAGATAGAATAATACATGCTAAATGGCACTATAAAATGTAATTAAGGTTATACAGGTAGTTTCTATTCATTTTCTGCAAGTGTAATATGTGTAATAACTGCAAGTGTAATAAATGAATCTTTGCTTCATTTATTATTTAAGCAAATGTAATGCTATCTTGCCAGACTTTGATAGGATGTATTTAATATGTTGCTAGAAAAGTAGAGGAATGTAAAATTTTGAATTTGAATGGGTTTTATGTAAATCTTTCTCTCTCCTCCTCTTCCCCCTGTTTTGTTCTCTTGCTGAACCATTCCTCTAGTCTTCTGAATGTTTAGCAACTAGGGCATAGTGATCTCTTTTTCAGAGACCAGTTGGAGAAGCAATAATGTGCTTGTGCACACAAAAATCCTTGTGCCTCAATGTATATACACACACATGCAGGAGAATGGCATGGCAGGGTTGAAAGACCTTAAGGCAAGGAGAACTGTAGTGAGTGTGAGGGGAGGCATTGAGTAAGTTTTGTATTATTTCAGAGGTCAGTGTGAGGTAACAGCCCCTGGAAATGACAACAGCAGTGCAGGTTGTGAAATCTGCTTTATCGCTGCTCGTAGTTCATACTTCGAGGGGGGCTTCGTGGTGTGGTGTTCATGTGTGGGGGTTTATAGGAGTCTGAAAGGAGTCACTTTGAAGTTAAAAGTGTGTTCTCTGCTGATATTAACGTGAGTTGGTGGGCTAAGATCAACTTTTTCAGATGGTGGCATTTAGGATGGTAATTTGGATACCTCACTAGGGGTCTAAGAGAGCCTCTGGATGGTAAGGGGATCAGTCATTGTTAGGAGCTTTTGGTTCTTGGTCATTTATAGCTGCAGCATGAATTTATTTTAGAAGTTTGCCTCTAAATTTAAGGCCCTTGGCCAATATGCAGATCTTAGGAGATGTTTATGTGGTTTGAGAGGGTGGCTGAGACATGAAGGTTGAGACATTGAAAACTCTACCTCGAGGCTAAAGATGCTTGGAGAAAAGAGTTTAAGAAAGATGTCTGTGTCCTCTGATTAGTTCATGTAAACCTTTGAAGTCTCGTTTTCCCAAAAGAAGTTGTTTAATGACTGAGAGAAAGGAGTATGGTGGAAAGTTTGGCCTGGGATACTTTGCTTCCAAGATGAGTTAATGTTTCATTATCAGGATTTTGTTGATGAACTTCCTTGCTTGTCTCTCCTTCCCATGTTGGCATCATAGAAATGCAGCATTACAACAGGCTGAAGCTTTACCCATTGTTCAACTCACCCTCTGTTGGCAGCAGTTGCTGTTTCATTGTGTTATTAACTGTCTTCTGTCACTGATGAGGTGCTCATTTAAAACAGGGTTTTTATGCTGTGTTATTCTTAATTGCATGGACAGAAACCCTCAGCTGTTTTCCTTGGATCTTGCTAAGTCTGATAAACACATTTCAAGAGCAGCCATGAAATGTTTTTCTTCGCACTTCATCCTGTAGCTTGTAAGACAAGACTGTCCACAAGTGGGAAGAGCTGTTTATTTGTCTGGTCCACAGGCAGAACAAAACCACTTCCTCAGTTTTCTAATAAGTATCTTATCTTGAGAGTGCACATATTTCTATTTCAGTGCTGTCTTGCTCCTGTTGTGCAGGCCTTGTAACAAGGGTTTGACAAAAAGGGAGCTGACTTGGGAAAGTGTGTGCCTGTGCAGTGTTCTGCTGTGCTCTGATGTGTACCTGTGTTCTCTAGAGAGCAGCAAGCTCAAAGTGATACAGCAGTTTATGTTAAATAACAGAGAGAGACATCTTTGGAATTGACCATGAGAAAACTCACAAACTTTTTAATTATTAAGCTCAATTTTCTGTTTATATTCCTTCTTTTTAAATGTTTTTCTTACAAGTGCCAGTGACTGCACTAGGTGACAAGATTAGCTGCTTACGGTATGATTTGTAACTTTTAGGTGGGTAAGGTAGAAGCTGTATCTTTTCTTCTTTGAACAGTTGTCATGGCAATTGGAAATCTCTCTTAGAGTTAATGCTGTCTGTGAAATCATATTTTCTGTAACCCAAAGGACCATATGTGCGTGCACGTTGTCCATGGACAGTGATAGTGAAATAATAAAAATACAACAAGTTATTTTTCTTCTTCTTCTAATCCTTCCCTAGCATTGTCTATTAGTCAGTAATATATTTACTTTTGGATTCTTGGATTGCAAGCTGGTGCAATTTGCATTTCTTGTGCAATACAAACCTGTAAGTTTATACATATAGCTATTTTATATGTGTGGGCATGCTTTGAGTTATTAATCTTACTGTTTCAGGCTCTGCAGTTGTACTGACTGATCGTTGTTTCCTTTCAGTGGATCTGATGGAAATAAAAGAAATTCGCCCAGGGAAGAATTCAAAGGACTTTGAACGTTGCAGAGCAAGGCACAGAGAAGAACACTGCTTTACTATATTTTATGGCACCCAGTTTGTCCTCAACACCTTAAGTTTAGCAGGTACTTTTCTTTGCTTCTTCTTTAAAGCTACCACTGAAAAAATCAAACACATTGATGAAACAGTAATGCAAAGAATACTGTGGTTTTAACTTCAGGAGTTCAGGAGTGCATCAGATGCTTAAAATTTGGAGATAGATCTTTTACTTGGCCCTCCTTGTCTGTGAACTGCTGCATTTTAATGTTTCACTTTCAAATAGTGCATTGTGCAAGTGTTATTTCTGATTTGCTCAATCATTTCTAGCAAGGTAGACTTTTGCTGGTTAAATATCTCCAGTAAGGTTTTCTACACTGAAGAGCAGAGATAACATTGTCCTCTTCAAAGTCAGCTTGTCAGCCAGAATATTGTCCTGGCATTTTAAGTCTGCCCAAAATGATTCTGGAAAAAATAGCCATAAAGGGTTAGACCACAGCTGTGTCATAGAAACTTTCCTATCACCTATGGGCAACTGGAGATTAATCTGAGAAAATGGAGTTCTAGTTTAGGTTATGTGTGTGCATGTCACCTGATAATAATAATATTTTCTAAAAATCTGCTAGGGCACCATAAATAAATTTCTAAGATGATAAATTGAAGAGATCTGTGAAACAGGGATGTTGTATCCTGTATCTGTGGAAAGGGTTGGGGCATTTCTTATTTCAGGTGAGATTATCCAGGCTCACAAAACCCGAAGAATTTGAAATGAAAAGGGATATAAATTCTTACAGTGCAGGCTGAATACAGCTTCTAACTAGCAGAGTTTACCAAGAGATTCCTCTTCTAAAAAGTTTGTAATGGATCCTTGGTTTAGAATCATGTAGACAATTTATTTGGAGTAGTAGCTCTCTCTGTCCTGAGCAAGAACACGCTTACTCATTTAAATCATTAAATTCATTTGCAAAATCATGATGTGAGGAAAGGGGAGTGCTTTGTAAGTGCTTTAATGCTGCCAGCTCTTTCTTTTTTTTTTTTTTTTAATGGAATGAATTGCTTATAGATTGCAGTACTAGAAGACAAGTTTTTTGCAGTCTGGCGCTCTCGAAATGAAAGATTGCTTGTGACTAATCCATTGTTAGAGGCTTTTAACTTTAAATAAGTTTTACCTTTGTTGACTGAAGTCTGTGAAAATTTTGAGTAAGTGGCTGTGCTTATGTGCAGCTGTGCCAGGTACTTAAGATTGATTTCCTCTAACAGCCCCCCCAGTCCCTCCTCTGTGGCACTTCCCAAAATAGGGCTCTGCCAAGACTTGGAAAACACTTGGTACCATGAGATATGTTGCTGTAAGGCTGAACTGCAGAACAACATGACATAACTTTCAATTAAGGGGGAAATCCTTTTCCTTGTTAAAGTCCTTTGTCGTGGTTTCTTAAAACAATATAAAATAACTGTTATTTAAAGGGAATGGTAGCTGTCATAAAGGGCAGAATTGTCTTGGGAGAAGAATTGCTTTGGCAGTGGTAGTGGGTGTTCTTTCTGAAATTGTAACTAATTGAAAAACATTTCCATGGGGAGCTGAGGCTGGGCTCTAGCTTCATCCTTGGGGCATAAAGCATTGTTTGAAAGTATGCTTAAATAAAATGTAATCTTCATCTTTTGAGAAACTGGTTTGCTTTGAAGGCCATTAAAAGAATTTGCACAGATTACAGCTCCTGTGCGAAAATAAATTTTCAAACCTGGTTTAATTGAAGAAAGCCTGCTTGAAATTTCAGAGCCTGGATGCTAAATCAGATGGGCTTTGCCCAGCTGAGGACTGGGATGTTCACATCTCATCCAAGGCTCAGAAAATTGGTTTCAGCTTAGCCAGTATTTTCTAGGGAAGGCTGTGCCCAGCAGGCAGTTCATCCTCTTGCTTCTGTTGGGTTGAAGAATCACCAAATGCAATCACGATAAACGATGTGGAGGACTCTTGTGGTGTGGGAAATGGAAAGGTGAACTAAATTTAAACCAAACAGGACAGTGATATACTAATTTTCAGGGCTTGTCTTCTAGTATTAAGCTGTGTAAGGAATTTTAGACCTTTTTTTTAACTCGTATTAAAATATGTTCTATATAAGCTACACCAGTTTTGTACATTGCTCCTATTCTTTTCCTCTTGCCTGAATTTATTCTGGAATAATCTGTTTAGAGGCCTGGTTAGGACAGACAGGAGGTGGTTATGTCCATCAAAAGCCAGTACATTGCAATTTTGTTGTAAGTTGCTTGAAACATAAGCAGCTTTATGCTGTAGCACTGAGTTCTTTTTCCTGTGCACTTCAGGTTGCTCTGATCTAGGTCCTGGGATTTTGCCCCTTTGGAGACAGAAGATAAGAAAATGAATTTTGATTGTGTTACTACAGGAGCTCAGCAATAGTTTCATAGTGCTTCTGCTGAGATATTGAAACTTTCCTGCTCTGATAAGCAGACTTGCAAAAGGAGGTATTTTTTGTCAGAGCTTCCTTACTCCCAAGTTTATGCTGTTTCTTATTAGTTTTATTATTGGAAACATTAAGCTATGCAATGAGATTTATCAAACAGAAAGGTTAGTCAGCAGCTTTGTATACTAGGGTTTATCTAAACATCACAAGTTATGTCTTGGTTTTGTAACGATTTTGTTTTGATGTTTCTCATAGTGTGTTACTTTTTTTCAGCTGACTCTAAGGATGATACTGATAAATGGTTGTGTGGCTTGAATATCTTGTATCAAGAGGTCATGAGTGCTCCCACACCTGCCATCACAGAGAGGTATGTGGACATACTTTCACTTTGAGAGGCTGGATGCTGCTGTGGAATTGAAAGGGGAAACTCTGAAAGAAATGTTTAAGTGGTGCTTGGCCATTACCCTAAGAACAGCTACTCTCTATTAGTGTATGATACTGAAAGCTCATATGGAAATTGTTTTGCTACATACACGCTCTGGAATCATGCTCTGCTTCATCCACTAATGCAAGGTTGCAGTTTACCTTGTTCTTTGTATCCAACCCAAAATCTCTTCATGAGATCACAAGAACACCTGGTGTACATGGGAAATTCAAGTGTCTTATGCAGCCACAGTAGGCTTGTTCCAGTAGTTGTCCATGTGTCCTGTGTCCTAGTAATTCCGAGGTACATTTTTGCAGTTTTTACTTTCTACTGGCCCCATTGTGTTGTGTGGCAATGTGATCGGCTGACTTGGAGGCTCAGGCTGAAAATGAACATTTTTAAGAATTATTTCTTTAGCAGCCACATGATGGTGAACCTGTGCCCTTAATCTTCTGAGGATGTTGCCCATGAAACTGCTCATTCTCAGACTGCCAGTTCTGGTGACAAGCTTTCAGTGTTGTCTCCATACCTGATTACTTTTGGTCACTGCTGGCATTGTCATTGTTGTTTATGGTCACTTCTGTTACCTGTTGTCAGGGTATGCTCTGCCCTCTCTTGCTCCCTGACCAAATTGTGGCCTTGACATTGATGTCAAACGAGTAATTCCTGTTGAGTCTGAGGAATACCTCAGCAGTGCATTCATCCTTTGGATCAAAATTGTGTGTGTGAATATATATTTACTGTTAATGCTGCTAACAGTATTTTACTGTGCACCTAAAACTGGTATGCACTTATGCATCTAACAGATCTTTGAGCCAGCAGCCTCAGCTGGCATAAATCATTGACTTTATGGAGTTACTCCAGTTTAGATTAGCTGAAGTTTTGGCTTGCTTTATCCACTTATGTTTTCACAGCTTCTGGTTGCTCATTCTTTTCAGTCCTGCCCACCCTTCCCCTTCCTGTGTTGTTTATATGACTTTTGTTGTTTTATTGACTTGAAAATGCAGTATTAAGCAGCAAAAAAAGTACATGTTTACAAATGCACTTATAAAACTGAATCCTTAGATGTATCTAAAGATAGGTATTTCTGTTGAGTTTTGTCTATGGATTTTGATATTTCATTGGCTGTATTTTCTTTATAATTCTTAAATTAACCTCTTTTTTTCCCCCATTTCCCCCCTCTTTTCCACAAGCTGGCTGAGAAAGCAGATCTATTCTGTGGATCAAAGTAGAAGAAATAGGTAAGAAGCTCTGTCTTTGTTCAGTTGTTTTTAGTGAACTTCTGTTGCAGATTCTAACCTGGAATAAAAATAAATAAGTAATTCTCTGTCCAAGATGTGAAATATGAGGCCCCTGAAAATGATATTTGCTCTTGATCTAACAACTTGAATTTTGCCATTTGCTGAAAACAAATGTGTTTGTAGCACTCACTCATGTTCATGTACATGAAGAAACAAATGATGAAAAATAAGTAGATTAAATTTTAACCTAGAATTACTCTGGCAGAATGAGGAAAAGTAGCTGTCATCTTCCAGTCTTACTGCAGAGATTGAGCTCAGCAGTGCAGGTACATTGGGTTGCCTGCTTTATTGAGGTCTTTGCCCCTTCATGGCCAAGTTGGAGCCCAGATGCTTGGACTGTATAACCTGCTGTGAGCTTTCTTGTGCCACCAGGTCTTCCTTCATTGCTGACCATGTTTGCATTGCAGTGACCAGGCTTTAACACAGATAGACCAAACCAGCAGCTGGCCTGGCAACCTGGGCTTGTCTCTGCCACATATTTGAACAGACCAAAGCAGAAGAATCACCTCTGACCTGGTGCTTCTCATGTGAAAGAAGCCTTGTGGGTTATAGCTCCCAGTGTGCTGTGTAGCTTCATGTGTTTTAGTTTCAGTGGCTGACTTCAGGTCCATGTTGATGTGGCTTTGTAGCTTTTGCACAGCGAAGGAGACTTCTTTTTTTTTTTTAAATCAATTCAGCTGCAAACCTCTCCTCAAAGTTGCCAGAAGTCATGTGATACTGAGAAAAATGTTAATCCTTCCTTCCCTGTGTGTTATTACTTTACCATGATTTTTCTCTTTGTCTGGAACATGCATTTTATTCTAAAGTGTAATTCAGTGTAGAAAAGTACGTGCTTTTCCTCTCATTTACACCTTTTCCTACAAGCAAACTGCAGTGTGGTGTGTCATTGTGTGAATGAGGCTGAGGTATTGCAGGAAATCACACCCTTGTGCACACAGCCTGTGGCACAGGGCAGGGTGAGCTGAGAACCATTTCAGAGCCATGTTTCCTAAACTGACCACAGTGGAGAAGGGAACAGTACCATCCTTTACTGGATATCCACTTGTTCCTCCTGATGTACTTTAAAAACTACCCTGCAATGAGAATGTGTTGTTGGGGACCATGTTAGGATAGAGCAGCTGTGGCTGACAGTAGGTGTCTGCTGAAGAGGTTTCATTTGTTGCTTTAGGGTCATTTCATCACTACAAGGCAGCTTGGTTGGGATCAAGGGGACTTGCTCTGTGGAGAGGGCAGTTTTTTGTTCTCTTCCTAGATGATTCATGCTTTTATTAAAATTCAGGAAAGGAGTTTGGACTGAGTTCCATTGTGTTTAGAGCTGCAGTTTCTAGGGAGGTTAATTGTAAAGGTTAGGCTTCCAGGCAAGTCCTGTTTCACAGGTGGAGTTGTTTCCAGTGGTAATGAAGTCCCAGTTCTTTGTTTTCACTTGCACTTGTCTGGCCATAGGAAATGGCTTGGTGTTTAGGGTACAGATGGAGTGCTCATTCTTGCTCCTAATGGTGTTTTTTTTCCAGAGGTCTGGCGACAAGGCGGAAAGCCAGGAATTTCCTGAGTTCTAATCTGGCTTCAGCATGGACTTTGACCAAGTTCCTTATTGCTTTGCCTCTTTCCCTCACTACACAATGGAGATGAGAGGATCTCATGGGGTTGCTGCTTGTATGGACAGTGTAGAATAGAAGTGTTACTTTCATCTAAGTGCTAATTGTTTTTGTTGCTTTTTGAGCGTCTCTGCTCTGACCCTGTGTTTGCAGGGAGTTAATGGATTATGAATTGCTCTGTAGGTCAAGGCAGGGTACCTCAGTCTTGTTTTGTTGGGTACTCTTGGTAGTGCATTAATGTTTTGTGGGCAGTAGGACCCACAGATCTTGTGCCTGTGTTCTCTTGACCTGCTGTCTTGCTGTCATCTAGAAAACTTGGGGTTTTAACTGCTGCTGATGTATCACTGGACATTCTGAAGCTCTGTAAAAAGGGTCAGAGGCCTGTATAAATGAAACTGGAAGGCAATTCTTTCTGGGAAGACTTGGTTGGGAAGGGAGTATGAGGTCATGTTCAGATGTTGCAGAAGGGAAGAGCCTTGCTCTGCAAATCAGTGTTACCATCTAAGTGAATAACAGCTGTAGAAAAGGGTTATACTAGTATAGAAAATAGTACAGAAAACTGAAGCTTTTTATTTTTTGTTTCAACTCTGTTTGGTATATCCTTTGTGTGATGTTTTCTGTGTCTATAATCCAGTTGCAGTGGGACTGGAACAGTGGAGGAAAGACTGCAGTTCATTTGACCATGTAAAAACATCTACATTTGAGCTGATCATCTAGATCTGATTAATTGCTGATGGAGAGAAATAGGTGTCTCTTTAACTTGCTTCTTTTCATCCTGATATGGATGTTCACATGAATTGAAGTGCCTGTTTCTCTGTGTCTACCTTGTTTCCATGTAGGTGTTATGTTTATAGAACTTTACAGGTATGTGAGATGAGCCCAACCCAAAATGTTTCAATAGTCACATATTTGTGTTGACAGAAAATATATGAGTAGCTGATACAATGAGATACAACAGAACTGTAGTGGTTTTACTATCTTTTTTTTAATTCTTCTTTTTTTCCCCCCAGTATCAGTCTTAGAGAGCTGAAAACTGTCCTCCCCCAAGTGAACTTCAAAGTGAGCAGCATGAAGTTCTTAAAGGATAAATTTGCGGTAGTTACCTGATTACTTAAATCTATTTGGAATTATCTGATAGATGTTGACATTTCTTTTTAGGACACTGTCTATATTTTTGATTCTTACCATGTACAGTTAAATATATTATGTTGGTTAATTTCTCAGCTTGGCTTTGCCTATAGCTAAGGCTCTAAGAAAATATGACATAAATGTTTCTTCTTTTCATTGTATGGTTAACTAGAGCAAACATTGGATTTTGAGCTTCAGTACAGTGCAAGTGCATAGGAAATTATTTTATCTTTAAGATAAAATTCATATGTAAGATAAAGACCTTTTTTTGCAATATGATCAATAATAACCTCTTTGCTCAAACTAAAGGTTGTTTCCTTTCCTACAGGAACTTTAAATATCCCCACCTCTTCCTGCTTTTAACTCTCCATCCTTAAAGCAGACATCTGTGCTTCTCCTTCTCTCAATGAGTAAATGCTCTCAGCCATGCTCTCAATGCTCTCAGTGCTCTCAACCATGAGTAAATGAGGCACTATTTATCTCTCAGTAATGGGAATGGAGTCAGAGTGCAAAATGTAAGGCCAAAGATGGGTTCTAGGAACACTATGTCATAAAGCAACATCTATTTACTTGTTTGTATTATGAAAAAAATGAATAAATTAAAAAAATCCAAAGTGTTTAAAACAAATGAAGTTGGAGTAGACCAGGATGTGTGAGAGGGTGGCAACTGGACTAAGAGTAACTTGTTCACTGTGCAAGTGCAGCTCAGGAAATTCTAAATTCACTGTGTGCTGCTTTCCATTGTAGGAAATAGGTGCTCAAAAGGAAGAGCTTACTTTTGAACAATTTCACTTGTTCTACAAGAAAGTCATGTTTGAACAACAGAAATCGGTAAGCTTTTCCATAAATAACCTTCATAATGTTCAACTGCTTGATCGGAATAAAGGGTGAGAGCTGATTATCTTTTTGTTTCTCTCTGTTACTGGTTTTCTTTTTCCCTCATTCTCGTACCAGAAGAAGGGTGTATTACTGTACTAGGTGTGTAGATAGCAGTCACCATCAGCAATTGGCATAAGAAGATGAATAAGTGACTCATGTTGCTTCTTATGTGTTGGTAGTAGAAATGTGCACAGATGGTTTTAGGAAGAAATTTTCTTGTGAGTGTGTTCAGGATGTACAATGCCTTTTCATGAAGCTTGGCTGATCTTTTTATTGATAGAGGCAGTTCCATATTCCAGATTACCAGTGGTGAGTCTGTTACAGGACACACATCAGGAATAAATGCAGTGGAGTTACATTTTAGCTAATTTAAGTGGGCACCTGCCTAACTACTGTTTCCATGCATTCACTGTACAGATTCTTGAAGCTGGTGTAAACTGCATACATTTAGTGACTCTGAAAGATAGGAACCCTTTTAAACTGTGTGAAAGCACATAATTTGAAATTACTTGCATGAATGTCTTTGACTACGTGCTTCTTGTCAATTCAACTTGCATATACTGAAATGGAAGCTTTGATAGTTGAAGTTAGTGCTGGTTTTTTGGCAGTAGAGCTTGTGCTGTTTAAAAGTGATGTTGAAATCATGATGAAGTGATAAAGAACCTAAATTTACTGTCAGGGTTTTGGTTTTGGTCATGAAAGTCTTGTTAATTAGCTTAAGCAGAAAGCTGAAGACTAAAATACACAGCAAGGAGACTCTCTGACTTCCTTAAGCTCTCATTATTGCCCCTTGTGAATCATTTCAAAGAAACTTCTCAGTTTGCTTAACAAGTGCTTTGGATCAGTAGATAAGTTTCCTGCAATCTGTAACGATGCTGTGCCAAGCTGGAAGCAATTTAGTGTTTATATTCACATGAATAAATGTGATGGATGACACTTAATTCCAGTTTTTCTGGGATATCAAACAATAAAAGCTCCCCAAAACTTTGACTGTGTGTTTTTTCTCATGCATTCAATTAAAAATGTGTCTTGCCAACTTGTATGCAACTTCTGTGGAGTAGACAGGCATTTATTTCCCCTTCCCAAACCAATGGACATAAATAGATGGACTTAGATAGAAAGTTGCATATTCTTTTATTATTTTTATTTTCCTCATTTTTTTGTTTGTTTTGTTTTTTTGTTTGTTTGTTTTAAGATCCTTGATGAATTCAAAAAGGATTCCTCTGTGTTCATTCTTGGGTGAGACTCTTCATTTGTATTATTTTTCCATATTTCCATATGATTGTAATGCTGCAGGATTGCTTTTTAGTTACATCACTGTTTTGTTGTTGTTGTTATTGTGATGCTTTAGTAAGTGAAAAGAAATTATACACATTTTTGCATTCAGAAAGGTGAACTTAGGTTGGAAGTAAGTCTTGAACATAATTTGATGAATGATTTTTAGTTTCTGACTACAAAAATGGCATGGACTTGAACAACTGAATTTGCCTATCCTCTGATTTTATGAAGAGCTGAACAGAACTATGGAAGGACCATTTGATGCAGAAATTTTAACTTCAGTCTGGAGAGTGGTGTGGTGCACAGGCTTTGCCTAGACTTGAGCAGAATGCTCAACAGCTTCTGCACCTTTCTCTTGGTGGACTTGAACATTTAAGTAAGATGTGTACAGCATCAAAAATAGGTCACAGGCATTGCTAACCCTTTGACTGTGGACTACAACAGTTTATCCTGGGTTTGAATATTACACTAACAGGTTAAGAAAGTAACTTAAGTTTGCTCTGAGTGTACCAAGGGTTTTTTTTTGCCCTGGGTTATGTCATATGAATTGAACTTTGTGAGACTGCTTAAAAGCACAGATTTATCAAGGGTGGGTAGGTTATAATTACCTTATTGGTACCACATGCTGCTGCATTTGTGGCCTACAAAAGGGAAATCAGTTATACCACTTTTCCTTGGTGCAGCTTGATGCCTCCTTTTTCAGAAGGTTTTGCTCTATCACAGGGGATCATCTAAACATTCCACAGAAGGAGTTATTTGTGGAAGTGTGGGTCTGTGATATTTTAAAAGAACAATGTCCCCATTTGCCTCAGCTGAACTTACCAACACCCCTGTCAAGTGAATGCTGCTCATTTGCTACACGGCAATGAGCACAGATTTTTACTTTTTCCCAGTGAATTACTGTTAAGATACATTCAGTAGTCCTGGAGGCTCAAAATGCAGTAACTGGATACTACAATGCTACAAGCCTACTCTAAATTCCATTGAAGTTATATGAAGTTTCTTGGTGGTGGCAGCACATTCATACTGTAAATCCAAGACACAAATCCATATCATCTTCTGCTGTAATATCTGAACACACTTGCTGTCTTATTTCTTTAACCTCACTTTCTCTTTCTTTTTTTTAAAGAAACACTGACCGTCCAGATGCTTCAGCAGTTCACCTCCACGACTTTCAGAGATTCCTGCTACACGAGCAGCAGGTGGGAAGGTTGCAGAAATACTGAGTTCATTTTCCTTGAGATTGTCTCACAGAATTCTGGGCTCATTAAAAAGAAATGTGATGTGTCCTAGAATATGATTGATTTCACTGTAATACTGGGCCTTGGAAAGATTTCTCATTTGTTGCCATTGAAGCTCACAAGAACTATTATTTTTCATCTATGTAAAGCCTCTGAAGGTGCACCAGAGGACAAGAAGGAGGACAAAGTAGATAAGGTTTTAACAGGCCTCCACTTAGTCATGTAGATAAACAGACAAGGTTAGAAATAAATGCTGGGTGTGTGTCAGAGATGGTTGCCTGGCCTGGTTACAGCTGTCAGCAGAGGTGCACCGTGGTAATGCCTTGGCCATGGCCCCGTTTTAGCAGCTCTCATAAAGCTGCCTGCCTGCATTCCACTCAAAGGAAATTTTTTATTGAATACAGCCAGTTAGATGTCCCGTGCCAGCAAGCGGATAAGGATGGAGGCAGGGACTGGAACTGTCTTCATGGGTTTTTATGGTGTTACTTAGCACAGACTCCATGGGAAAAAATTGTATGAGATTCGCTCGGCGCTGCTGAGCTCCAGGTTTGCAAATATGGTTGAAAAGCGAGACTTGCACTTCCTGTATAAGCTTGCTACTTTCTTTTTCTCTCAACTGCACTGTGCTCAAAGGACATTCAGATTGCACTTAGAAATGAGAGAGTTTATAGTGAAGCAATGTCCAAGGAGGCCAGCTTTTTTCTGTGTGTCAGTGCATATATGTACTTAAGTAGTGTATATCTTCTGGACCTCCAGTCCGTAAATGTACTTACATGGAGATCTTATTCTTCCCCCCTTTGACATCATAAGGGAAACCCTTAAGACATGTGATTACAATAAAATATATTGTATGAGGCAGATGAGAAAGAAGTAAATCACTTCTGTAGGTCTCTCTGTTCCTTGTTTGATTTTTATATTGAATAACATCACTTCTAAAGTTTTTTTTTTTACTGTATTTTTATTATCTGAAGGAATCTTGGGCACAAGATCTCAGCAAAGTCCGAGAACGAATGACAAAGTTTATTGACGACACTATGAGAGAAACTGCTGAACCTTTCCTCTTTGTTGATGAGGTGAGATAATGGTACTTTGTAGTGCTTCTCATGCACTTCTTCTCTTTCACAATATTTTCATTGGATGGCAGGTCCTGTAGGCCTCTCTTGCTACATTGGTGGCCTTCTTTCAGTCTTGTATGGTATAAACATTTAAATTCTCTCTCTTTGTATTGTAGTTCCTTGCTTACCTTTTTGCAAAA